>NC_041383.1:354227177-354243609 GCF_002162155.2 Triticum dicoccoides
TCTGTTGTTGTTGCTGTTGTTGTTGTTGTCGTCGTCGTTGTCGTCGTCATCGTCGTCGTTGTCGTCGTCGTCGTCGTCGTCGTCGTTGTTGCTGTTGTTGCTGTTGTTGCTGCTGCTGCTGTTGTTGTTGTTGTTGTTGTTGTTGCTGTTGTCGTTGTTGTTGTTGCGCCTAGGATCACATATTTAGACATTAAGTACAGTGCATGTTGTTATGTAGCCTCAGATATATTATATACTAGTGGACCTGTTGCGCCAAATGGCGCAGAGGCACGCTAAATTCATATGCGCGATGAAGAAAAAAGAATCCATGGTTTAATCCCCCTCAATAGGAAACATAATGGATTGTTGTCTAAAATAAGATGTATATACACATTTTAATTCGATAGCACAAAATACTTGCTACCATGTTCACAAAGACCCATTTGAATCATGTTCCCTTTAAAAACATTTGCATTTTTCAGTGACTTTGTGTTTGAGCAAAAAATACATATGTTTTTCTAAATGTACTTTTAAAATCATGTGATTCAAAATATTTGCATTAGTTAGGAGCTTTAGAGAAAACATATATGATTAGAACTTTAGCTCTTCTTTATAAAAATAATGAAGGAACATCAAACATTGAATAACAAATGAACAATAGTTCGAAACGCCTCAATAATAGCAAGAGCTATTGTCTATGACATTTGTTTTATCACTATCAAACATGCCTAAAACATCATTTCTATTGAATCCACATAACAACTATTTATGCTAAGGAACACCATCACATGGACTAAAGAAAAAAGAGGGATTAATCAATAGTTCAACACTGAAGCATCAACCACTTGCTTCGTGGTTGGAGCAAGTGGCAACATGTGTCTCTAAGTTGTTGTACATATCTTGAAGCCTTACGGTGCTCCATGGTCACCAACGCATCGTCATATGCACATCTTCACTACAACCAATACATCCACCTCAAACAACATGTTAGTGTGTTTACCTGATAAAATAGACAGTGATACAAATTTGTTTGCAAGGTGCAAATTGTATCAACGACTTGTATGAAAAAAGATGCAATGTTTCATTAAGATCACTATCCTACTATTTTTACAAAAAAAAGAAAACTAAATCAAGAAAACAAATGTTTTCCCCTGTAATACTTGAATGAGCTAGTCCATAGATTTAATCTGAATTTGACATGATAAGGGCTTCTACTCAATTTTTGAGCATGTTGAGCACAACATACTATATTCTCACAGTCAAAAAACCATAAAAGTAAACAATTCAAGATTTGCATAGGCACAAAAATAGATAAAATAAACCTCCACATTCATTATGGTTTAGTTGAACTCTACATACTAAATAGAGAGGACCATGGAGAGAAGCATGCTGAAACTAAAACCAGAGGAGGGAGGGAGCAGCACACGTTGTTTATAGAAAATCCACATATCATGAAAATAATATGTGAGTGTGAAGAGAAGCACCTAATTTCCTTGGTCTTGTGTCTTCTTTCTCGATAATTATAAGGAATTTCAGGAAATAATTTGCCACAGTTTCAAATGTTAATTGAGTATAACATAGTACAACATTTTCCTGTCATATCTTGTTCTCAAAATATAACCTATAATCCATGCATAAACCTTGTTTTTTTTCTTCTGAAATATGATGTACTACATAAAAATGACTCGGTAATTATAAGGAATTTCAGGAACAATTTGCCCCAGTTTCAAATGTTAATTTGATGCATATCAGAAGCTCATTCACTCTCATTAACATACAAGCCACACACAAAGTTTCTACATCCATAAAAAATGGGCACGACAACGGGACAAAATTCAGCAAGCAGAATTTACAACTACTGAACAACACATATTGCAGAGTAGTAGAGCACCGCCTCTAGCCTACACAGGGAAAAACAAATAACCACCATTTATTTACAGGTTCCAATTTAGTTTGGAGCTTACCTCATAGGTTACACACATACATGTCCCCTCCCCCACAGCAACTGATCACGGTGCACACATACCACCCCTGATGAAGACAAAAAAACTCATTTCTGGCGATGACGATCACATGAATCCATTCAGTTGGAACATTTGAAATTTCTAGTCGGAACACTAAAACATGCAGGTAGAAGGAGAGGAAACCAAATAAGAACCATACCGGAAATATTTATGAATTACTACAAGTAATTAGACTACTTCCGTATGAGGTTGCAATAAGAATGATGATGGTAGGTGATGTCATATTATATTCGACTAATATAATAAATAAGGAGAGCGAGGAATGGGAAGGCACGCGGCCTAGAGGAAGCTATCTAAACTATATAAGCAACACGAAAACCCTCTCCTGCATCCATAGCTCTCGGGGCCGTCGTCTCTCACCGCAGTAATCTCGCTCATCCTCTTCTTTTGTCGGTAGCTACTGACAGCCACAACAACACAATAAAAACTATCCTTGGGTAGTGAAAATATAAGTGAATACTGAATCTACTCCATAGTAGAAAAGAGTTCATTTATCACTTATCACCTCAGCTCACCTAGGAAGAAACAACAACTTCAATTCCAAAGGAAAGATGGCCAGCAAACCTCAAATAAAGCCGGATAAATACCTGCAAATGATTAATTGTTCAAGACAACTTTGGGAACAATCACTCTAAGAAATTAATGATAATAAACAAAGAACAAAAAGGAACAAATAAAGCCAGATTTTTTCAACTAAAAGGAATCGTCAAATGCAGCAATAACATGAGTGCATTTTTCTCCAAATTGCACATGAGCTTTGACTGTAGGGAAGATATAAAACTTCCCACGAACTAATGAACGTCCACAATAGCTGTAAGTTGCATCTAAGATTAAAGGAACATTTAGCATATCTCAAATAAATAGTTATGATAATCGTGATCTCAACAAGAGTAGGAAGATGTATCTTATACTCTAGAGTTCAGATATATCAAAAATTCATGTCATCTGACCTCTTTGGAGTTAAACTGTTAAAGGCCACTGTTAAACTAAATAGTCATTCTTATCCTGTAACGGATATACTATTCTTTTGATAAGCTTTTATTTTTCTACCCATCTATTATAGGGACACGCTACTACTTAGTTCCACCCCACTTACTGCTGACACTACAAACTCCAGTTTATGTGGTGTGCTTTATGCATATATACACGATGTATAAAGCCTGAACCTGACAAGAAAAATGCAAGAGGTTACCTGAATATATGATGCTGCAGTACACCTATTTAAATTAAGCCTACCACTTCTTGCTTTCAGATTTGAGATTTTAGTTCATTTGTAAACTTTGTATTCTACTCACACAAGCATACCACGTCTAATATTCTGTCATAACCCAGATGCATCCGTATTAAATGACATTACAAACTGATGGAAATTGTTACCTTACCAACTCTTAATTAATGAGTCTATAATGGAAATAAAGTACCCTAATGCATCTGTATTAAATGACATTACGAACTAATGATTTTTTACCTTACCAACTCTTAATTATTATGAGTCTATAATGGAAATAAAGTACCCTAATGCATCTGTATTAAATGACATTACGAACTGCAGTGTATGTGTACTACTATGCTTACACACATGCTATGAAGCATGGAACCTGACAAGATAAATGCAAAGGATGCCCAACAGAACCTTTTGTACAGGCTGATAAAAAAGAGGCATCATCAGATTTAAAAAATAATCTGAGCATCCTTTCAACCTACTAATGAACACTATCTGGGCACTATGCAAAGAGACAAAACAAAAAGCATTAATCAATTGCTAGGTGTGCCAACTTGTGGTGTTATCCTTCATATGCCAATTTCATACGCTCTTAATTAGCCAATACATACCAAAGCACTTTAGTTTGCCTTGTTTTAGTTTTGCGTAAAGCAGAACACAATGTTGGCTGCCGTATCTTGCTGTAGTAATCTCATCTTTTCTTTTTTCAGCAACTTCCCACAGCCACAAAGCACTAAGAAAACTATCCTTCGGCTCATGAAAATATAAGCAAGTACTGAATCTGTTCTGTAGTATAAGAGGGTTCAGTTATCACCTCAGCTCAGCTGGGAAGCAACACTCTGACAACATGTATGCCTTATTCTCCAAATGTACAGATAGGAAAAGGCAAAGTTCAACAATGCCTTAATAGTATTCATGGACATTACAATTCACTGGTCAGTGCAAAACTATACAGAAAACAAAAAGGAACAAAACAAAGCCAGGTTTTTACACCTAAATGGAATTACCAAGTGCAGAATTAACACTTGTGCATTTTTCTCCAAATGTATAGATAGGAAAAGGCAGAAGGAATATGCATTAAGCATTATAGTGGCACGCTACCCAAGCTCATGGCATGAGTTGAGACAATCTAGAAATGGTCAAATGTATATATAGCATATGATGTGGAGCATCCCTCGACTACTCGCACCAACACTCCATCACCACCGCAAGCACCGAGTGGACCAATGACAAGAGCACGTGTACGCGCCATCGAGAACGAGGTTGATTCTCTCCTCTTCGAGTTTCATTCGTTTTCACTTGAGAATGGGATTCTACCTCAAAGAGATACACTATGCATTCTTAGGTACATTGGAGATCATCGTGAGAAGGAGAAGGTGGAGCTACGAGCAACCATGGAGCACAAGAAGGAAAGAGAGACCAAGGAGAAGGAAGGAAAGGAGCTCCTGGACACCCCGAGTGCCCAGACGGAAGGACCCCGGGTGCCCGGACTCGAAGACAAGGGAAGGGCAAAACTCCCCTGGACGCCCCGGGTGCCCGGCCACCTCAGCCCCGGGTGCCCGGCCCCTGCCCTGGCCACGCTCCAGCTGGCCCTGGGTGCCCGGCCCAGTGCGCCCAGCCGGCCCCGGGTGCCCGGCCAACCAGCCCCGGGTGCCCGGGCCTCCACTTGGTCGCGCCCAGCCGACCTCGGGTGCCCGGCCACCCCGCCAGGCTACCTCCAGCACCACCCCGGTGCCCGGGACTTGAGCCCCCGGGTGCCGGCCCCTGAGCAGCCCGGGTGCCCGGCCCAAGTTGACCGGGTGCCCGGCCCCCTTCGCCCTGCCGCACGTTGACGGCCTTTTTGGCCTTGTATCCCTCTCCTCTTGCCTTGTTTCGCCCCTAGACTATATAAGGACACCTCCTAGGTCATTTGTAAGGTTAGCAAAGATTAGACTAAGCATTGTGAGCCTTTGCTCCTTGTATCCCCTCCTCTTAGGAGCTCAAGCCCCCACCTAGGGAAGAATCCATTGGATTATCAAGGCCTCCTCTTGGAGAAGATCATAAAGACCTCACATAGTGGGAAGAATTTACCAAGTGCTACTCTCCTTGTATTGATCTTGTAATCTTGTGGATCTCATGTGTGCTACTCTAGTGGATGTGATACTTGGGTTTGTTTGAGAGATTTGTTCTTGGTGTTCTTGGTGTTCTTGAGTTTTTCCTCCTTTCCCCCCCTCCAAGTGTGAAAAGATCCTTCCTAGGGTTTGACCCTACAACATCTTGGTATCATGAGCAAGGTTTATTCACATCTTGGAGTCCCATCCCTCCATTTGCTAGCTTGATTTTGTTGTTTTTCGTCCAAATCCGAAAATCCCCACAACAATAGCCCCAAAAATTTTTCTTGCAATTTGTTGGATCTTGTGAGATTTGGTAGTTTTCGTCCATGGATTTGATGTTTGGCAAGTGGATCTAGCCCCTCCCCAACAATCCCCACCCTTCCCACCACGAAATCCACCGAATTTGGCCTTTCCCCAAAGATATCCGCCCAAATCGGCCACCACCGGGTGCCCGCACCTCGAACCACCGGGCACCCGCACCGTGCCCAGCCACCCCCGGGCACCCGCACCTCACACCCCCGGGTGCCCGCACCCACCCAAATCAGCCCACTACCAACACCATTTTGGCCATAACTTCCACCTCCCAAGCCCGTTTTTCGTGTTCTTTAGCTCGTTTAGAAGCTCTTGACATCCCCCATCCACTCATCCCACTACCACCACCGTTAACCCCATCCAAAAAATCATCACAAAAACACCAACCTTCCGCATTTGACCGATTTTGTGTTGACATTTGTGTTTCCTAAGGTGTTTCGGCTACTTAGGAGCGTGTGACATCTTCGTCACCATCATCGACTCGGAGTCATCTTCATCGCTAACCGTAAGAAAGGACGGTAACCTCGACAACACTTACTCCTTACCTTGCTTTTGCATTGATAGCTCGAGCCACTTTGCGTCGCTTACCCATTGAGACTAGCAAGTTGAGAATTTCCGGCCCACGCTTTTTGTGCACCGTAGTGATTGTGTTATCATCTTAGTGCCATAAGTCTCTCCCGTGCATATCATACATACTTGCCTCATATCATACTCGGCTCGAGCATCAAGCATAGAGAAAAAAAGCTTTTAAGCAAAAGAGGAGAAACAAAGAGCTTGTAAGCAATAGAGTGGAGCCATTTGCATACCTATATCATCTTGGTCATCGCATATATACCATAGTTGGGATTGAAGACGGCACGGTTCTCTCATAGGTAGGTGCACAAGCGTATCTTGCCCATTTGAGCAATCGAGCTAGTGTCTCTTGAGCATTCGCACAACAAGAGCATTTTCCGTGGTTGCACATTTTGAGCTCACTCCTTGGTTGTGCGGATCCCATCTATCTTCCGTGCGTGTGTACCTAGTGATACCTTTGGGTTTGATCTATTTGCTTTACTTGCATTTTTGTGAACCTTCTCAACCTTATCGATATCTTGACTAACATTTGCTTGAAATTTTTCCCACCATCCTAACCGAGCTACTCCATAAGCCTCTTACTTGTAGGTGTGAGAAACAAACCCGGTTCCAATTCTCCTATTGTGGCATTACATTGAGTGACACTTGTTACATCTTCAATCCTCGGAGAAGGTAACTTTGGTATTGTTCTCTCACTTTACTACTCACCCCACTTGGTTATGATGGATAGGCCAAGCGCGTCGTCGAACCCACTTTTTGAGGAGCAAGGTGATGATTCCGGATATGTCTCCAAGAACCACTTCTTCATCGCCCAACGAGCGCTTCATCAAGAAAACGTCGCATTGGGTGAATGCTTCGAACAACTCGCCTCCGACCTACTTCAAAACATCGACGACAAATTCAACACACAAATGGAAGAGCTCCGCAACATGATCGTTCGACGCCCGTCTTCCTCATCGGCTTCTTCAAGATGGTGCCACTCAAGTCACCGTACAAGTCGGCAATCTTCGGACTACTCTTCTTATGATGCAAGTCCACCACGAGCTCGCCCTCCTCGACATGATCATCATCAAGCTCACCAAGCTCAAGAAAATCCATTCCATGGCAATGGATTACAAGACCGAGTTTGAGCACGTGAACGGATGCGACACCAAGTACCTCATGGAGCAATGGAGAAAGAGCAAATACCTCCACAAGTGCCACCTCAAGACCCTCAAGACGGTGATGCACTTCGATAAGCACAAGAGCAACGTGAAGCACAAGCCCTCGACCGTGAAGCTCAAGCACTTGAAGCACAACAAGCTCTACGCGAGGCCACTAGAGCCGTTGAAGTCCGCAACCGCCAAGTGCGAGAACAAGAGGAAGCTCTTCGACGCGAGATACAAGAAGAAGCCGCCCGACGCGAAGAACAACAAGAAAGGCGCAACCAAGCGCACATTCCTCGCCCTCCTCCAAGACAAGAGCGACACCAAGTGGAACAAGTGCTTCAAGACCCTCCTCCATGCCAAGAGCGACATCATGAAGAACGAGCATTTGAGGACTTTCCAAGGCAAGAGCGATATCACAACTGCTATCAAGATGAAGAACTCCGCTATGGAAAGCTCAAGTTCACCATGCCAAAGTTCTCCGGAAGCAATGATCCCGAAGAATATCTCTCTTGGGGATTGAAGGTGGACAAGATTTTTCGCCTCCACAACTACAATGAAGAAAAGAAGATAGCCATGGCCTCCCTCGAGTTCCAAGACTACGTCCTCATTTGGTGGGAACAAGTGATCGAGCGACGACATACAAGAGGCGAACCACCAATCACAACTTGGGAAGCTATGAAGGAAGTCATGAGAGCCCGCTTTGTGCCTACTCACTACAGTCGGGATCTTTTCAAGAAGTTGCAACTCCTCAAGCAAGGCACCAAGACGGTGGAAGAATACTACCAAGAAATGGAGATTTCCATGATACGAGCCAATGTCAAGGAAGATGACGAGCAAACAATGGCACGCTTCTTGAACGGCCTCAACCACCCAATCAAGCGGATCGCCGACTTCCAACCATACTCCAACCTCCTTGAGCTAGTTCATCAAGCGACCAAGGCCGAGCGACAAGTGCAAGATGACTTCAAATACGCCAAGTACTCGTCCAAGACCTACGGCTCCTACTCTCAAGCTCCCGCGACTTCGACACATCCTACAACAACTCGAGCATCACCAAGTATCGGCGACAAGTCAAGTTCCAAGCAAGTGGCACCTTCCTCGACTCGTCCTCCGGCAAGCACCTACAAATCCAAGACTCCCTCACCTTCGGCGCCTCCCGATGATCCCGTCAAGACAAGTTCAATCAATTGCTTCACATGTGGCGGCCGAGGCCACAAGTCCTTCCAATGCACCAACAAGCGAACGATGATCTTCAACGATGACGACACATATGACTCAATGAGTGAAGAAGAAATGGAAGCCATTGAGCACGTGGCCATGCACCGGCGCGTGAACGAAGATGAAGATGACCAAGTCTTTTGTGATAATGATTCAAGTCTCTCTCTCGTGGTCTCCAAGGTCTTGACGCTCCAACACCACCAAGAAGAAGACCAACGGTGCCACATCTTCCACACCAAGGCCGGCATCAATGGAAGGTCCGTCAAGGTCATCATCGATGGAGGTAGTTGCCACAATTTGCAAAGTGAGGAACTATGCTCCAAGCTTCAATTGGTCAAGAGGAAGCATCCGCACCCTTACAAGGTTCAATGGCTAAGTGACTCCAGCACTATCCGAGTTGAGCATACGGTCCAAGTCTCCTTCAAAATTGGTGCATATCAGGACACTTTGGAGTGTGATGTGGTCCCAATGACCATTTGCCACCTCCTTCTTGGCCGACCATGGCAATTCGACCATGGTGTTATCCACAATGGGCGTACCAATCACTATAGCTTCAAGATGAAAGGGAAGGAATATGTGCTACGACCTATGTCTCCTAGTCAAGTGATAGCCGACAAGCAAGCCACCCAACATGGAGAGAAGAGTGAGAAAGTGATCCACCCAAACGTGAGTGAGAGCCACAAGCCAAACTTGAGCGCCTCTTCGCCTAGAGAGAAAAAACTCATACTATTTGCCACAAAAAGTGAGATGAGAGAAGTGTGTGAGAACCCATCGAGTGTGATGCACTTTGTCCTTGTGTGCAAGGATGGAGAACCAAAAACTAACACCGCTCACGAGCTACCTTTGGTGTTTCAATCCCTTTTGCAGGAATTTCAAGATGTTTTCCCCAATGAGCTACCTCCGGGTCTTCCTCCTCTTCGAGGCATTGAGCATCGAATCGACCTCATCCCCGGAGCTCCTCTTCCAAACAAGGCTCCCTACCGCGTCAACCCCGAAGAGACAAAGGAGATTGAACGGCAAGTACAACAACTCATCGACAACGGTCATGTACGTGAAAGCTTAAGCCCTTGTGCCGTTCCCGTTATACTTGTGCCCAAGAAGGATGGTAGCTTTCGCTTGTGTTCCGATTGTCGACCCATAAATGTTATTACCGTTCGCTATAGGCATCCCATTCCTCGCTTAGATGATATGCTTAATGAACTTAGTGGAGCCAACTTTTTCTCAAAAAATGATCTTAAAAGTGGCTATTATCAAATCCGCATACAAGAGGGTGATGAATGGAAAACCGCTTTCAAAACCAAATTTGGCTTATATGAATGGTTAGTCATGCCTATGGGTTTATTGGAGGCTCCCGGTACTTTCGTGCGTCTCATGCATCATGTACTTCGCCCTTATATTGGAGTTGTTGTTGTGGTTTACTTCGATGATATTCTTGTGTTTAGCAAAACCATGGAAGAGCATCTTACTCATGTTAGGGTTGTTTTGCAAACACTTCGCAAGGAAAGTCTTTATGCCAACATGAAAAAGTGCACATTTGGTGTTGACAAAGTGGTTTTCTTGGGTTTTGTTGTCTCTTCCAAGGGTGTCCATGTTGATGAATCTAAAATTGAAGCAATTAAAAATTGGCCCCAACCCACCAATTTGCAACAAGTGCGAAGTTTTCTTGGCCTTGCGGGTTTTTATCGTTGCTTTGTGAAAGACTTTAGAACTATTGCCGCTCCTTTGCACGCTTTGAGCAAGAAGAATGCTCCTTTTGTTTGGGGACCTTTGCAATCAACCGCTTTTGATGAGCTCAAATCTTTGCTTACACATGCTTCGATTCTTGCTTTACCCAACTTTGAAAAAACATTTGAGGTTCATTGCGATGCAAGTGGTACCGGAATTGGTGGAGTTTTGATGCAAGAAAAACGAGCTATTGCTTATTTTAGTGAAAAACTTTCCGGTGCTCAACTTAACTATCCCATATATGACAAAGAATTGTTTGCATTAGTGCGTGTGTTACATGTGTGGGAGCATTACCTTAGACCGCATGAGTTTCTCATACATACCGATCATGAAACACTTAAATACCTCAAAGGTCAAACCAAGTTGAATAAACGGCATGCTAAATGGAGTGAATTCATTGAATCTTTTCCATATGTGATAAAGTACATTAAGGGCAAAGAAAACGTGATGGCGGATGCCCTTTCCCGCAAATGCATGTTACATACTCAACTTGAATTGAATGTCATAGGATTTGATCATATCAAAGATTTGTATGAGGGTGATGTGACTTTTGCTACTCCTTACGCTAAGTGTGTGACGCATACTTCTTGGGAACGATATTATATCAAAGATGGTTATCTTATGAGAGCTAACAAACTATGCATTCCCAAGTCTTCTCTTCGTTTGCTCCTTTTGCAAGAGGCTCATGGAGGTGGACTCATGGGACACTTTGGACGCGACAATACTTTCGCCACGCTCTCCAAGAACTATTATTGGCCCAAGATGTTTCGCGATGTTGCCCGCTTCACCAACCGGTGCTCTACATGTTGCAAAGCTAAGTCACACTCTCAATCCCATGGTTTACATATGCCTTTACCTATTCCACATCAACCTTGGGAAGACATTAGCATGGATTTTGTGCTTGGATTACCTAGAACTCAAAATGGCAAGGATTCGGTTTTTGTTGTTGTGGATCGTTTCTCTAAAATGGCTCATTTTATCCCATGCAATAAGATAGACGATGCTTGACATGTTGCCAATCTCTTTTGTAGGGAAATCTTGCGGTTGCACGGCGTGCCAAAGACAATTGTGTCGGATCAAGACGTCAAGTTCTTAAGCTACTTTTGGAAGACACTATGTGCCAAGCTCGGGATCAAGCTACTATTCTCCACGGCATATCATCCTCAAAACCAGGCCAAACGGAAGTCACCAACCGGACGCTTGCGACTCTCCTACGTGTGTTGATAAAGAAGAACATCAAGGAGTGGGAGGAGTGCCTACCCATCGCCTAGTACGCCTACAATCGTGCAAGACACTCTACAACCGGCAAGGCCCCCTTCGAGGTCGTCTATGGTTTCAACCCTTTGTCGCCATTGGACATCCTGCCTCTACCGCTTCAAGAACGAGCAAACATGGACGCAAGTGCAAGAGCCGCCTACCTCAAGAGGATGCATGAAGAAACACGTTCCATGATTGAGCGCCAAGTGCAATGCCTCTCCGCCAAGCTCAACATCAACAAGTCTCCAATGGTGTTCCAACTGGGTGATCAAGTATGGATACATCTCCGCAAAGACCGCTTCCCCAAGGAACTCAAGTCCAAGCTACTACCACGAGCCGACGGACCATTCAAGGTGATCGCAGGCTACAACGACAACACCTACAAGGTCGACATCCCACGCGACAAGTACAACATTAGCGACATCTTCAACGTCAAAGACTTGGCCAAGTACCATGGTGATGAAGAGCACGATCCATGGACGGATCTCTCCCAAGGGGGGAAGATGATGCGGAGCATCCCTCGACTACTCGCACCAACACTCCATCACCACCGCAAGCACCGAGTGGACCAATGACAAGAGCACGTGTACGCGCCTTCAAGAACGAGGTTGATTCTCTCCTCTTCGAGTTTCGTTCGGTTTCACTTGAGAATGGGATTCTACCTCAAAGAGATACACTATGCATTCTTAGGTACATTGGAGATCATCGTGAGAAGGAGAAGGTGGAACTACGAGCAACCATGAAGCACGAGAAGGAAAGAGACACCAAGGAGAAGGAAGGAAAGGAGGTCCTGGACACCCCGGGTGCCCGGACGGAAGGACCCCGGGTGCCCGGACTCGAAGACAAGGGAAGGGCAAAACCCCCCTGGACGCCCCGGGTGCTCGGCCACCTCAGCCCCGGGTGCACGGCCCCTGCCCTGGCCACGCTCCAGCCGGCCCCGAGTGCCCGGCCAGCCAGGCCCGGGTGCCCGGCCACCCCGCCAGGCCGCCTCCAGCACCACCCTGGGTGCCCGGGACTTGAGCCCCCGGATGCGCGGGCTCCCGCCAGCCGGCCCCTGAGCAGCCCGGGTGCCCGGCCCAAGTTGACCGGGTGCCCGGCCCCCTTCGCCCAACAGCATGTTGACGGACTTTTTGGCCTTGTACCACTCTCCTCTTGCCTTGTTTCGCCCCTAGACTATATAAGGACACCTCCTAGGTCATTTGTAAGGTTAGCAAAGATTAGACTAAGCATTGTGAGCCTTTGCTCCTTATATCTCCTCCTCTTAGGAGCTCAAGCCCCCACCTAGGGAAGAATCCATTGGATTATCAAGGCCTCCTCTTGGAGAAGATCATCAAGACCTCACATAGTGGGAAGAATTTACCAAGTGCTACTCTCCTTGTATTGATCTTGTAATCTTGTGGATCTCATGTGTGCTACTCTAGTGGATGTGATACTTGGGTTTGTTTGAGAGATTTGTTCTTGGTGTTCTTGAGTTTTTCCTCCTTTTCCCCCCTCCAAGTGTGAAAATATCCTTCCTAGGGTTTGACCCTACAACAACATAGCTAGCAGAGCTCATTCACAACTCCATTGGTTTGGACACGTCCAAGTTCAGGCATACTGCAAACCCATCAGTGCGAGCTTGAAGCAGAGCAATGAGTCAAACAACACTGTAAGTCAAACAACAGTTCAGATTGACAAAGGCTAGCAAGGGATTGCTGAGAATTTGCCATATACTCTTTTCTTTGTCCAAATAACTTCATATTTGGTGCTAAAGTTACTAATTCATCTTAGAAGAAGGAATCCATCATGGGATGGAAAGGAGAGAACAAAATCACTAACTATCAACTGAGATCAAGATGAATCCTTCTAACAATTTAGATATTGAGGGAGGGGGAAAAGGGAGTTGTTCCTACCTCAGTGTTGTGTATCATGGCGTCGAGCAAGAGCCGCTGGTCGTGCCGTCATGGGAGGAGGCACTCCATGAGGAGCCACCAGTGGTGCCATGATATCAAAAGAGCTGCAGCCAGGGATGGGATGAGGATAAGCCACCAGACTCTCGCTTCCCCTTCCCATGTGAGCTCCTTATTTCACTCCCTCGATTCACATCTTCTCTTGTTCCCTCTCACTTGCTGTCCTCCATTGTCGGCGGATCCACAAGACTGGAAGTTTGTGGGGGCGAGGTGGCATTCAGAGGAGGCACCACACGGTGGAGGAGGGATGGTGGCGGTCTAGCAACCTTGTTTCTCAGTAGGGGCGGTCCATGGCGCTAAATCAAATCAAGCGCCGCCGCCGCCGCCCTTTCACTACTAGGGAAAAGCCTAGCAGCAGCGTGGGTTTTGGGCCTATCAGTAGCGCGGGCAGGAGCGCTACTGATAAGGCGCTACAGCTAATGCTTAGCAATAGCGCGTCTTGGCCCACACTACTGCTAAATTGACTTAGTAGCAGCGCTTCATCAGGACATCGTTACTGGTAACTAGTAGTAGCGCTTCTCCTTACCCGCGCTACTACTATTTTTTAGTATTTTATTTCTTTCCTTTTTCTTTTCATGTTGTATTCATACACCTTTACACAAGTTTTCATACAACAGGAATTTAGAGATTGTTTTTACATCATAATGAGTTATTACATCATGGGGTGAAAGAACCGTGGACTAGTTTCAAGTGGATGTCCATCCACTTGAAACTAATCCGCGGTTCTTTCACCCAATGATATAATAATATCATCATCATCATCATATCATTAACAACTTAGCATCATAATACATCATTGTCATATAACACCTCCTCAATATCATCGTTTTTATCATTGACATCACATAACACCTCCTCAAGATCATCATTATCAACTCTAACACATTACCACATAATAAACATATTGTACCTCATAGGACCTATTACATTCGATTAAGACCTACTACATTTTCTAAGGTAAAATAACAAAAAACAAGATAGCCCCTGACTCTCCATTATGGAGAATGGAGATTAGCCTGTCTCCAATTCTTGCCTTTCGCTGAATGTTACTTCCAAGAACCTCCTTGCGAATGTCCATACATTTCTTCCATTCTCTGATGATCATGTGTTCACGGGTGTTAGAAATCCGATATGCATAGGTGAGCTCCGTAGATTTACCTGGCAGTATGTTCAGAACTAAGAGGCGACCATGCAGAGGCATCAGATGAGGCACACAATCCATCGGGAGTTTCTGTTGAAAAACATAATAATAACTTCATAGTTAGCAATGATGTACTAGTTTTAGAAGTATGCAAAAGATGCACGGATGTCGTAATAGTAAAAAATCTTACCAGGGTATCTCCAGAGAAGTTATCGTTGTTCAACACATGCACTAGTGGCACGTATTCACCATAATTTGGAGGAGTTCGATAATAGTCATTGTAATTCTCAAGAAGAGTACAAAATGCGATCAGATGATTTTTCTCCTTATATGTTAATTGGGTGCCTTCGGTGTAGTGGGTTTTATCTACCATCTTCCGCACAGTCTTCGAAGAATCAAAATAAGTTGTCAATGGAAATAAGCTATCAACTATTTTGAAATAAACAATATAAATTAGTTAAGAACTATGTTTGAGAAACTCACATAGCGGTACAATTGGAAGCGTATCAACAATGACCCAAATGTCCATATTGTCTTCCTCGCTGTCAGGATCACCAAGATCCATGGTGACAATCATACCCTCATAAAAACCATACATTTTGCAAAGTGCTTCCCAATTTTGGCAACCAAAATGGGTTACGCTCTGAGCATTGCACAGATTTACTTCAAAATCCATATCATGATGGGTCCTTAGGTGTATTTTCTTTGTTTCGAAATTTTCATGATCTTCAAAACCCATCCTGTCCAAGACATAGCGTCTTGCATGGCATGGGATAAGCTAGTCGAATTGTAAAATATGAAAATTAGACGTTGAAATAGTTGAAGTCATGCTTAATGGAGAAAAAAAACTTGTCGTTGTTGCGTACCGTTTCACAATCGAAGGTCTCCTCGAGCTTAATGCTGAAGCGCCGATCTTCGTCCAGCCGAACGAACCTGTCGCACATACCTCGATCGTTGTGGCACCAGCTACACTCCCCCGGGAGACCGTCGTCGTCCGAGTACGACATTTCCTACAATCATAATTCAAAGATTAAACTTTTACATATTCTAGCACAAGTCATGCCAGAATTCATGACAAAATCCAGCATGACCTTTGCTAAAAAAGGACAAATCGAGCGCCTGAAATTTGCCGGAACGGAAATTAATCAACACTCCGGCAAAACATAGGCCACTCGGAGATGTAAACTGAACATGAACGGCCACTTGGGCAACCACATATCCTATTTGAGCAACAACACAAGATATACAAGGATATTTGGCTGGTCTCACCTCGATGTCGGAGGGGGTCGGTGACTGGGACGACGGCGGGGATGTCAGAGGGGGTCGGTGACGGGGACGACGGAGGTCACCTGAAACCATATAAGTTATCACTAACAACAAACATGACATGTTCAACTAGTTTTATTAATTCAACTAGTTCTTACTAAATATAAACTTACTATAAATAGAAAAAAAACTAGTTCTTTCTAAAAATAAAGTAGTTCAACTAGTTATATTAATTATCTTACTAAAAATAGATTAGTTCTGTTAATTCAACTAGTTCAACTAGTTTATTAATTTACTTACTAAACTAGTTCAACTACAACTAAAGTAGTTCAACTACCACTACTACTACTAAAAATCTAGTACTAACTAAGCAACATCTAGTACTAGCTAACCCTAAATTAACATCTACTACTACTAAATCTAGTACTAACTAGTGGCAGGGGGTGGGGGGAGACGGAGAGGTAGCTAGGGGCGGCGAAGTCGAGGGCGGTGGGAGGAGGGCTGCCGGCGGAGGAGGGAGGAGGG
>NC_041383.1:354244112-354252140 GCF_002162155.2 Triticum dicoccoides
GAAGGCGGCGGCGGCGGCGACACACGACGACGGTTTACGCGGGCGAGAGTGAGAGTGTGAATGAGAGGGCCGGTCGTGCGCGTGGGGATAAGGTAGGGATAGTTGTAGTGCGTTTCCCGAAACGTGCTACAGCTAACCTGAATAGCAGTAGCGCTCTATAGTAAAGTGCGCTACTGCTATAGCTAGCGGGGGGGGGGGGAGGTCATGGCAACTATAGCAGTAGCACTGTATGCGGTGCACGCGCTACTGCTATTTCCAAGTCAGCAGCGCGTTTCGGTCACACGCGCTGCTGCTAAGTAGCAGTAGCGTGGTATTTTGAAGAGCGCTGCAGGTAAGATTTGTGTATAGGCTTTTCCCTAGTAGTGTTTTCTTGCAGGTCGCCCGCACTGGAGAATCTTACCTCCATGCCCACACATCTCAGATCCAGTCCGAGGTGAAGAGGGATGGATGAGATGCGGGGGTGGTGCGTGAGATGAGAGGAGGAGGGCGACTGCGGGATCGCGATGGTTGCAGGGTTGCAAGCAGCTATGGAGGAGCCGCTGTGGGGTTTGGTGTGGTGGTGACGGATGGGTCATGGCGTCATGGGTGCAACGTGAGTACGCTGAAAGACCGCGCACACGGGGCGCTATCGTTCGCACGTCGCACGGCTCGCGTCAGCCACAGTGAGACAGGCGACGGCTCACATACGACCACATGCACGCAGTGCACTGGTTGACTTTCACCATGTTCGAAAAAACCATGAGCAACAAGCCGGATCACGCCAGCAAAAGGTCCACAAGTCAGCCAAACGTGAAATCAAAGAAGAAGTAACATTTTTCACCACACAGTCAACTGATCCAACATTCGGCAGTGGAAGTCAAAGCCCATCCGATGGCCACGAATGTGCCAATTCGGGGGAGCTCCGTGGAGGAGGGTCGGCTAGCATCCTTATATGTTAGAATGGCCCTATACCTAACGATAAATGGGTTATACATATATTCAGTTAAAATTGTGATTCACCGATTAGTCCCTTATCAGCCCCCAGCCTATATGTTAGCAGCTACACTGAGTATATATAAGCCATGGGATGAAACTAATCTCGATGGAAAACATCAATTGTTCCCAAAATTGTACTGTGTAGGTACATCAAGAGGCATGTTAAGCACAACAGGCTAAACATCAACCAAATATATCCATGGCAGACAAAATAATCTCCAAAAGATAGCTTCAGTGTGCAGGTTTAAACACGCTAGTAAAGCAAAATAAGTGGAAAGGTGTGTTAACTGCAACAGGCCTAACATTTAACAACAAGCAAACATAGTCATTCAAACTGGTATTGTGCCGGTCTAAGTACACTGGTTATTGTTTAATAAAAATGGAAAGGCTTGTTAACTACAAGATGCAACAACCAAATGTAGTCATTCATAGTGGTATTGTTGAAATTGGTATTGAAGAAATTGAACTGCACAGTTCATACTTGCACATATAGAGCATCATGTTGTGAATAACAGGAATAAACAAGGCATACTATGAACAAACAAAGATAGCATTTGAAACTGGACATATGCTAACTACAAATAACCGAACAATCAAAAAACTTTAAAAGAGGCATATGCTAACTATAACAGGCTTAACAATAAGCATAATATATGCATTCCTATCGGTATGTTTAAAACTGGATTGATGAAATGTACTGCACAGTAAATAATTGCACATATAAAGCATCACATTGTGAATAACTGAAATAAACAAGGCATACTGCAAACAACCAAATATAGCAATTAAAACTGATCATATTCTCACTACACTACAAAAGGGACTCGACAAAACAAATTATGGGTTCCCCCCTGTGAAGATGCGCGGCAAAACAAATCATGGGTTTCCTCACTTGGCACAGATGGGCTCGTTCCCGTGGGAAGAGCATGGACCATGGATGCGCTCCATTTTGTTGTAGATGGGCTCCTTCCCCTTGGAAGAGCATGACTGTAGGGTGCCCTCCCTGATGTCGCAGACGGGCTCTTTCCCCTTGGAAGAACCGGAGAGGGTTCCCTCCTCGTGGTCGCCGTCGATCAGGTCTGACTTGGAAGCAGTGGATCCCAAACCAGCGTCGCAGAACGTGTCCTTCAGAAATGATAAAAGGGGCTCGACGGCGATGTAGGACGGCAAATTCTTGACAGCGAGCCAGAGGAGATCAGCGGCGGGGCCATGGATGAGATCGACAGTGGTTGAACCCGAGGGGTTGGGGGTGAGCCACTTAACCTGTGACATAGCCCGCCTTAGGTTGTCGCTGTCGACGACCTCGAGGTCGTAGCCGGCGTCCGCAACATACCCGCATACTCTAGCCCGATGATTGAGTGCATGCGGCCAGTAATGGTCGTGAGCTTCCTCGGCGACGTTGGGCGAAGAGACCACGATACACCTCTTTTGGGCCAGTCGCTCCTCGAGATCCACGGGAAGCGTAGCACGGCTTAGGCTGTGATGCTCTGGAGTGGGGGATGGGGATCTGTGGGAAAGGGGGCATTTGGTAGGCGTCATATAAGAAACTCAGGGCGGCCTGGGTATGGAGATTGGTGGGTAAGCTGCATGGGCAAACCGGCAGATGTTGACAATGGAGGCCTTGCGGCGGCGGCGATGACGACGACCTTGCTAGTTTTTCGAGCAAGGGAGTGTGTGTGTGTGCGCACGCACACGCACGCACGCCCGAGGAGGTTTTGGTGTGTGTGTGTGTGGAGGGGGGCGGGGTGTGTGTTTGAGGAAATGACGCGGCTACTAAAAATTTTACTACACGGGAGTCAAACGCGAGAGTGAAATGCCAGAGCTATTGAAAATTTGGATGATGGTGCATCGCACACAGTCCGAAGATAACAACCGTGTGTTATGAAACGGAAAAACCCTCGAGGCGGGCAGATATTTTCGAGGGATGCAGGTGGGAGCGGGAACAAGAAACATCACACGCGGTCGAAACATACTAACCGTGTGTTATCAAACAGAAAAAAGATGCATGCTATTTTTGAGAGGGGAAGCCTTGTGGAGCCCAATGTACTATGCGGATGTGCGTGACAGGGGCACCGGCCTGGCACACGGATAGTGTGAGTGAAACCGTGTGTGTTGCGTCATTCGACTTGTCTATAATGTTCATAAATTTGGCGGAAAATAATGCGGGAGAGGGTCAGAACACGAACACACTTGCATGTGGACCAAATATATGTATGAAAAGGGTGGTTTGTCTATAATTGCAAAGTTTATGCAATTGGTCTTACACCATCGTCTAAGAATATATCATCCTTCATAAGGCATTCCAAATCGTCATTTGATAATAAGGCATCTTCAATGTCCACGAACATAGTTTTCTTGGGAGCAAACATGATTGATTCGATGATTGTAATATCTCTAGGGGTACAACCATACTCTATCGGCATGATAAAAAACGAGCCAAATTAGTATAAAAATGAGACAAATTGGTTGAATAGAAAAAGCAATATGACGATGGAAAGATCGATAATAACATTGAAAAGAATACCTTGTGTGATAACATTTAAATTGGCATCCTTTTTTGGTTTTTTATGAGATATCACCGCCTCCACATCATTTTGTTGTGAAAAACTCAGAGAATTTCGGCCCCTTTCAGCGTCGCCGCTTCGGAACCCTTGTTGATGCATTCCTTTTGTGCATATCCAAAATCCATATCTATGTTTCTCATATTCTGAAAAATAATAATATGTAAAAAATAAACATTTTGTATTATCATGTATAAGACACGGACAAAGAAGGATTAGCTATATACCTCTTCTCGTGGTGTTTCAGTCCGGTCTGTCATCGTTACATCCGTGTGTATGTCGAAGCGCATCAGTTTTTACATATGATGAAATATAAATGATATTTTCTACTGCATCATATAAACATATATAATATATAATAAAATTAAGAGTGAAACAAACACAGCTGTTTTGTTCTGTAAAAAGAAAATCTGTTTTTCATATTATTACAAAAAAGATGTTGCATTTCTTTCGGAGCAAACAACCAACTATAATGTTCATATATAAATAATATGTCATCTGAAATTTCTTAAATCATTTTAATCTATTTATATTTTTGAGAATTTTTAAATTTTTATATAGGCTAAGGAAAACTGTGCAACAAAAGATAAAAACATGCAAGCAATCCAACATAAACCAGTATATTCGGTTTCTTTTCTCAAAATTTTGATTTTTTTTGTGATACTCTGAATATATGTAATAAGTACAAAAAAACTTTTATTCATATGATCCATGTACATGCTCCCTCTGTTTTGAAATGTAAGTCGCTAAATTGATTCACGTACAGATTTTCTAATGTAATGAAATTTTTCTACTTTCCAAAAATGCCCTCCCACCGCTTCCACTCGCTCCTTCTCTCGTTCTACTCGCTCGAATCCTCTCGCCTGCCTCCTCTCTCGCCCGTCCCTCCCAGATCCTCTCCTCTTGCCCACCTTTCCTCTCATCCCGTTGTCGCCGGCCTCTCCTTTCCTCCCGCCGTCGCCGGCCTCTCCTTTCCTCCTGTCGTCGCCGGCTTCCTCCCACGGCGCCAC
Source organism: Triticum dicoccoides (assembly GCF_002162155.2). NCBI lineage: Eukaryota > Viridiplantae > Streptophyta > Magnoliopsida > Poales > Poaceae > Triticum > Triticum dicoccoides. Next base: position 354,248,659 of record NC_041383.1, read on the forward strand.
CCCATTTTCTCCCACAGCGGGCACCAGAAATCCAGCACCCCAAGGTAAAATATCAATTTTTTAGCGCCCACGACGTGCTTCTGGGCGGCGGAGGCGCTGGTTCCGCGTGCGCCAGCACTGGATCCACGTGCCCCGACACCGGTGACGAAGCGACATTGGATGTGGAGCGGCGGAGCGGCGCCGTAGCAGTAGAGCAACAGAGCAACGGAACAACGGGGTAGCGAAGAAGCGGAGTGACAGTACAACGCCTATTCATGGGGTACTGCTGCCGCAAGGTAAGGAATCAATCCCTCTCTCGCGGGTGCTTCCTCTCGCCATGGCTTGGCCTCTCACGGGGGTTAATGCGTGTGCTGTGGTGCAGAATATTGAGGAAGATGACGATGTGGAGGCGGAGGAGGCGGCGGCCGAGGTGGTGATGACGGAGGAGGGGTCCGTCTAGGTCGCCCAGAAGAACCTCAAGGGGGTTCTGCTGAACCTCAAGCTAAGGAATCCGTTTGTTTGTGGGTTCGTCTTAGGTGCAGATGTGATTTTTGTTAGGGAAGTGGAGGATTTTGTTCTTCCTGTGAACATTAACTTGTGACAAAAGGGAGCTCACACAAAAGGAAACTATGTTGCTGTAGAAGATTTTGTTCTTCCTGTGTGACTGTGAAATGTAAAGGAAATTAATCCATATTTTTGTACTACTCATGTGTGACTGTGTTGCAAAAATATGAACAAACTCCATTATGAATCTAGTATGAAGCTCACACAAAAATGTTAAGCTCATACAAAATCGAAATTAATCCATACTCCTATGTGACTGTGTTTCAAAAATGTAAAGGATGATATCTTCTTAGCTGTAGATTTGTTTAGATTTGTTCATATTGGAGGCGTTGTGAATGGTAAAGGAAATTAATCCATATTTTTGTACTACTTCCTGTGTGACAAAGGAGGATATGTTCTTCCTGTGTGACTTGTTTAGATTTGTTTCTTAGCTTTTGGTTTGTGACAAAAGGGAACTCACACAAACTCATGTGAACATGAACTTGTGACAAAAGAGAGTACTCCAGTAATTTGTGTGAAAATGCCATATATTGGGTGAAATATTGCTGTTTGTTGGACAGTAGGAGTAGGGCTTGTTGTTCAGTAGTACATGATTAATTTAAATCCAGTGCAACAATATGAGCCCTCCAATAGCAAGTGCAACAGATTGGAATAGCAAGTGCCTTCTGCTACCTCTTGAGCTTGCGCTGGTTTTCCCTTGAAGAGGAAAGGGTGATGCAGCAAAGTAGCTAAGTATTTCCCTCAGTTTTTGAGAATCAAGGTATCAATCCAGTAGGAGACGACGCACAAGTCACTGAATACCTGCACAAACAATCAAGAACTTGCAACCAACACGATAAAGGGGTTGTCAATCCCTTCAAGGTCACTCGCAAAAGTGAGATCTGATAGAGATAGTAAAGTAAATATTTTTGGTATTTTTGATGTATAGATTGGAAAGTAAAGATTGCAAAATAATAGATTGGAAACTAGCAAGATGTATACGAGATTCAATATATGGAAAAGAGACCCCGGGCCATAGGTTTCACTAGTGGCTTGTCTCGAGATAGCATGTATTATGATGGGTGAACAAATTATTGCCGAGCAATTGATAGAAAAGCGCATAATTATGATGACATCTAAGGCAATGATCATGGACATAGGCATCATGTCCGTGTCAAGTAGACCGACTCCTGCCTGCATCTACTACTATTACTCCACACATCGACCGCTATCCAGCATGTATTGTGACGCCCCCGATTTAATCGTACACTAATCATGCACGCAAATGTGTACGATCAAGATCAGGGACTCACGGGAAGATATCACAACACAACTCTACAATTAAAAATAAGTCATACAAGCATCATAATACAAGCCAGGGGCCTCGAGGGCTCGAATACAAGTGCTCGATCATAGACGAGTCAACGGAAGCAACAATATCTGAGTACAGACATAAGTTAAACAAGTTTGCCTTAAGAAGGCTAGCACAAACTGGGATACAGATCGAAAGAGGCGCAGGCCTCCTGCCTGGGATCCTCCTAACTACTCCTGGTCATCGTCAGCGGCCTGCACGTAGTAGTAGGCACCTCCAATGTAGTAGGGGTCGTCGTCGACGGTGGCGTCTGACTCCAGGGCTCCAGCATCTGGTTGCGACAACCAGGTAGAAGGGAAAGGGGGAAAAGAGGGAGAAAAGCAACCGTGAGTACTCATCCAAAGTACTCGCAAGCAAGGAGCTACACTACATATGCATGGGGATATGTGTAAAGGGCCATATCGGTGGACTGAACTTCAGAATGCCAGAATAAAAGGGGGATAGCTAATCCTGTCGAAGACTACGCTTCTGGCAGCCTCCGTCTTGCAGCATGTAGAAGAGAGTAGATTGAAGTCCTCCAAGTAGCATCTCCAAGTAGCAACTCCAAGAAGCATCTCCAGTAGCATCGCATAGCATAATCCTACCCGGCGATCCTCTCCTCGTCGCCCTGCGGAAAAGCGATCACCGGGTTGTCTGTGGAACTTGGAAGGGTGTGTTTTATTAAGTATCCGGTTCTAGTTGTCATAAGGTCAAGGTACAACTCCGAGTCGTCCTGTTACCGAAGATCACGGCTATTCGAATAGATTAACTTCCCTGCAGGGGTGCACCACATAACCCAACACGCTTGATCCCATTTGGCCGGACACACTTTCCTGGGTCATGCCCGGCCGCGGAAGATCAACACGTCGCAGCCCCACCTAGGCAAAACAGAGAGGCCAGCACGCCGGTCTAAACCTAAGCGCGCAGGGGTCTGGGCCCATCGCCCTGAGCACACCTGCACGTTGCGTGGGCGGCCGAAAGCAGACCTAGCCTAGTGGCGTTCCAGTCCAATTCGGCGCGCGCCGCTCCGTCGCTGACGTCTGAAGTGCTTCGGCTGATACCACGACGTCGGGATACCCATAACTACTCCCGCGTAGATGGTTAGTGCGTATAGGCTCGTAGCCAACTCAGATCAAATACCAAGATCTCGTTAAGCGCGTTAAGTATCCGCGAACGCCGAACAGGACCAGGCCCACCTGTCTCCTAGGTGGTCTCAACCTGCCCTGTCGCTCCGCCACAAAGTAACAGTCGGGGGCCGTCGGGAACCCAGGCCCACCTCTACCGGGATGGAGCCACCTGCCCCTTCAGCCCCCAACTCCGAACAGTATCACAGGTAATGTAACAGTGTAAAGTATATAGTATATGCCCGAGATCACCTCCCGAAGTGATCACAGCCCATTAGTATAGCATGGCAGACGAACAAGAGTGTAGGGCCACTGATGGAACACTAGCATCCTATACTAAGCATTTAGGATTGCGGGTAAGGTATCAATGACTGTAGCAGCAATGACAGGCTATGCATCAGAATAGGATTAACGGAAAGCAGTAACATGCTACACTACTCTAATGCAAGCAGTATAGAGAAGAGTAGGCGATATCTGGTGATCAA
>NC_041383.1:354252150-354262182 GCF_002162155.2 Triticum dicoccoides
TCCCTGGGACGATGCGTGTGTGTGCTTGTGTTGCGTGTGGCGGCGCTGGGAGGGAGACGAGGGGATCGTGGGGGAGTGGGGGTGATTTAGGGTTTGGGGTCGGGGGAGTGGCCTTTTAGGCCAGGGAGAGTGGGGTGGGCCGTGGGCTGCCTGGCGGCCTGGTGGCCTAGTGGGCCGAGGGGCCGGGGGGGATCCTTTTCTTTTCTTTAGTCTGTTGTTTTTATCTTGTTTTGTTTTTTTTCTTTTTCTATTTTCTTTTCTATTTTATTCTTTTAATTTCTGTTTTATAAAATATAAATACAACTCCTAAATTAACGTTATAATTTATTCTACTACCCCAAAAGTTTGACACCTAATAAAAATAGTTTGCATTATTATTATTTTTAAAAAGGCATTTAATTAATTGTCTTAGCTGCTGTTTTAATTAGTTTGGAGCCTTTACACATTTTATAAAAGTGTGGTTTCTCCACTAGTATTATCCATGATTTATTTAACACATTTTGGACATTTTAGTTTTATCGTTTAAAAACTTTTGTTGTTTGCCTATACTTTAAATTTGAATTTGAATCGGTTTCGAACTAACACAAGATTACCGATAATAATCGAAGTGACGTGGCATCATTAACAGAGAATTACTGTAGCTTAATTATCCGGACGTCACATGTATCTAGAGTATTAAGTTTATAAAGAACGGAGTAACGCATTAAGCAAGATGACATGATGTAGATGAATTAACTCAAGCAATATGATGAAAACCCCATCTTGTTATCCTGGCAATAATATAATACATGCCTTGCTGCCCCTACTGTCACTGGGAAAGGACACTTCAAGATTGAACCCAAAGCTAAGTGATGCAGAGCATCCTACGATCATCCCTATGTACACTACGACTACTCCCCAAGCCCCAAGTGCCCACATGTTGAGACCTCGAGCATACGCCATTGGACACAAGGTGAACCCGCTCCTAAATGCTTCCCCTTTCCATTCATGTGAGGCATGATTGCTACCTTATGCAAAGACATTACACGTGCTCAGGAACCGAGGAGATGACCACGGAGACACTCGGAACATTGGACAAGGCCCCAAGTACATGGATGAAGAGGCTCGGCAAAGAAGGACGTCATGGTGCTACAGGACCCGGACATCCGGCCCCTGAAGATTCCGATTACAGCAAAAGCCCAGCTGAAGAGCACCTACAGGCATCGGACATCCGGCGCTCGGCGAACAGCCGGACATCCGGCTCAACCCTCAGAAATCTGGTGCCCCATCACAGAAGCTGGACCCTGCCATCCTGGACATCCGGCCCCAGCGCTCGGACATCCGGCGTCTCGGGAAGGCCCGGACATCCGGCCCGATGCCTGGACATCCGCCCCCTGCCTGCGTGCAGATCCTGTGGGCCGAGGCCCGTGTACTCCTTCGCCCTTAGACTATATATACTCCCCCTCCACCTACATTTTAGGGTTAGCATAGGTTTAGCTCATTTGAGATAGAGCTTTGCTCATCCACTTGGTTACTTCTCCTCGGAGCTCATGACCTCTTCGGAGAAGATCCCCCAAGCGGATTCAAGGCCCCTTCACGGGAAGACCTTCAAGACCTCCTCACATAGAAGAACTACCGCCTCTTGTATCGTCCTTTGTTGGATTCGGATCGTGTATCTCTTTGTGTTTCGAGGATCTAGCATATGTGTAACCGGATCTTGTTGGTTGAGTGATTTCTCTTGTGTTTCCCCTCGTTTTCCCCTCGTGTTCTTTCTGTTCTTCGTAGGATCCCCTCCAATCGTGAAAGATCGGGCATCTAGGGTTCTACCCTACATCATCTTGGATCAGAGCAAGGTTGATCACGAATTTGGAGCCCCTACCCCTTGTTTTTCTAGCCTAATTTTGTGTGTTCTTGCCTAAATTCGAAAATCCCCACCAAAAATAGCCCCATTTTTTGTGATTTGTTGGTTTGATGATGTTTTGTTGATTTTGATCCATGGATTTGCTTGGTTTCGAGTGGATCTAGCATCTCCCCAAGTTTCCCCACCTTCCATCCATGAAATTCTTCAATTTTTGCCCCCGAAATCATCAATTTCTACCCCCAAATCAAGTTTCGAAGTGAAAATCCCGATCTGGAATCGTCGGGCCGGACATCCGGGCCATAGGCCGGACATCCGGCTCCTGGAGCACAAAATCCGCACGGTTCTGAACATTGGCCCCCGGATATCCGGGCCCACCCCCGGATGTCCGACCCCTGGGAATTCAACCTCCCGTGTTTCACCGTTTTGCCCATAACTTTCACATTCGGAGTCGGATTTTCACGTTCTTTAGCTCGTTGAGTAGCTATTGACATCCCCCATCCATATATATAGGTTTCAACACCATTTGACTCCATCAAAGTTTTGGCACTTTGGCATCTTTGCCTAGGCCTTCCACCATATCATCTGCATTACCACCACCGACTTCCGCAACCTAACCCACATTGCACCCCATTGCATTTGAGGTTGTTTGAGTAGTGATTCGAGTCTCCTAAGGTGTTTCAGCTACATAGAGACGGTTGCTTCTTCATCAACCACAACCACCATAACTTCCGCATAAGCTTGCCCACCATACACTTCCGCCACCCCAACTTAACACAATTTTGTTTGAGCTTGTTGAGTTGTGGCTTGTGTCTCCTAAGGTGTTTCGGCTACTTAGGGACGGCAACATCAACTCTGACATGTGTATAGCCCATTACTCCACTTCCGCATTGCCGACTCGTATAACCCATCATCCCACTTCCGCATTGCCAAGTGCAAACCACCACCACTTTTCCGCTACCACCATTTGACATTTGGAGATTTTGAGTTTGCGGTTTTTCCGTTTCCTAAGGTGTTTCGGCTAATTAGGAACGGGTCGACTTTGACAACATCAGCTCTCATCATCGACATGGACGGCAACCTTGACGACATCATTGTATGTTCCCCTTGCAATTGCATTGATAACCCCTAGCCCATTTTGCGTCACTTGCCTATCAAGACTAGCCATTGAGTATTGCCGGAAATGTTACTTGTGCACATTAGTGATCATTGGTCTACACCTCCTATTGCATATATACCATATCATATTGGTATCATCTTGCTATCATATGATATCTTGTGTCACAAGTTTGTTCCCGCATATACACTATTGCTATCTTGGATTGTGCATTGGTGCAAAAGTGGCCATACAAAAAAAAAGAAATAAAGCTTTTAAGCAAAAGAAAGAGAGCAAAGAAGCTTGTAAGCAAGTGCCATAGCATCATACCACATTGCATATAAGATTGTCATATCCGATCATCTTGGATCATCTTGTTAACCACCGGGAACATCATACATACATAGCATACTTGGGATAGAAGTTGCTATATTTTGCATCTTATAGGTTGTGCACAAGTGTCGTATCTGCCTGTTGAGCAATCGTGCTAGCGTCTCTTTTGAGTTGTGAAACACGAGCGTTTTCCGTGGATTCCACATTTTGTGCTCATTCCTTGGTTGCACAACCCCATTTATCTATCCGTGTGTGTGTTTCCGTGTGCCATTCATTGCTATTGGTCTACTTGTTTCGCTTGCGAATTTTTGAATCTCTTGCAACATTATTAACTCTTGCTAACATTTTGCATCAAATTGTTGTGCCACTTTCCTCACCGAGCTCCACCATAAGCCTTACTTGTGTAGGTGTGAGAAATTGACGAGATCGGTACCAATTGTGCTATTTCCTTGTTACATCATTGAGTGATCATCGATCCATTTTCAACATTGGTCAAGGTACATTTGGTATAGTTCTCTCCTTTCTTCCACTCATATTTGCTTGAGTCTTGTGATGGATAGGAAAGGCATTTCATCTCCGGTCTTTGACAACAACGACGATGTGAACAACTACATCGCCAAATCGTCACTCCGCGATCTACAATGACAAATGCAAGGCGTACAATCAAGATTGCGAGAACGCATTGACAATCTTGCCATCGACATACGACACTCCGAAGCACATACAAGAGACTACTTCGACAATGAGCTTTCCGCACAAAAGGAGGAGGAAGATGCAAGGATGGAGGAGATTTGGGCCTTAATCAAGTCTACTTCCCCTTCGTCATCTTCAAGGCAGCGACGACCAAGTCGATCATCTTCGGAGTACCCAAGCAATGCAGGCGCAATTAGTTCATGTCCACATCTCCATGGCGACCACCATCACGTTCGTGATCAACATCGTCATGAAGGGAAAGTCACCTCAAAGCAACACGTGCACAACAACGACGAATGACATCTACTACAAGCTCAAGCACGGCAACAACATCATCATCATGCAGATGCTCCACAAGCGCAAATGCACAAGTCCCAACAAGCCCTACCTCACGCCAAGTCGAAGCTTCATGAGCAAAAGAGAAGACCGCTAGATGAGCACCATCAAGACAGAGCTAAGGCTACACCAACCACTTCGGCATCTTCGCCAAGTGTTCTCAAGGCATCTTCGCCTTTGGACGTACGACATCTTCGCCTACTTCCCATGAGTTCGCCTACATCGACATCTTTAACAACAAGACGACCACCTACGAGCGAGGGCGACACTTCCATCTTCAGAAGCCCCTCAAGAAAGATGACCGAGCAAGGGAATTTCCCTTCAGTCATGGAGACGAGCTACGAGGTGCCATATCATATGGGCCTCCAACAACAAGACGGCAACAAGATGGTCAAGCAAGGCCATCCCCTTCGGCTATGGCGATGAGCATGAACCTCTTCAACAACATGAAGACGGCGCCCATAGTGGAGTCATATTCTGAGTTAAGCTACGAGACTGCACACGAGAATTTATCTTTGGTCTCGGAGGAGAGAGATGTTTTGCCACATCCTACGGCATTCATCTTTGGAGGCATTATGGATGAGGAGGTTCAGCATGGGACTATCCCTTCAACCAAGGCCGTGATAGGAGTTGAGCATGGAGACATTTGCACCTACATCTCTCCGACACCCACATATGTCGAGATGTCCCATTTGTCATGTGAGGAGAGCCACCACCCCATGAGTGAGATGAGTGACTCCACCATATATGACATTGAGTGCATTTCCCATGAGAGGATGAGTGTGACCACCACTAGCCCCACACATGAGAGCATGCCACACATCCTATGTGAGGTTGAGCGCCATTTGAGTGACTCCACCAACCATATGAGTGAGAGCATCCTTGAGGGAGTGAGTGAGCCACAACACTTAGCGAGTGAGGTAGTTGACACGGCATGTGAGGCCACTATGATTTCTAACGACTTACCTCTACTCCTAGTGTGTTTTCTTCTTTGGTGCTAGGTCTCCTACATGACAACATGCCTATCCTCGGCGACTCCATACCTCCAAAGGAGACGACGATGGCTATGGTGGACGATGATGCACCCCCCACATGGTTCCATCAAGATGAAGATGACAACGAGTGGATCTTCGACACCTCACCTACAACACATGAGCGACGCTCCAAAGGTAACATAGGTGACGGTGCTTCTCTTGCCCCACGAGCGGACTATATTACCAATGATTACTTGCATGATGTTGACACACCTATTTCCGTGCTTCATGCTAGTGCGACTTCCTCATGTCTTGACTTACCAATTTATGATGAATATGATGACGAGCATGTTGAGTTGCCTAGTTGTGATGCTATGCTCCATAGGATATCATGTGAAAATTCTTTTGGTCACATCATGTTTGATAATCCTTTAAACTTGTCATATGCTATGAGTGAAATCTCCCATATTGCATCATTTCAATCTCAACATAGTAACTATGCATGCCCCATTAAAATAAATCCCATTTGCACTTATGGCATAGATGACGAGATGATGGTCATTGGCTTTTGCTTCTCTTGCGATGATATTGCCATGCTTCCTTTACATGATTTGCCAATTCATCTACTATGACATGCCATGATCACATTGTTTCGAATATGCATTATTTTGGATGTTGTCAATATTCTCCATGTGATGTTTACACTAATGCTCGTGAGGAGACCCCCATAGTTTCCTCATACATATTAGGAGATTTTGATGCATTCCATACTTTGCATAATTTCCATGATTGCGTGCACCATATAAATTCCATGAATAACAATGCTCTACATATATCTCATGATGCATTACATCCTTTGAGTCTCCATTATGCCATACATAATAACAAACCTCTCATGATGGATGTCATGTTTCTATATCACGCATCTCATTTATTTGAGCATTGGATATTTTGTGCTAACCAACACAAGCACGTGCGCATCATGATGGATGATGTGTACATATACCACGCACACACAATTTTTCCTTTGCCTTTGTTTTGTGTAGGTACTTATGAACACTCGTCAACCTCACAATCCCATGAGTTGACGAAACGAGCTCTTGAGAGCAACGATGATTTGGGATCCCGTGGATTGTCATTCCCACCGTTTCCTTCACGCAAGGACTACGGGCATCTCTTCTACTTGGCTCTCACATGGCTATGGGCTATTTACCACTTGTCACTTTATGCCCATACTATCGTGTTCACTTTGCATGTTATGCCTCTTTACATGATTTTGCCATGCAATTGTGACCCTTGCTTGCATCTACCCATGATTCACCATTATGCTACTCCTATACGTATCTGCATGCTTGGTGGAGATCCTAGTAGTTATTGCCATGATTTCTTTGTGCCCCATGATATTGAGGTTTGTTGTGTTGGGAGATTTATGAGGTCCCATTGCTATTTACATAGGACTTCTTGCCAACACCATGAACCTAGTTTTCTCATATTTTGTTTTCATGCTTGTGATATGTCATGTGCATTATATATGCTCACTATTTGCACACGTGACATGCTTGCCATGATTCCCTCTAGTATGTTGCATCTACTAGCATGCTTGACTTGATCGCTATGATTGCTTGCTATGTTGCATCACCCATGTTCCACTCTTACTCGCTTCCTTGGGTTGATGACATATATGTTCATGCCTCTCACATGATATATCTTGATCATTGTCTCTTGTGTCCATTAGTTGCCTCTTTCATATCCACTTGTATTGTGTGCAACCATACTATGCTTATTAATCTTGGAGACTTTGACACCTTACTTGTGATGCATACTTGTTTGATTGAGCTTAATGCTTTTGGTTGTTCTCGCATCATATGCCTCCGTACTATGAAATGCTCCCTTGTACTTTCTTATGATGAGCATGATGCATACACTTGTTGGGTATCTTACCACATGAATGATAGGTTTTGCACTTCTGCTAACCTCATTTGTTTTTCTGAGTGTTTGTCATATTCTTTCATTTTGAAGGATTCACAAGGCGGTACCATCATGAGCCATATTCGTCATCCAAAGGTCTATATGATGCGCGACACCAACATTTTCAACATCCTCATAAAGGTGAACTCCATCCCTTTGAGCCATCCTCAAATACGCACATTAGATGGGTCATTCTTTCATTGTTGTTTCCTTCTTGTTGTCTACATGATACATCTCGCGAACGAAGGAGCGACATTGGAGATTGGCTCTATGGACCTTTACATTGAGGAGCGCTCGGACTTATTGGATGCACCTTCGGACTTCCACTCATGCCACGACATTGAGCATTGGTACATCAACACTCCTTTGGCACATTGCACTCACACCTCCATATTTGTTGATTGTGCTCCCACATGTCATGCTCGATGGACATATCATACTCACCGTAAGTTTGCACCCTATGCATGGATTGACTCACATTATGATTGCCTTGTTGCATATTATATTCCCATGTCATCCATGATATATGAGCTTGTGCACTTCCTTAGCAGATTTTTTGTGATCTTTCTTGATGGCATATTCATACATCATGATCATATTGTCCACCATCAATTGCATGATAACATAAACGTATTAAGCATCCATTGACATGTTCATGCTTTTGATGCACCATCCCATTATGACATCATTTTGCACAATGGCCGCATTCATCATATTCACAACACCTTTGTGCATGCCTCCAGTGAATTTGACAACATGAATGCTTTACACGTCATTTTACATCATCTGGATAAGCATATTATGCCTTTTCATGAACAATTCCATTGGACGACCTCATGCTTACTTGATGGACACCTTGTGTGTGCTAACCATTGTATTTCCGAGTGTAGCGACCAGACCTCAGACAGTCTGATCTCTGTGCATCAGTGTCATCCCTAGATCAGTAATGCTGACACGCACAGTACTTGAAGGATTTATAACAGAGTAGCAATCACACACTTATTACATCGAGTGTCTCCAAAGAGAGCTTATTACAATAAATATGGCTTAAGGCCATCTAAATACGATAACAACGGAAGGCTTGGAAGATAAGTGAGTCCATCAACTCCAACGGCATCATTGAGTATAGAACCACGACCTAAAGGCACCTTACTCGTCGTCTGAAAAGTCTGCAACATGAAACGTTGCAGCCCGAAATGGGTCAGCACATGGAGTATGCTGGCAATGTAACACATAGAGAGTAATGAAAGAGTAAGCTATACTACATGCATATTTGGCTGGTGGAAATCTCTATGGTTACAGTTTTGCGTAAAGCCAATTTTTCCCTACTACAAAGGAATAAATTTATTTAACTATCATGGTGGTTGTTAAACATTGAGATTGGTTGACAACATTCTCAATCCCAATTAAAAGTACTCATTGACATCCCATCAATATTAATTAGAAGTAACATGATGAGATTCACATGATATCCAAGTACTAGATACTCAAGATGTCCATAACCGGGGACACGGCTAACCATGATTAGTTTGTTACAGTCTGCAGAGGTTTGCGCACTTTTCCCCACATGACTCGATCTCCTCCGTTTGATTTCTCGCACTACATGGTGTTAGAGAAACGGATGACCGAGACATAGTCTTTCAGAAGCGCTTGCACCTTACGTAACGGGTAGACCGTACCAACCTACAACCCCTACATCAGCTAGTCTACCATTGTAAGAGTTCGCATGACTTAGTCAACTATGCTAGAGCCCATAGTAGCATGTGGCTGCACACGGAAGTTTCTAGCATGAATAATCTTATGATCCCTTTGAGCCTGGGTGGAGGTCCGAAGAAAAACAGGCAAATCCTGGAAACCAGGTACCTCAATCCACCCAGATGTGTATTTAAGTTGCCGCCTTAAGTAAACCATTAATTAACAATCTCACATCTGTCATGGATACACTCACCCAATCCACGTCTACTAGCATAGCATGGCATAATAAGCAAACGTAGAAGTAACTCCCAAAGGTTTGAAAATAAAACAGGTAATAGGTACTACCTCAACTACTTCCCAAAACCCACAAATTAATTAGATCCTAATCATGCAATGTTTGAGGATTGATCTAATGCATAAAAACTGGGTATGAGAAAAGAATGATCAAAGTGTTACTTGCCTTGCTGATGATCCGCGAAACCTAGAGACTCGAAATAACAGGTGGCGCACTCCGGGTATTCTATCGCAGACAAACAAACAAGCATACAATAAGTACTCATCTAATGCACATGTAAAACTCAAATAAGAGATCTAACCAGAAAGTTCAACTTAAGAACTCCGGTTTGCCAAAAGAAACAAATCGAACGAAGATACGAAAGTCAAACGGCGAAAGAAAAGAACTTCGTTTTACTAATCTGGATCTAAGTCAATTTTTACAGTAGCAAAACTTGTTCATGTTGGTTACTCGGAAAGAGGGTTTCGAGACAAAACTCCGGGCGCTTGAATCACCTGATTCTGATAAAAGAGCGAAAAGTTATACTAGAACGAAAATCGGATCAGAAATCGTGATCAGAAAAATCGCGGATTAAATCCAAGAAAAAGAAAAACTACGAATAGGTTAACGAACGAACATTCGTTATCCAGATCTAAACGATGAACGTGTTCGTTAAAACGAACGAACGAGCGAACGCTCGCTAATTAAACTAAACCGAAAATAAAACCGATCTAATAACAAAACCGAAACTAAAAAAACCGAAAATAAAACCGACGGAAAGCCGATCGGTTTTCTAAAAAAAATGGCATGCAAAACGAGGCGGCGG
>NC_041383.1:354262524-354269142 GCF_002162155.2 Triticum dicoccoides
GGTGGGCTGGCGGCGGGCGCTGGCGGCTAGGGTTTTGGGGCAGGGTGGGCTGGCGGCGGGCGCTGGTGGGCTGGGGGCGCTCGGGCGGCGGCTATTTAAAGGCTGCCCCCGGGCGGAGTCCCTCTCGGGCACGGCCCGTAAGGCGGTTCGCGTTTTTTTTAAATAATTACGCTCAGAAAAGAAATAAAAAGAAATACTAAACGGACTCCAAAAATCCCGAAATAAATTTTCCCGGACTTCTAAAATCAAGCCCGACAAAGTGAACATTGATTTGGGGCCTAAATGCAATTTTGAAAAACGCATATATTTTCCTAAATTCAAATAAAATAACGAAAAACTCTGAAATAAAATCTTATTTGATTTTATTATTAAATCATCAATATTTCTTTATTTTGGGAAAGTCATTTTATTCCCTCTCTCATATTTTTGTAATAGAAATAATTGATGATGAAATAAATAAAATCAAATGATCCTATTCCCAAAATTTGAGAAAACTCAAATATGAAAATAACGAAATCCCCAACTCTCTCCGTGGGTCCTTGGGTTGCGTAGAATTTCTAGGATCAAAACCAAAAGCAAATAAAATATGATATGCATTGATGATCTAATTATAACATTCTAAATTGAAAATTTGGGATGTTACAAACCTACCCCCCTTAAGATGAATCTCGCCCTCGAGATTCGGGTTGGCTAGAAAATAGGTGAGGGTGGTCCTTGAGCAGATCTTCCTCTTGTTCCCAAGTGGCTTCGTCCTCCGAGTGGTGGCTCCACTGAACCTTACAGAACTTGATAACCTTGCTGTGGGTGACTCTGCTGGCAAACTCGAGAATCTTAACTGGTTTCTCCTCATAGGTCAAATTGTTATCCAACTGAATTGCTTCCAACGGCACTGTGTCTCTCAACGGTATGTCAGCCATCTCTGCGTGGCACTTCTTCAACTGAGAAACATGGAACACATCGTGAACACCTGACAATCCCTCGAGTAATTCCAACTTGTAAGCAACTTCTCCCATACGTTCCAAAACACGATATGGTCCTACAAATCGGGGCGCTAACTTTCCTTTAACTCCAAATCGCTTAACTCCTCGAAGCGGGGATACTCGAAGATAAACTCTGTCTCCGACTTCATATTCTGTCTCCTTGCGTTTTGAATCCGCATAGCTCTTCTGCCTGGACTGGGCTACCTTGAGCCTTTCATGAATTAACTTCACCTTCTGTTCAGACTCCTTAATCAAATCAGGTCCAAACCACTGGCGGTCTCCAACCTCGTCCCATGACAACGGTGTCCTGCACCTCCTTTCGTACAAGGCTTCGAAAGGGGCCATTTTCAAACTGGTTTGATAGCTGTTGTTGTAAGAAAACTCTGCATATGGCAAATTGTCATCCCAACTTGATCCATAATCTAGCGCACAAGCTCTCAGGATATCCTCCACAATCTGATTGACTCTCTCGGTCTGTCCATCTGTCTGTGGATGAAAAGTTGTACTGAACTCTAGCCTGGTACCCAAAGTCTCATGCAACTGCTTCCAGAACTTTGAGGTAAACTGGGTTCCTCTATCTGATACGATACTCCTCGGAACTCCATGCAAACAGACGATCCTGGTCATGTATATCTTGGCCAACTTAGCACTAGTGTAAGTGGTCTTTACTGGGATGAAATGTGCTACCTTCGTCAACCGATCAACTACAACCCAAATTGAGTTATAGCCGGAACGAGTCCTTGGTAATCCCGTGATAAAATCCATGCCTAACTTATCCCACTTCAATTCGGGTATCGGCAATGGCTGTAGCAATCCTGCTGGTTTTTGATGCTCTGCTTTTATTCTTTGACATACATCGCAAACTGCTACGTACTCCGCAATGTCTTTCTTCATTCCGGTCCACCAGAATGTATCCTTCAAATCCAAATACATCTTGGTATTTCCTGGGTGAATCGAATACGGTGAATCATATGCTTCTTGCAGAATCAACTTCCTGATCTCCGGGTCATTGGGCACATATACGCGGTCTTCAAACCATAGTGTATCGTGTTCATCCTCACGAAATCCCTTAGCTTTTCCCTTGCTCATCTTCTCCTTAATAGAAGCAACTTCCTTATCTGTCCTTTGAGCTTCTCTGATTTTATCCATCAAGGTAGACTGAATTTCCAATGCTGCTACATAGCCTCTCGGAACTATTTCCAAACATAGCTCTCGGAATTCCTCGGCTAATTCTTTTGGTAAACCTCCGGTCATTAGGGTGTTGACATGGCTCTTACGGCTCAACGTGTCTGCTACAACGTTAGCCTTCCGGGGTGATAAGCAAAATCGACTTACTGGCGCAATCTATGTTCCCTCCATACTTCGATAACCAATCCATGCCTAATATCACATCTAGTCCTTGCGATTCCAGAACTATTAGGTCCGAGGGAAAAACATAGTGTCCAATCCTTAACGGTAATCGATCACACCATATACTATTAATGTATTCTGCTCCGGGTGAGGTTACTAGCATGGGTGACCTAAGGGCTTGGGTTGGTAATTTATACTTATCCACAAATCCCCTTAATATGTATGAATGCGATGCACCAGTATCAAAAGAACAACTGCAGTAAATGTCTTAACCAAAAACTTACCTATTACTGCGTCTGGCTGAGCTTCAACCTCCTCCACGGTAACGTGGTTCACCTGTCCCCTGTTGAAAGGGTTCGGCTTCTTTCCTGAGCTTCCATTGCCGTTACCATTTTGGGCTTCTGGACATTCATTTGCATAATGCCCAGTCTTACGACACTTAAAACAAGTGATATGGCTCAGGTCTACCTTGGATGGTGTTGACGGGTTGGTGCGGTTTTGTCCATTGTTTCCTCCATTCCCGTTTCCATTCTTTGTGCCATTATGATTGTGCGAGCTACCTCCTCCATGAGTATGCTGAAATTGCCCTCCCGGTTTAGGGGTAAGACGGGGCTTCTGTTGGGCTCCAGAGTTGTACTTCCCCTGTCCATACTTCCGCTTGCGGTTTTCAATCTGCTGCTGCTTCCCTTCAATCATAAGAGCACGATCTACCAACTCCTGGTAGTTGTTGAAATTTGCTACCATCAACTGCATGCTCAGCTCATCATTCAGCCCTTCCAGAAACTTCTCCTGCTTAGCTGCATCCGTAGCAACGTCATCTGGGGCATAACGTGCTAGTTTACTAAATTCATCCACATACTGGCCAACTGTCCGTCCTCCTTGGCACAAGTTGCGAAACTCACGCTTCTTCATGGCCATAGCTCCTGCCGAAACATGGGCAGTACGGAATGCTTGCTGAAACTGATCCCATGTGACAGTGTCTACAGGATAAGTGGCTGTAAAATTCTCCCACCATGCTGCTGCGGGTCCATCAAGCTAGTGTGCGGCAAATCGCACCTTCTCCGCATCTGTGCAACCTGCAGTGGTCAACTCCTTCCCTGTCTTGCGGAGCCAATCATCTGCTACTATCGGCTCGGTGCTACTGGAGAACACCGGCGGATTCAGCCTAAGAAAATGGGTTAAATGATCAACAGGTGGTGGCGGTGGTGGATTGTTGTTGTTGTTGTTCCCCTGATTCTGATTCTGGACTAATATCTGCATCAATGCATTCTGCTGCTGGATCAACTGGGTGAGCTCCGGTGGAAATCCATTGTCACATCTCGGAGGCATCTGAGGGTTTAGAAAAGATCAGAATTAAGAACAAAATGAGGTCTAAAGAGAAAACACTACCCAAATGCTCATGAGGCAAATGCACACAAAATCACTTCATTCAATCAAACAAGGGCATACAATCGGTCTAGAACTATCGCAAAAAGTGTGTGAACTAAACTAGATACATGGTGGAAAACTACTACTGTTATGGTAGTCGACTAGAAAAACTGCTCTGTTGAAGACTTCATGATATCTGCTCCAGCTTCATCAACATAATCATCATCACTATCATCTGGGTCCGAGTCGGTGTCGTCAATGATGATGTAGTTCTCTGGGCATGTGAAATCTTCATCTTCTCCTTCTGTCCCAGGAAATCC
Source organism: Triticum dicoccoides (assembly GCF_002162155.2). Classification (NCBI taxonomy): domain Eukaryota; kingdom Viridiplantae; phylum Streptophyta; class Magnoliopsida; order Poales; family Poaceae; genus Triticum; species Triticum dicoccoides. The sequence continues at coordinate 354,266,543 of NC_041383.1, forward strand.
CATAAAGACTTTCAGCTTCTTCTTCAGATCATCGCTCTTCTCAACTAGTGTTGCTATTTCCTCCTCGTATCCATCACGTGTAGACTTGAGTTCTTCCTCCAGTTCCGTGATTTTGACCATGGCCTTCTTCAGATCCATCATCCCTGCGCACATTTGGTTCTCCTGGCGTCGGATGTGCTGGTTCAACTCCTGGATGAAAGCTGCAATTGAGCGGTCCTTCCGGGTGCTGACCATCTCCCATTGCTCATCTCGGCGCCCAAAAATCTGGTAGATAGTATCCTTAAGTTCCTTGTGATAGACTTCTCCAATACATCCCATGGAAATGTGGGCTGCCATGCTCTTTCCTAAGTTCCAGGTTGGTGCATCAAAGGAAAACACTATGGTCTCAGTGATGGGCATGAACGTCCTTCCTGGAATTTGAACTTGAATGATCCAGCGCTCCTCTTCAGGCAAAGTGGCGTTGTAGGTTCCGGTGAAGCTTGGTACTCCGGTCTTCAAGTACTTGGTGACTTCCTTTAGGTGTCGTCCAAAGGGTGTATCTTCATCCGGTTGCATGAACTTGTTCCTTGCATCCGCCATCCTAAAGAATAGAAAAGATGAGGAGTCAGAAAAATGAGAAGAGAGTAGCATTCTAGGGCTTTTGCTTAGTGGTCGTGTCCTACAGTCAGCGTGTGCTCTGATACCATCTTTGTAGCGACCAGACCTCAGACAGTCTGATCTCTGTGCATCAGTGTCATCCCTGGATTAGTAATGCTGACACGCACAATACTTGAAGGATTTATAACAGAGTAGCAATCATACACTTATTACATCGAGTGTCTCCAAAGAGAGCTTATTACAATAAATATGGCTTAAGGCCATCTAAATACGATAACAACGGAAGGCTTGGAAGATAAGTGAGTCCATCAACTCCAACGGCATCACTGAGTATAGAACCACGACCTAAAGGCACCTTACTCGTCGTCTGAAAAGTCTGCAACATGAAACGTTGCAGCCCGAAACGGTCAGCACATGGAATATGCTGGCAATGTAACACATAGAGAGTAATGAAAGAGTAAGCTATACTACATGCATATTTGGCTGGTGGAAAGCTCTATGGTTACAGTTTTGCGTAAAGCCAATTTTCCCCTACTACAAAGGAATAAATTTATTTAACTATCATGGTGGTTGTTAAACATTGAGAATGGTTGACAGCATTCTTAGTCCCAATTAAAAGTACTCATTAACATCCCATCAATATTAATTAGAAGTAACATGATGAGATTCACATGATATCCAAGTACTAGATACTCAAGATGTCCATAACCAGGGACACGTCTAACCATGATTAGTTTGTTACACTCTGCAGAGGTTTGCGCACTTTTCCCCACATGACTCGATCTCCTCCGTTTGATTTCTCGCACTACATGGTGTTAGAGAAACGGATGACCGAGACATAGTCTTTCAGAAGCGCTTGCACCTTACGTAATGGGTAGACCGTACCAACCTACAACCCCTACACCAGCTAGTCTACCACTGTAAGAGTTCGCACGACTTAGTCAACTATGCTAGATCCCATAGTAGCATGTGGCTGCACACAGAAGTTTCTAGCATAAATAATCTTATGATCCCTTTGAGCCTGGGTGGCGGTCCGAAGAAAAACAGGCAAATCCTGGAAACCAGGTACCTCAATCCACCCAGATGTGTATTTAAGTTGCCACCTTAAGTAAACCATTAATTAACAATCTCACATCTGTCATGGATACACTCACCCAATCCACGTCAACTAGCATAGCATGGCATAATAAGCAAACGTAGAAGTAACTCCCAAAGGTTTGAAAATAAAACAGGTAATAGGTACTACCTCAACTACTTCCCAAAACCCACAAATTAATTAGATCCTAATCATGCAATGTTTGAGGATTGATATAATGCATAAAAACTGGGTATGAGAAAAGAATGATCAAAGTGTTACTTGCCTTGCTGATGATCCGCGAAACCTAGAGACTCGAAATAACAGGCGGCGCACTCCGGGTATTCTATCACAGACAAACAAACAAGCATACAATAAGTACCCATATAATGCACAGTTAAAACTCAAATAAGAGATCTAACCAGAAAGTTCAACTTAAGAACTCCGGTTTGCAAAAAGAATCAAATCGAACGAAGATACGAAAGTCAAACGGCGAAAGAAAACAACTTCGTTTTACTAATCTAGATCTAAGTCAATTTTTATAGTAGCAAAAACTTGTTCAAGTTGGTTATTCGGAAAGAGGGTTTCCAGACGAAACTCCAGGCGCTTGAATTGCCAGATTCCGATAAACGAGCGAAAAGTTATACTAGAACAAAAATCGGATCAGAAATCGCGATCACAAAAATCGCAGATTAAATCCGAGAAAAAGAAAAACGACGAACAGGTTAACGAACGAACGTTCGTTATCCAGATCTAAATGATGAATGCGTTCATTAAAACGAACGAAGGAGCGAACGCTCGCTAATTAAACTAAACCGAAAATAAAACCGATCTAATAACAAAACCGAAACTAAAAAAAACGGAAATAAAACCGACGGAAAACCGATCGGTTTTCTAAAAAAACGGCGCGGAAAATGAGGCGGTGGCG
>NC_041383.1:354269481-354445467 GCF_002162155.2 Triticum dicoccoides
GGCGGGGTGGGCTGGCGGCGGGCGCTGGCGGCTAGGGTTTCGGGGCGGGGTGGGCTGGCGGCGGGCGCTGGTGGGCTGGGGGCGCTCGGGCGGCGGCTATTTAAAGGCTTCCCCCGGGCGGAGTCCCGCTCGCGCACGGCCCGTAAGGCGGTTCGCGTTTTTTTTAAATAATTACGCTCGGAAAAGAAATAAAAAGAAATACTTTACGGACTCCAAAAGTCCCGAAATAAATTTTCCCGGACTTCTAAAATCATGCCCGACAAAGTGAACATTTATTTGGGGCCTAAATGCAATTTTGAAAAACGCATATTTTCCTAAATTCAAATAAAATAACGAAAAACTCCAAAATAAAATCTTATTAGATTTTATTATTAAATCATCAATATTTCTTTATTTTGGGAAAGTCATTTTATTCCCTCTCTCATATTTTTGTAATAGAAATAATTGATGATAAAATAAATAAAATCAAATGATCCTATTCCCAAAATTTGAGAAAACTCAAATATGAAAATAACAAAATCCTCAACTCTCTCCGCGGGTCCTTGAGTTTCGTAGAATTTCTAGGATCAAAACAAAAAGCAAATAAAATATGACATGCATTGATGATCTAATGTATAACATTCCAAATTGAAAATTTGGGATGTTACACCGAGTGTCGCTTGTGTTTGCTCGTTTTGCATGTACACCATCCCGACGACATCTTGAAGTACTTGGGTTGCGCCATGACTTACACTCTGTCCAACTACAAGTCTGTCCATGACAACCGTTTCCATGGTGATGAGGTTTTCGATCCGAGGTCGGATCTTTCCCAAGGGAGGGGAGATGATGTGGAACATCCTACGATCATCCCCATGTACACTACGACTACTCCCCAAGCCCCAAGTGCCCACATGTTGAGACCTCAAGCATACACCATTGGACACCCGCTCCTAGATGCTTCCCCTTTCCATTCATGTGAGACATGGTTGCTACCTTATGCAAAGACATTGCACGTGCTCAGGAACCGAGGAGGCGACCATGGAGACACTCAGAACATTGGACACGTCCCCAAGTACATGGATGAAGAGGCTCGACGAAAAAGGACGTCAAGGTGCTACAGAACCCGGACATCCGGCCCTTGGCCCGGATATCCGGCCCATGGAGATTCCGACTATAGCAAAAGCCCAGTTGAAGAGCACCTACAGGCACCAGACATCCGGCCAGAGGCCCGGAAATCCGGCGCTCGGCGAAAAGCCAGACATCCGGCTCAACACCCAGAAATCCGGCGCCCCATCACAGAAGCTGGACCCTGCCAGCCCGGACATCTGGCCCCAGCGTCCGGACATCCGGCATCTCGGGAAGGCTCGGACATCCGGCCCGACGCCTGGACATTTGGCCCCCCTGCCTGCGTGCAGAGCCTATGGGTCGAGGCCCATATACCCCTTCGCCCTTAGACTATATATACTCCCCCTCCACCTACGTTTTAGGGTTAGCATAGGTTGAGCTCATTTGAGATAGAGCTTTGCTCATGCACTTGGTTACTTCTCCTCGGAGCTCACGACCTCTTCGGAGAAGATCCCCCAAGCGGACTCAAGACCCCTTCACGGGAATACCTTCAAGGCCTCCTCACGGAGAAGAACTACTGCCACTTGTATCGTCCTTTGTTGGATTCGGATCGTGTATCTCTTTGTGTTTCGAGGATCTAGCATATGTGTAACCGGGTCTTGTTGGTTGAGTGATTTGTCTCGTGTTTCCCCTCGTTTTCCCCTCGTGTTCTTCGTGTTCTTCATGTGATCCCCTCCAATCGTGAAAGATCGGGTATCTAGGGTTCTACCCTACATCACTAAGCACTTCTCTCATGGCAAGAAAGATCAATCTAGTAAGCCAAACGAAACCGATAATTCGAAGAGACTTGCAAAGATATCAAATCATGCATATAAGAATTCAGAGAAGAACCAAATAATATTCATAGATAATCTTGATCATAAATCCACAATTCATAGGATCTCGGCAAACACACCGCAAAAGAGTATTACATCGAATAGATCTCCAAGCACATCTAGGAGAACTTTGTATTGAGAATCAAAGAGAGAGAACAAGCTATCTAGCTAATAACTATGGACCCGAAGGTCTGTGGTAAACTACCCACGCTTCATCGGAGAGGTAATGTTGTTGATGAAGAAGCCCTCCGCGATCGAATCCCCCTCCGGCAGATCGCCGAAAAAGGCCCCAAGATGGGATCTCACGGGTATAGAAGGTTACGACAGTGGAAAAGTGGTTTCATGGCTCCCCCTAATGTTTTTAGGGTATAAGAGTATATACAGGCGAAAGAACTAGGTTGGTGGATCTACGAGGGGCCCATGAGGGTGGGGGGTGCACCTACTCCCTTGGGCGCGCCCTCCTGCCTCGTGGCCTCCTCGCTACGTCTCCGACTTCATCTCCAAGTCTTCTGGTTTGCTTTTGGTCCAAGAAAGATCATCACGAAGGTTTCATTCTGTTTGGACTCCGTTTGGTATTCCTTTTCTGCAGAACTCTAAAATAGGCAAAAAAACAGAAACCTGCACTGGGCCTTCGGTTAATAGGTTAGTCCCAAAAATAATATAAAAGAGCATATTAAAGCCCATTAAACATCCAAAACAGATAATATAATAGCATGGAACAATCAAAAATTATAGATACGTTGGAGATGTATCAAACATCCCCAAGCTTAATTCATGCTCGTCCTCGAGTAGGTAAATGATAAAAGCAGAATTTTTGATGTGGAATGCTACCTAACATATTTATCAATGTAATTTTCTTTATTGTGGCATGAATGTTCAGATCCAAAAGATTCAAGACAAAAGTTTAATATTGACATAAAAACAATAATACTTCAAGCATACTAACAAAGCAATCATGTCTTCTCAAAATAACATGGCCAAAGAAAGCTATCCCTACAAAATCATATAGTCTAGTTATGCTCTATCTTCATCACACAAAGTATTTAATCATGCACAACCCCGATGACAAGCCAAGCAATTGTTTCATACTTTTGATGTTCTCAAACCTTTTCAATCTTCATGCAATACATGAGCGTGAGCCATGGACATATCACTATAGGTGGAATAGAATGGTGGTTGTGGAGAAGACAAAAAGGAGAAGATAGTCTCACATCTACTAGGCGTATCAACGGGCTATGGAGATGCCCATCAATAGATATCAATGTGAGTGAGTAGGGATTGCCATGCAACAGATGCACTAGAGCTATAAGTGTATGAAATCTCAAAAACAAACTAAGTGGGTGTGCATCCAACTTTCTTGCTCACGAAGACCTAGGACACTTTTGAGGAAGCCCATCATTGGAATATACAAGCCAAGTTCTATAATGAAAAATTCCCACTAGTATATGAAAGTGACAACATAGGAGACTCTCTATCATGAAGATCATGGTGCTACTTTGAAGCACAAGTGTGGAAAAAGGATAGTAGCATTGCCCCTTCTCTCTTTTTCTCTCATTTTTTTATTTGGGCCTTTTCTCTTTTTTTATGGTCTCATTTTTTTATTTTTTTATTTTTCGTCCGGAGTCTCATCCAGACTTGTGGGGGAATCATAGTCTCCATCATCCTTTCCTCACTGGGACAATGCTCTAATAATGAAGATCATCACACTTTTATTTACTTACAACTCAAGAATTACAACTTGATACTTAGAACAAAATATGACTCTATGTGAATGCCTCTGGCGGTGTATCCGGATGTGCAATGATTCAAGAGTGACATGTATGAAGAATTATGAACGGTGGCTTTGCCACAAATACGATGTCAACTACATGATCATGCAAAGCAATATGACAATGATGGAGCGTGTCATAATAAACAGAATGGTGGAAAGTTGCATGTCAATATATCTCAGAATGGCTATGAAGATGCCATAATAGGTAGGTATGGTGGTTGTTTTGAGGAAGGTATAAGGTGGGTGTATGGTACCGGCGAAAGTTATGCGGTACTAGAGAGGCTAGCAATGGTGAAAGAGTGAGAGTGCGTATAATCCATGGACTCAACATTAGTTATAAAGAACTCAGATACTTATTGCAAAAATCTATTAGTTATCGAAACAAAGTACTACGCGCATGCTCCTAGGGGGGTAGATTGGTAGGAAAAGACCATCGCTCGTCCCCGACCGCCACTCATAAGGAAAACAATAAATAAATAAATCATGCACCAACTTCATCACATAATGGTTCACCATACGTGCATGCTATGGGAATCACAAACTTCAGCACAAGTATCTCTCAAATTCACAACTACTCTACTAGCATGACTCTAATATCACCATCTTCATATCTCAAAACAATCATAAAGAATCAAACTTCTCATAGTATTCAATGCACTTTATATGAAAGTTTTTATTATACCCATCTTGGATGCCCATTATATTAGGACTAATTTTATAACCAAAGCAAATTACCATGCTATTCTAAAAGACTCTCAAAATAATATAAGCGAGCATGAGAGATCAACAGTTTCTATAAAATAAAACCACTGCCGTGCTCTAAAAAGAAATAAGTGAAGCACAAAGAGTATTCTAATAAATCACGAATCATGCGTGTCTCTCCCAAAAGGTGTGTATATCAAGGATGATTGTGGTAAACTAAAAAGCAAAGACTCAAATCATACAAGACGATCCAAGCAAAACAAATATCATGTGGTGAATAAAAATATAGTCTCAAGTAAAGTTACGGATAGACGAAGACGAAAGAGGGGATGCCTTCTGGGGCATCCCCAAGCTTAGGCTTTTGGTTGTCCTTGAATTTTACCTTGGGGTGCCTTGGGCATACCCAAGCTTAGGCTCTTGCCACTCCTTATTCCAAAGTCCATCAAATTCTTACCCAAAACTTGAAAACTTCACAACACAAAACTTCAACAAAAAATCTCATGAGCTCCGTTAGTACAAGAAAATGAACCACCACTTTAAGGTACTGTAATGAACTCATTATTTATTTATATTGGTGTTAAACCTACTTTATTCTAACTTCTCTATGGTTCATACCCCCTGATACTACTCATAAATTCATCAAAATAAGCAAACAACACACGAAAAACAGAATCTGTCAAAAACAGAACAATGTGTAGCAACCTGTAACTTTCGAATACTTCTGTAACTCCAAAAATTCTGAATTAAATTGTTTGGTGTGATTAATTTGTCTATTAATCTTATTCAAAAAGAATCAACCTAAAGTCACTCTTATGTAAATAATTACAGCTATTCTCGTGAGCGCAAAAGTTTCTGTTTTTTACAACAAGATCGCAAAGACTTCACCCAAGTCTTTCCAAATGTTCTACTTGGCACAAACACTAATTAAAACATAAAACTGAATCTAAACAGAAACTAGATGAATTAATTATTACTAAACAGGAGCAAAAAGTAAAGAACAAAAATAAAATTGGGTTGCCTCCCAACAAGCGTTATCGTTTAACGCCCCTAGCTAGGCATAGAAACACGAATAGATCTAGGTATTGCCATAATATTGATAAGGCAAATCGCGAAAACTCATCTCATACTCCCTATGTTCAGCAGCAAGTTTTCTTTGCGGCAAGAAAATGTAATCAAAAGGACAAAATTTAATAGGACAAAAGTCCCCAAGATCAAGCTCGGGAGGAATTGGTTCCTCCTTTGGCCCTTCATATTGTACAACCAATTTATCATTATAAGCGTTCTTTTGGCAAAAAGTCATGAGCCTTTGTTCAAGAGGAAATCCCAACCCGTTGTTCTTAATAGCAAAATTATCATTGAGTTTCGAAATCCTATCTACTAGAACATCGGTATGAACCCTCTATCTAAGATTTTCATTATAAGTAACATGATCTAAAGATCATAAACACATTAAGTCTTGTGCTAGAAAGATGGTAGAAAGATGGTGTGGTTGAATTGACAACTCAACTGCTAATACTCGTGAATATTCTTTGGCTCCCCTTGTGTCGAATCAATAAATTTGGGTTGAATACTCTACCCTCGAAACGGTTGCGATCCCCTATACTTGTGGGTTATCAAGATCTTTTTCTAGTGCTGTTGCCGGGGAGCATAACTCTATTCTCTTAGTCACTTGGGATTTATATGTATCGATCACTATTAGGAATCGAAAGATACTAGAACCAAGATTTGTCCCTCTACTACGAGGGGAGATAAGGAACTACCATCTAGCTCTGCACTTGATTCACCTTCTGTTTTGAGTAAGCTTGCAACACCTACACCTGCTATTGATTCTGATATGTCACAAGTAATTGATGATGCTACTTCTGCCATGAATGATGCTTATGATGCTACTACTCTGCTTGGTAATACTGTGCCACTAGGTGAATTTCTTGATGAACAACTTGCTAGAGCTAAAAATATTGAGATTGCTGAAACTGATGAAATTATTGAAACTGAAAACTATGAAACACCCATTAGACCTAGCTCTCCTGATATGAATTGCCTATTATACTTGAAGGTTATGTTATGGATGGAGAGGTAGCTAGGGACTTTCTTGCTTGTAAGTATAGAGATGATCTTAAGAAATTACTATGCAAGTGGAAAGAAAAAACTTTGAATGCTAGAATGCAATATGATCATAAGTTTGATACTTCACCTATCTTTGTTATTGATAAGGATTATGAATTCTCTGTCGATCCTGAGTTAATTACTCTGGTTGAATCTGATCCTTTCCATGGTTATGAATCTAAAACTGTTGTGGCACATCTTACTAAACTGAATGATATAGCCACCCTGTTTGCTCATGAGGGAAAAATTCACTATTACTATATTCTTAAGTTGTTTCCTTTCTCGTTAAAGGGTGATGCTAAGTTATGGTTTAATTCTCTTGCTCCTGGTTGTGTGTGTAGTCCCCAGGATATGATCTATTACTTCTCTGAAAAACATTTTTCTGCTCATAAGAAACAAGCTGCTTTACAGGAAATATTTAACTTTGTGCAGAGTGAAGAAGAGAGTCTCCCACAAGCTTGGGGGAGGCTACTCCAATTACTTAATGCTTTGCATGATCATCCTCTCAAGAAAAATGAAATACTTGATATCTTTTATAATGGACTAACCGGTGCTTCTAGGGACCACCTAGATAGTTGTGCTGGTTTTGTTTTCAGTGAATGAACTGTTGAACAAGCTGAAGTACTATTGAATAACATATTGAGCAATGATAATGACTGGACTCTTCCCGAACCATCTCCTGAGCCAACTCCAAAGAAGAGAGGTATTCCATTTCTCAGTCCTGAAGATATGCAAGAGGCAAAGAAATCTATGAAAGGAAAAGGTATTAAAGCTAAGACATTAAGAATTTACCACATATTGAAGAAATACATGGTCTTAATGTTCCGACACAGGTAGTAGAGGTAAATTCTCTCTATAGATTTGATGAAGGTGATATTCCTTATAATAAGTCTACCGGTCAATGCTTGGATGATTTTGATAACTTTATTATTAGACAAGAAAACTTCAATGCATATGTTAGTAGGCAATTGAAACATAATGCTTATATGCTTGAACACTTGAGTGACTATATGTGTAGAACTGTTAATGAGCTTAAGTTGGTTAGTAAACATGCTTCCATGGTAAAAACTCAAGTAGAACAAGTACTTAAGGCACAAAATGATTTGCTTAATATGATGAACAATAAAAAAATGATCATGTTCTTAGAGTTATGACTAGAGGAGGTAAATGACTCAGGAACCTTTGTATCTTGAGGGCCATCCCAAGAGAATTAAGCAAGATTCTTAGAGAAATAATACGATGCACCTAGTTCATCTAAGACAAAAAAAAAGACAGGACTTTGCATGCTTCTAGTGAACCTACTATAGACACACCTGAGAATCCAAATGATATTTCTATTTCAGATACTGAGACACAATCATGTGATGAACATGAACCCAGTAAAATGATAATGATGATGTTCATGTTGATGCTCAACCTAGCCATGATAATGATGTGGAGACAGAACCTACTGTTGATCTTGATAACCCACAACCTAAGAATACAAGATATGATAAAAGAGACTTCATTGCTAGGAAACATGGCAAAGAAAAAGAGCCATGGGTTCAGAAACCCATGCCCTTTCCTCCTAAACCATCCAAGAAAACGGATGATGAGGAGTTTGAGCGCTTTGTTGAAATGCTTAAACCTGACTGATATTCTGAAAGTGTCTCCTTATGCCAAGTGTATGAAAGATATTGTTACAAATAAAACAAAGATACAGGAAGCTGAAATTTCCACCATGCTTGCTAATTACACATTTAAAGGTGGAATACCAAAGAAACTAGGAGATCCAGGAATACCAACTATAGCATGCTCCATTAAAAGAAACTATGTTAAAACTGCTTTATGTGATTTGGGAGCCGGTGTTAGTGTTATGCCTTTCTCTTTTTATTGTAGACTTTATTTGAATATGTTGACACCAACTGAAATATCTTTTCAAATGGATGATAAATCAAATGCTATACCCATCGATATTTGTGAGGATGTGCATGTTGTAGTTGCAAATGTTACCATCTTAACGGACTTTCTTATTCTTGATATACTCAAGGACGACAATATGTCGATCATCCTTGGTAGACCCTTTTTGAATACTGCAGGGGCTGTTATTGATTTCAATAAAGGCAATTTCACTTTTCATATTAATGGTAATGAGCATACAGTACACTTTCCGAAGAAACAACCTCAAGTGAATAGTATCAACTCTATTGGAAAATTTTCTACGATTACTATTGGAGGTTTTGTATTCCCTCTCCCTACTGTTAAAAAGAAATATGATATCCTTATTGTTGGGGACATGCATATCCCCATTGAGGTAATATAGTGTTATACGAAGATTCTCCAGTTTCATGTCATTAGAAAGAAGTTTGTTAATAAGACTTGATAAACCTTATTAATGGATTCCTTTTGACGGGCTTGAGATGGGTGAATTTAGTAAACACAACTCTCTGTACCCACTCTTTACTTTCTGTTTCTTAGAATAAATAAAGTAAAATGCTATTATTTTTCTGTTTTCTGAATTATCTGTGTAATAAAAAAAATGACCAGGAAAGAAAAGTTCTCCAAATGCCCTGAAAATTTAGTATGATTTTTTCTAGAATATTAAGAATTTTTGGCACTGAAAATACCTTAGGGAGGTGCACCAGTGGACCGCAAGCCCACAGGGCGCGCCCACCCCCTGGGCGCGCCTACAGGGCTTGTGGGTCCCATGTGGATCCCCCTCACTTATGCTAGCACCCATTCACTTCGTCTTCCTCCAGAAAAAATCCCACCATTGCTCAAACCCGTGCTCTTGCTCATCTTGCTGCCATTTTTGATCTCCTTGCTCAAAGCTCCATTTGCGAAACTGTTTTGGGGGAATGTTCTTCGATATGTGACTCCTCCATTGATCCAATTAGTTTTGTTCTAGTGCTTTATGTATTGCAAATTTGTGTTGTTGTGGTGACCTTGTTCTTGAGCTTGCATGTCAAATTTATATGATCCAAAGTAGTTTTGTTGCATGATATAGCCTCTAGATACTTGTGGGAGTAGTTGCTATCAATCTTGTTGAGTTTTGTTCACTTTTATTTTGAGTCACTAAAAATTTCAGAATTTTTTTAGAAAAAATGTTGAGGACAGTACTCCAAGGTGGTTCCTCAAAAAAGAAATCCCCAAGGCCCGCGATACATGAGCCTGATCTCGAACCACCAAGGGAGGCTTCAGTGCAACCTTGTGAATGGCCGTTGGACAATTTCATGACTAGTGCCGGTTCAAGGATGAATTCTATGCGTACGTGCATAACGCCGAGCTGATGAACTTCGTGTCAGATAAGTGTCCTTAGTACTACAACCTTAACGATTCCTTTGTGAGGAGATTTAAGTATTTTCTATCCAGCACAATATGCATTCTGTTTTATTTGCTCTTTATGATAAATCATTTACCATGGACCTAGAAGGTTTTAATGATGCATGTAAAATTCCACAATGGGGCAGTTGTACTGAACCTCGTAAGTCTGATTGTTCTGAGTTTCTTGCTAGCATTACTATAGGAGAAACCAGAACCATAACACAACCCACCATAGGGAGCATTCACTTTCCTGCTATACATTATTTTGCTCTCTTTATAGGTAGATGCATTAATCGTAAACATGATCATAGCCACCTTTGCGCCTCCGATCTCATTGTTCTTAAGAGCGCAATAATGAATGATAAAAGATTTAATTTGGGGGGTATCATTGCACATCGGCTGCATAATAATGCTAAAGATGGAGACTTCTTTGGCGGAATATATGCCACTCGTTTAGCTCAGTATGTTGGAATCCCAATAAAAGAAGATGATTTTCCTTTTCCACCAGCTTAGCTTGATTATGATGCTACGAAACGTTACTAGTTCCTTGAGAGAGGCGAGTTGCCTTTCCAATACAGACTAATCTTTGACAGGCAGCCTGTTGTCCATATTACCGTTCTCGCTTCTGCCTTCTTTGACTCTCAGGTAAAACGAAGATACTTCATAACTAGAGAGGAGGCATCCGAGTATGAGAGTGTGAGAGAGACTGCTCGTATCCACGAGGCAACTGGTAGTTGTCGCAGCTCAGTACAACCCCAACTACAACTTTGGATATCTGCCAGGCCAGCCGTGGCCCTAGAGCAACTTAGGCTAAAAGCCTAACCTTGGGGGAGTACGTATTTCTCGCCGACATTACATTCATGTTCACACACTCATTCCAGTTGTCGGTGTTCATACTTTTCCATTGTATTATCCATGTTAGTTTATTTTTCTTGCTTTCTTCTTGTGTGTTCGAAAAACTTTGAGAAAATCCAAAAAAATTGGTTCTCGCTTCTTTTTAGTTTTCTTTCTAGTTTATTTAGTTGTAGTATTGAAAAAGAAAACCCAAAAAGATTTCTCGTTCTTCTTTTGCTTGTTGGGAGCTTTCCCGTGTAAATAGTTTTTCTCATTTTTGTTGTACTTTCTTCAAAAAAACAAAAACTCCAAAAATATTTCGGTATGTTTCTTTGAAATTCTTTTTCGTTTCTTTGGGGCATAAGGAGAAGACCATGATGAAAATGTTGAGTGGCTCTCATTTGGATTATTGTTAATTTAACAAAGAGCCCATATTACCTTGTCTTCTCCTTTGAATAAATGTTTGCAGATTCTAGCTTAGTCCAATGCATGTGCACTCTTATCATTATTCACATCGTTTGGTCGTGTGAGTGAAAGGCAATAATGACGATATTTGATGAAATGATTGAGATGAGGAAAAGTTGGTATGAACTCGATCTATTTTGTTTTTGTAAATATGATTAGCTCATCATTCCTAATTGAGCCTATTATGAATGAAACATGTTTGCAATGACAATTAGAGATTATAGTTACTCATGCCATGCTTAATTAGCTAGGAGTGTATAATGGTTTGTGTTGAGTGCCAACATGCATTTCAAAATGGTATGATGTAGTATGATAGGATGGTATCCTTTTCTAAATGATTCAAGTGGCTTGACTTGGCACATGTTCACGCATGTAGTTGACTCAGAATCAACATAGCCTCCACCATATTTATGTTCATGGTGATTTATATCCTACTCATGGTTGCATTCAATGTTGATTAATCTCAATGTATGTTTATGACCATTGTCGCTCTCTAGCTGGTCGCTCCTCAATCTTTTGATAGCCTTCACTTGTACTAAGCGGGAATACTGCTTGTGCATCCACTTCCTTAAACCCAAAGTTGTTCCATATGAGTCCACCGTACCTACCTATATGTGGTATTTACCTGCTATTCCAAGTAAATTTGCATGTGCCAAACTTTAAATCTTCAAATAATAATCTGTTTTGTATGTCTGAATCGCTCATGTGGCGACTGGGGGCTTTCAGATCTTCCATGCTAGGTGGGTTATTCTCACGATGAGTGTTTATTCACTTGTCATTCACGAGAAAGTGGCTGGTAATCGGGATGCCTAGTTCCATGCTCAAAATCAAATTAAAATATAAACAAAACTCCCCGGGATTGTTGTTGGTATGGACGACACCCGTGAATTCTGCTAGTCGTGGAGTGTGATTGTTGGTGGAGGGCGAGTAAAAACTTTACGATTCTTTTTGGGAACTGCCTATAATGTATCTAGCATGGAAGATAGTGAGATCTCTTGGTTGTTATGTTAACAATGAAAGCATACCGCTCAAAGTTATATTCATCTCTGTTTTAAAAGCATCGAGCTCTGGCACCTCTGCAAATCCCTGCTTCCCTCTGCGAAGGGCCTATCTATTTACTTTTATTGTTGATTCATCATCCTCTTATAAAAAGCACCAATTAGAGAGCACCACTGTCATTCATATGCTTTGTTATTAATTGATGTTGAGTATGACTATGACTGGATCTCTTTTGCCATGAATTACAATGTCTAGTCAGTCCTTGATCTTCAGGGGTACTCTGCATTTATGTTTTGCGGTCTCGAGAAGGGCTAGCGAGATACCATTTTGTCATATTATATCATGATTGTTTTGAAAAAGTGTTGTCATCCTAGATTTATTATTATTACTCGCTAGTTGATTACGCCATTGACATGAGTAAATGTGAGACCTAAATGTTATTGTGAATATGGTTAGTTCATAATCTTTGCTGAAAACTTGAACATCAGTTAGACATATTTGCAACAACAAGATCAAATGGAGTTTGTAAATGTTTTTCTTTATCACTTTCAGTTTGTCTATTGAACTGCTTGAGGACAAGTAACGGGTTAAGCTTGGGGGAGTTCATACGTCTCTGTCGTATCCACTTTTCCAAACTCTTTTCCCTTGTTTTGGACTCTAATTTACATGATTTGAATGGAACTAACCAGGACTAATGTTGTTTTCAGCAGAATTGCCATGGTGTTATTTTTCTACAGAAATCAAAGTTCTCGTTTTGACCTGAAAGTTTACGGAGAATTTTTGTGGAATATATAAAAATACTAGCGCAAGAATTAACCACAGGGCTCCACCCAGAGCCACAAGCCTGGGGGGCGCGCCCCCTAGGGTGCGCCTAGAGGGCTTGTGGGCCCCCTAGACCTCCTCTGACCTCAACTCCAACTATATATAACCCTACTCAGGGAGAAAAAAATTCAGAGAGAAGGATTCATCGCGTTTGACGAGATGGAGCTGCCGCCGCCTCCTGTTCTTCATCGGGAGGGCAGATGTGGAGTCTGTTTGGGTTCCGAAGAGGGCGATTCGTCGCCATGATCATCACCAACCTTCCTCCATCGCCAATCCATGATGCTCATTGCCGGGAGTGAGTAATTCCTTCGTAGGCTTGCTAGACTGTGATGGCTTGGATGAGATTTATCATGTAATCAAGTTAGTTTTGTTAGGGTTTGATCCCTAGTATCCACTATGTTCTGAGATTGATGTTGCTATGACTTTGCTATGCTTAATGCTTGTCAGTAGGGCCCGAGTGACATGATTTCAGATCTGAACCTATTATGTTTTCATGAATATATGTGAGTTCTTGATCCTATCTTGCAAGTTGTAGATGCCTATTACATGTTATGATCCGCATATCCAAGGTGACAATAATTGGGATTCTTTCCGGTGATTACCGTAGTTTAAGGAGTTCATGTATTCACTAAGTGCTAATACTTTGTTCTGGTTCTCTATTAAAAGGAGGACTTAATATCCCTTGATGAGGACATGACTACCATGGATACGACCAAAAATATTGCATACATGTATATTTGTGAGGTGATTTCTAATGCAAACTATGCAATTATTTATTTATGTCATCCAGTACAAAAATACTTCACAAACTTTTGTGTCATTTTCAATTGCAGGTGTATGGTACATTTGTACAATCCACATATGAAGATAAGGGGAAAAGAGATGTTTAAGTGCTGTTCTAAAAGTCCTCTCACGTCACTTTCGGGCCAAGAGAAGATAGAGTCCAAGTCTCTCACGTTCTGGACTCAGATTCAGACTGCACAGACAAACCTGACTCAAAACATCAATAACTTTTTCATTCGGACAACGAATTGGGTGATTCTTTTTTTTTGTTGGAAAATAGATTTCGTGCACTTTCCAACCCAATTGGATTCACCTTGAAATTCGTCAGGAGCATTGAGTTATGGACGAAATAATCTGATGCTGCAGCAGAATCTGAGTCAAACTACAAGTCCAAAGGTGTTACGTCACCTCCACTTGGGCCCATTGGCCTTGTACGACCTAGGGTTAGTTTTAGGATGCCTTGGGATCTCGTCCCACCTCCTTGGCCGGCACCCCTTGATCCTATATAAGTAGATCCATCTAGTAGCTTTTTCCTTGGGATTTGTTTAGTAAAAGTTAGCCATTGCAACTTCGTGTACTTCATTTGTGTCCAACGACCAGACCAAGACCGCTTTCGGATCCCCACCTTTATCAATACTTCATCTATATTCGCAATATTCAGATTGCTTTATCTTATTCTTGCTTGTTCTTCGATTACTTGCAGGAATAGACCTTCGTGGTCAGGTTGATCATGCTCCAGCGTGGTCAATAACCTCTCGGAGTTGGTTTAGCAATTGCTAAGGTGCAACGTCATACACGTTTGTAGTCGGATCATCAAAGTGGAATCCACCAAATCGATAGTTATCATCTCATCAAAAGATCAGGACACCCTCGCCTCTATCAAGTGGTATCAGTTTTCAGGTTGCTCGGTGAGAATTTCTAGTTTTCGTTAGATTAGATTTATTTTCTTACCTATTGTCCAAGAAAAAGCCACAAAAAAAAGTTAGATCTATTCATCCTTTGTCAAGCCAGTCTGAGCCTTTGCAATTTTCTTTTTTTTTGTTTGCATTATTGAATTATCGGTTGCATCGCCGTGTCGAGTTGCTGGTCTTAGTGTCTAGTTCTTTAGAGTTTTGAGTTCTGTTCACATTAGTCACGCCGCCACTGCATCATTATCCCTTCCGCTGTCCACCATCCCATCCATCAATTTCCACCACGTGCTACGCATTGTTCATTGTCATAATCATATTTGAGGTCATTCACATCTTCGCTTGATCCAATCTGCATCTTATCTAGTTTGTCTTGGAAAGAGGGAGAAAAAAAAGATAGAGAAAAAAGTGAAAAAAAAGAAAGAAAAAAAAGAAAAAAGTGTGAGAAAAAAAAGAGAGAAGAAAACAAATTCGGATCTATCTAGAATCAATCTCATCCTGAATTCGGATTGAAATCTGTTTTGCGCATTGTTCAATAAAACAGGTGTATCTTCCTCATATGAAGTCCGTTTTCGCTCCGTGAGTACTCAAATTAAAGCTAGCGGCGAGCCGCCTCTAAATAGTTGCAGAAGCTATTTCAATATTTGACACCTGAAAATCGGATTCTAAATAGGTATTTTTTCCCTCCGAAGTTCGTGAATACAGCTTGTTCCAATTTTTCGGGCTAGTTTTAGAATTCTTTGCCTCCTCATATCAATTCGGAATTGAGTGATTCTTTTTGCATTGGAAAGCTTGAGTTAGTAGCATTCTTGAAAATTTATCAGAAAATTGGCTCAAACTTTTCAAGAGAAAATTTGGAGAGAGAGAGTTGTTGTATATCATGCTTGGCATTTGTTTTTCATCATTATGTTTACTGCCATTGTGATCTTCACTTATATCTTGCTGTCCAGAGCTACTTCTTATCCTTTATTGATGCTAATTATGCAACGTCGTGACCTCATTAGTGTTCTAGGCTCGCGTCTCTAGTCCGGTCTAGCCTAGGACCAGCACAGTACCGTCATTGAGCGTTTATTCAACATTGCATCTCTGAATTGATTTTTGCTAATCTTTTGCTACCAAATATTTAAGCCTTCCAAACTCCACATATTTCTACACCATGTATATGTATGTTCCCCTGGCAATCGCTTTAATCAATCTTCAGAGTTATTTGACACCGCTGGTTGCCTGTCACCACCTGCTACGTGGTAAGAATTTGTAAGATATTGATATTTGCTATACTGTGAGCGTTTTACCACCACATCCTAGTAGTTCATAGGAATACTATTCTCGGATTTTGTTTCTCGTTTTCTACTAACTATGGTAGGTTCCGGAGTTGTTAGTCCTTGGGCTTCTTCGATCGTGCGAGATTTGCCATCACCTAAGAAAATACAACAACCGTCACAAGAGAAGCAACAACATCAGAATGCACATGAGGTTAATGTTTCCATGCCACCATTTACTAGTCGTTTTAGGCCTGATTTATATATTGAATGGGAGTACGAAATAAATGCTATATTTGCTTCCCACACTTTTGATGAGCATTGAAAATTTCAAGTTGCGGTTAACACTTTCAGTAGCTTCGCTTTAGTTTGGTGGAGTGAATATTGTCGGTTAAACCCTGATTATATACCTACTACTTGGGATGGTTTAAAACATGTCATGAGAGATAGATTTGTCAATGTTTATTATACTCGTGGCATGATTAAAAAACTAGAACATTTAAAACAAGGTAGTGACACCGTAACAAAATATTATGATGATTTACAAACTACCTTGTTGCACTCATTTTTAGAAGAAAGTGAAGAAGATTTTATGGATAGTTTTTGGGGAGGATTAAACCATGATATTCAGGAGATACTAATTCATGAAGAGTGTTATCCTATGGACCATTTGTTTCGTCTTGCTTGTAAAGCTGAACAGGAAATAAAATGACGTGTTGCCCACAAGGAGAACAAGCGCACAAAGCACATTCCAAGTCTGGATACAGATGTTTCTTCAACTACTAGGCATACTGTGACAACCACATCCATTGTTGCGATGACTACATCGCCTCCACCATGTGACACATCACCACCGAGAGTGCCTACATCATCTGAGTTGATCATAAGAGGTAATGACAAAGGTACAAATTTTCCACTTCCACATGAGAATGATGGATGCCTAGTTAACTTGAATACATCATGTGTTGAGTTACCTATTGATTTTAGCACACCACCTATTTTAGAGAATTGTGTTACTCTCATGAATGCATCATGTGATCAAACAACTAAAATACCAACAATTTTGAATGCACCCGTTGAATTAACTATTGATGTAAAAGAGCCAATGTTTAATCATTTTGATATAACCTCTAACCTTGGTGATGATTCTGTGACCAATGACTTATTGCCTGTTTGCTTATTTAAGCATGTTGTAGCATCTAAATTTGATGCAAGCAACATTTATTCACCAATGTTAGGATGGTTTAGTGATGCCCATTGTAAACCTTTCGAAATGAATAAGAGCTTCGCTTATATGTGCAAACTGAGTTGCAATATTTTCATGCCTTCTACTTCTTATGATAATAATTTGGCTTTAGGTTTTATGAACTATGAAGGTTATTCATGTATACATGTGTCATATGTGCAAAAACCAAGAGAAGTAAAAATGGATGACATATACATATACAACATGTACACCTTGTCTCTTTTGTTAGCCACATTTCAGATTAAGCAACGCCGAGGACGGATTTGTTTTCAAGAAGGGGAGGATGATGAGGACATGAATACCTTGGATACGACCAAAAATATTATATATATGTATATTTTTGAGGTGATTTCTAATGCAAACTATGCAATAATTTATTTATGTCATCAGGACAAAAATATTTAACAAACTTTTATGTCATTTTCAATTGCAGGTGTATGGTACATTTGTACAATCCATATATGAAGATAAGGGGAAAAGAGATGTTTAAGTGTTGTTCAAAAAGTCCTCTCAAGTCATTTTTGGGCCAAGAGAAGATAGAGTCCAAGTCTCTCACGTTCTGGACTCAGATTCGGACTGCACAGACAAACCTGACTCAAAACATCAATAACTTTTTCATCCGGACACCGAATTGGGTGATTCTTTTTTTGTTGGAAAATAGATTTTGTGCACTTTCCAACCCAATTGGATTCACCTTCAAATTCGTCAGGAGCGTTGAGTTATGGACGAAATAATCTGATGCTGCAGCAGAATCCGAGTCAAACTACAAGTCCAAAGGTGTTACGTCACCTCCACTTGGGCCCATTGGCCTTGTACGACCTAGGGTTAGTTTTAGGCTGCCTTGGGAACTCGTCCCACCTCCTTGGCCGGCACCCCTTTATCCTATATAAGTAGATCCATCTAGTAGCTTTTTCCTTGGGATTTGTTTAGTAAAAGTTAGCCATTGCAACTTCGTGTACTTTGTTTGTGTCCAACGACCAGACCAAGACCGCTTTCGGATCCCCACCTTTATCAATACTATATCTATATTTGCAATATTCAGATTGCTTTATCATGTTTTTGCTTGTTCTTCGATTACTTGCAGGAATAGACCTTCGTGGTAAGGTTGATTGTGCTCCGGCGTGGTCAATAACCTCTCGGAGTTGGTTTAGCGATTGCTAAGGCGCAACACCGTGCACGTTTGTAGTTGGATCGTCCAAGTGGACTCCACCAAATCGAAGTTATCATCTCGTCGAAAGATCGGGACACCCTCGCCTCTATCACCCCTTAGTTTCCATTAGGACCCCGCTGTCATGGGAGGGTAGGACAAAAGATGTCATGCAAGTTCTTTTCCATAAGCACGTATGACTATAGATGGAATACATGTCTATATTATATTGATGAATTGGTGCTAGTTCTGTGTCACCCTAGGTTATGACTGCTACATGATGAATATCATGTGATACAATTATCATTGTCGATCCATTGCCTACGAGATTTTTACATATTGATCTTTGCTAAGTTATTTTGCCATTGCCACTATTACAATCACTACAAAACTGTTACTATTACTGTTACTGTTATCACTGTTACTGTTACTTCCATACTACTTTGCTACTAAATACTTCGTTGTAGATATTTAGTCTTTCAGGTGTGGTTGAATTGACAACTCAACTGCTAATACTCGTGAATATTATTTGGCTCCCCTTGTGTCGAATCAATAAATTTGGGTTGAATACTCTACCCTCGAAAACTATTGCGATCCCCTATACTTGTGGGTTATCAATTGTTCTTCTCACTTCTCTCTTCTCTTGTAGTGTAGGAGTAACTTGTTGATGTTGTTGTGCACTGATTTAGAGTAGCAGTGCACTGATTTAGAGTAGCTTGAAGCAGTAGCACAAGCTTGCACTGATTTGGAGTAGCAGTAGCTGTAGCTTGCACAACTGAAACTTTTCAAGTAAAATTAAATGAAATATTTTTAGTAACGTAATGAAACTTTTCAGTTAACAAATGAAACCTTTTCCTTTCCAGTTAACAAATGTAACTGAATTTCATTATGAGTAGGGGGGTGGTGTTTGACATGTATAGCAAATTTTACTACTAACAGAACTAAGGCAAATCTTCTTACATTTAATACTTACCCGAAATCAGATTGGTAGGTTGATGAACATATGTGCTATCACCATCAGTGTTTTGGGGAAGAATTGGTTGTTCGGTTTGTTCAAGCATAATTTGTTTCGAGAGAGTACTACACATTCCTACAAGTCGCACGCTTGATCGTTTAGATATATTGTGTGGGCCCAAGTATGTTAGGTATGATTGATCACATAAAAAGCATAAAATTATGCTGAATATATTCGCACAGCCTTATACCTGGACAGCTTGGGTAAATATCAGGCTTATAGTCATCAACACTTGTCCCCTCCATCAGGCCTGCAACACATTCAGTACTCATAATCTCATTATGAGTAGGGGATGGTGTTTGAAATGTATAGCAAATTGTATAGCTGAACATATACCTGGAGGTACATCTGACGCTGTCATTATTTTTTCTGTTGCCTTGCTTTGTGGATTCCCCATCTATAACTATAAAAAAAAGAAAGACATGACTAAACTGATTGTAAAACAAAATTGTTCCTCTAAAGGTGCCCAAATGCTTGTAAACTGACTTTGCTGCTTTCAAGTGGATTGTTCCTCTGATTACTCTAAACCAAGGAAAAGGATTGTTCCTCTGATTATTCTAAACTGACTGTTCCTCTGTTTTTTCTAAAACGATTATTCCTCTGATTGTAGACAGATCACCTGAAATTCCATCAGTACGAAAGGCTGTTCAAGATCATGAGTTTTGCAGGTTGCTTTAGTGATGGGAACAAGGTAATGTGTACATTACCAGAGTAAGAACCATAGAGATAAAGAAAGTTTAGAAGCTTTAGCATATTATCATTGCCAAAGGGTTCAGCATAGCAGTGTACCAAACCGGCCCTGGGGCCTGGGCACCCGTGCGTCTCACTTGGTGCCTTAGTGTGTGTTCCAATTATAAGGGCATTGATTGGTTTCTTATGTAGCTTTTCATTTTCCTTTTCCAATTATAAGGGCAATAGGTATGTAATTGGACATTACTTTTTGTCTGTGTCTTCCTGAAATCTTAAGTGTGACATGGTCCGAGCTGGAGGTATATTTCCTACAAACATACAGTTCGATGTAGTTATTTTCTAGATGAACATGGCAATGGGTTCAACATACCTATGTACGAAACTGGCCCTGGGTGCCGGGGTTCATGGCAGCCACCGTCTGGGTGGATGCAGGTGGAGGTAGCATCTCCGCTGGGAGGTCGGCGTTGCATACGCACGTCCAGTGCATTGATTCCGTACCCTGGCGGCAGCAAGAGATCATGTCTTCCCTATGAGGTCCGCGGCGGCGAGATCGCCCCTCCCATGTCATGTCGGCAGAGGCAAGATCACCCCTCCCCCGTGAGGTCGGCAGTGTCTAGATCGCCCTCCCCTGTGAGGTCAGCGGTGGCGATCTTGTGCGCCCTGTGAGGTCTGCGATGATGTTTCCGTGCGCCCTGTGTGGTCCACGGCGGCGAGATTGCCCCTCCCCTATCTCGTGCATCTGTAGCGACAGATCGTACATCGAGAGGATCGAGAGGAGCGTAGGTGGATTTTTTGAGTGCATGGATAGAGGGAGGGGAGACGGAAAAAACCAGACGAAAGAAACCAGACAAAAAGGGGGGACGAAAAAACCCGTGAATGGCAGCCTACCAACTGCTCCATTAAGAGTAGAGATAGAACTCCCTGCGTGTTGTGGTTCAACACGATAACCTATGGGTCCATAGGCTCGTTGTGGTTCGACGAGGGGGAAGGGCACTTTGCACAAAGAGCGGAGGCCGCGGAGCAGCACGACAATGATGACGCAAGTGGTTTTTACCCAGGTTCGGGCCACCGCGAGGCATAAAACCCTACTCCTACTTTGGTGGATTGGATGAAGGACCATGACGAACATGCAACGCTCAAGCCCGGCAAGGTCGCCTCAGGGAGAGCAGCTACGCACGTATAAGTGTACAAGGGTTCGAATTCTTTCTAAGGTTGCCTTGACCCTCCTTTTATAGTTCAACGGGTTACCACTATGGCATAACGGTCATTATCCAGTGATTAGATAGCCATAGTTCTATCATACCTAACTCTGTAGATAGAACAAGGTGCATTAAATGCGCCGCTTAGTGTCATGTGGCGGATGTAGCCCGGCAAGCCTTGCCGTGCCATTCAACCACCGTTTCGTCTGCCTGCGTGACACGTCCCTGGGCGGGTGTCACTTAGGGGAGATTTTCCTCAAAAATGGCAGCCACGTGCCAAATGACAGCCATTTAACCACTTGGGGTCTCAACAACGCATCATCAAGTGACTTGTGTTGCTGTGAGGTGGAGCAGTGGATCCTTGGCGGGGAAGTAGGCCATCGGCGCCCCGACAACCCTTGACGGGGAGATCCTAGGACTTGCCCTTGGGTGACCTCGACCCGACTAGGCTCGCCCCACGGTAAGGAAGGCTTTTCCCTTAGTGATATCTTGTTCCTTCGACTTGTCTTGGTCTTGTTGATCCGCCCTTTGATTTCTCAAAGAGCTATCTCTCCAATTTGGTCTTGTCTTGTCGCTACAACCTTGCCCTTGAGCCTATGTATAGTCTGGGCAACATGCACTAGGGTTTGTTGCACTGACAGGAGCCCCCGGGCCTGGCCCGAACATGCTGTCGGGCGTCGTCGGGGTAGGCTCTATCAGGTACACAGGCAGAGGGCTTGTGGTAGGTTGTTCCTTGAGATTTTCCTTGCTTCTTCATTAACCTAGGATGGAGTTAGTCTCCTGCCTTTCCGCACGCTGCGCGGTGCCAAAACATGGTGGGGCCATCTCTGCAATGGCCCATGAATGACTTTAACTCATGGGGGAGCAACTACCAATTCACTCATCCCACTGCGCCCTTATCCTTTGCGACGTATGTCGCATGCATCGAGTGGGGTAGGTAACAAAGGCGTGTTGTGCGGGAAGGAGTGCCACGGCAAAGACTTGAACCTTCTTGGATTGGTGTAGGAGGGCGGTCGATGGGCTTTGGCCGCCATCCACGGCGTGTACGGGTCGAATTCAAGGGAGCCCTCGGGAGTAGGTGGAGGATCAGCCCCCAGCCCCGGCTCGCCTATTAAAAGGGAGCACTAGGGGAAATGGAGGCATCCATCCATGCATTTTTGCCTTCTTTTTCCTTGCCTCTTCCTTCATTATGCCGAAAGGCTTCGGCCCCTTACTTTGAGGGTGATGACTCCGGGGACTAGTGTCGCTGCTCAGGGAGTGAGCCTAGTCAAGGGTTGTGGGAGGCGCGACGATCATAGTAGGGGCAGTCGTGGTCCACGGAGTTGTGTCGGCGAACGCCACACCGCCCCCAATGCTCAGTGTGCTGCGCTTCTTCATGATGGTGGGGCACCTGCCTTCCCCACACAAGCCCATCGTTTGGGGAAGTGGCATTGCCCCTGCCGCAGGCTGTCGGAGCTTGTCAATCCATCGACGGCGTCCTCAGAGCTTCTGGCGTCCGCCCGTGGGAACGTGCTCGTGATCTACAGTAATCCCAACACCGCTCTCTTCGGCCATGTTGGGAATGACACTGAAGATAGTGGTGCCCTCCTGCCCGCCAAGGTGGGGAGTGGTGCTCCCCACGTGCCTTGGGCATCGCCTCCACTAGCCGCCTCTTCGGGGGAGGTGACGGGCGAAGGGCTTGGCATTCTCCCGGAGCGACGGTGACGAGGAAAGAATAGGCAGGGACGAGGAAGGTGGGTGGCAGGCTGTCAGGTCAGGGTGCGATGGCACCGACGCCTTTCGTCTCGTACTGCCGGCCTGCTGCCCCATCTTCCTGCTCTCCCCCTCCCTCCAAGGCACCATCATCATCAGCTTCTTCGGGCGGTTGCTGGGGAGGGGATGCTCTTTTGGTGCCTTCACCTCATCTAGTAGTCTTCCAACCAAGGCCTGACAGGATCCCCCTGCCGGTATTTGTGCCAGCGCACCCCGCTGGTCCTCGTGGCGGTGACGAGGGCACCACCTAGCCGCCCTCGCCATCTCCCTCTTTGCTGCCTCACCACTCCTGAACTTGTCAGGCTGCTCCTGGCGAGCTCCGATGGGGTCAGGCCGGGCTTCTGCCTAGGCACCCCTTTTTCCCTCTTCGCCTCCCACTGTAGTTCCTAGGAGGAGAGGGACAAGAAAGGGATTACAGGACACTTATCTTTTTCAGTCTAAAATATGTATGCACTTGCCGAACTTTAGTTTGAAATATGTAATCTTCTTTATCCATGTTTGCCTTCTGTTAGATCTGTACTTGTTTATCCGCATATTAATGATAAAGTACAAGCCTTGCCGGGTACTTGTGCATGTATCACGTCCATGCAGAGGTGGAATGCCTCTATATGTTTAAGTAAACACGTTTTCTCCGATAAGCAATCCTGCCGGTGCCTTCCATTTGTTACGGCGGGACTAGGCTTGTCGGGCTCAAAATTATGGAAAGGGACTAGCCCCCTATCGAACCTTCTCCGTCAAAGGCCACTACAACCACCTTGATCAAAGAAACGTTCGAGTCAAAGGATGGGAGCACCCATGCTTTGAAGGTTATCCCATATTGTTTTACCTCTTGGAACAATTGCTAGAGCTCATATAAGCCAATTAAACTATCATGTACTTTTGTTTCTTGGTAATGTTTCTAGTGTTCATGAGAATAGGATGCTGCCTAACTTAGATACATTTGTGTTGCTTGCAATTGAAGGGCCTAGCAGGGACAAGAAGGATGAACATTGGAGCATGGTCAAGCACGAAGATGAAGGTGCGTGCGAAGAGAACAAGAACGGAGGTTCAAGTGGAGAGTTCCGGACTTTGAAGCCACCATGATGACATACAAGAAGATGGACAAAATATACAAGATGGCCTTTCATAAATTTCGTCCATAGCTTATTATTGGTGTTGCGCCACCTTATTTTGGGCCAGGCCCATGTAATCTATTTTTAGAGTCTATATTGTAGGGGAAACGACTTAGGAGGTGTTTTAGTTCCACCTTGCCAAGGGTGGACGAAATCCCCTCTCTTTTCCCTATAAATACAGCCCTTAAGGCATCATTTAGACTTGGGTTTTATTTAGTTAGAAGTTAGCCATCGCTGCAACTTTGTGTACTTCATTTGTGTCCAACGACCAGACTAAGACCGCATATGAAACCCCACTTCTATCAATACTTCATCCATATTCGCAATATTCAGATTGCTTAATCACATTCTTGTTTGTTCTTCAATTGCTTGCAGGAATAGACCTTCGTGGTCAGGTTGATCGTGCTCTGGCGTGGTCAGTAACCTCTCGAAGTTGGTTTAGCGATTGCTAAGGCGCAATGTGGTGCACGTTTGTAGTCAGATCGTCAAAGTTGTCTCCACCAAATCGATAGTTATCATCTCATCGAAAGATCGGGCCCCTCGTCTCTATCAGGGGGGCGAATGGGTACATGGACCTCGTCCCGAAGACATGCACGCAGGCAAGGCTGGATGATCCGAATGGGGGTCTGGATGATCTGGGCGTCGTCCGGATGATCCGACTTCGACGAGCGGATTCTGCAAACTTCGGGTGTCTTCGGAACTGATTATCCGGATGATCCGGAAGGGAAGCCGGATGATCGACGAAGGTCCGGACGTCCGGCCTGGCTCCAGCAGCCGCTCCGTCTTCTTCTCCTTTCTTCCGTCTTCTATTCCACGCTTGGCCTTGGTCCTTGGATTCTCCATGGTCATCTCGGTTGTACCTGAGTATATGCAAGGTCCATGCATGAGGCAGTAGCCATGTCTCATATGTGGAAAGTGATGTTTCGAAGATGATTGAGTTCACCTTGTGTCCAATGGCGTATGGTCAAGGTCTCATCGTATGTCCTCTTGGGGCTTGGCGAGTAGTCGAAGTGTACATGGGGATGATCGTGGTATGCTCCGCATCAAAGAGCCTTGCGGTTTAGTACAGAGGAAAACAAAGCTACATATGACCTTATCTACATGATCATGCTATGCTCATGTTATGCTATGCATGCATGCAAGTTTTTTGGGGCCCCCAGCACTTCGTTTATTTATCTGTTGCCCAGGGTCTGCGCTTGGCTTTCTACAAAGGGTTACATGCAGCATCGAGAAGGCTTGTACAAAAGGGTGGTTGCCGGGCAGGGCCCGACAGCTGCGCCTTATGGGTAGAACTGATACGTCTCCAACGTATCTATAATTTTTTATTGTTCCATGCTGTTATATTATCATTCTTGGATGTTTTACAATCATTTTATAGTCATTTTATATCATTTCTGGTACTAACCTATTGACATAGTGCCCAGTGCCAATTGTTGTTTTCTGCATGTTTTTTACATCGCAGGAAATCAATATCAAACGGAGTCCAAACGCAGCGAAACTCCTGGAGGAGTTTTTGGGCCAGAAGACATCCAGTGGGCCAAGGAAGCACATGGGGGGTGGCTCGAGGGGAGCAACACCCACCAGGGCGCGCCAGGAGGCCCAAGCGTGCCCTGGTGGGTCGTGCCCACCTCGGGTGCCCCCTGAACTGCCTCTTTGCTCTATAAATACCCCAATATTCTAGAAACCCTAGGGGAGTCGACGAAAATCAATTCCAGCCGCCGCAGTGTCCAGAACCACCAGATCCAATCTAGACACCATCACGGAGGGGTTCACCACTTCCATTGGTGCCTCTCCGATGATGCGTGAGTAGTTCTTTGTAGACCTACGTGTCCGTAGTTAGTAGCTAGATGGCTTCCTCTCTCTCTCTCTCTCTCTCTCTCTCTCTTGATTATCAATACAATGGTCTCTTGGAGATCCATATGATGTAAGCCTTTTTGTGATGTGTTTGTTGGGATCCGATGAACTTTGAGTTCATGATCAGATCTATGTTTTTATCCATGAAAGTTATTTGAGTCTTCTTTGATCTCTTATATGCATGATTGCTTATAGACTCATATTTCTTCTCTGATATTTGGGTTTTGTTTGGCCAACTTGATCTATTTATCTTGCAATGGGAAGAGGTGCTTTGTAGTGGGTTCGATCTTACAGTGCTTGATCCTAGTGACAGAAGGGGAACCGACACGAATGTATCGTTGCTACTAAGGATAACAAGATGGGATCTATATCTTCATAATAGATAAATGGATCTTGTCTACATCATGTCATCGTTCTTATTGCATTACTATGTTTTTCCATGAACTTAACACACTAGATGCATGCCGGATAGCGGTCGATGTGTTGAGTAATAGTAGTAGATGCAGGCAGGAGTCGGTCTACTAATCTTGGACGTGATGCCTATATAATGATCATCGCCTAGATATCTTCATGATTATTTGAAGTTCTATCAATTGCCCAACAGTAATTGCTTTCCCAGCGTTTGGTAGTTTCTCAAGAGAAGCCACTAGTGAAACCTACGACCCCCGGGTCTCTTTTCATCATATTTGCCTTTGCGATCTATTTTCCTTTGCATTTATTTTCAGATCTATTAAACCAAGAATACAAAATACCATGCTGCAATTTATTTGGTCGGTGATCTATTTATACTATCTACCACTTTTACCTCATGTTATTTTCCTATCTTGAGGCGATGTACCCAAAAGGGATTGACAACCCCTTTAACACGTCGAATTGCGAGTATTTGTTATTTGTGTGCGGGTGCTATTTACGTGGTGTGAGGAGGTTCTCCTACTGATTCGATAACCTTGGTCTCATCACTGAGGGAAATACCTATCGTCACTATACTGCATCATCCCTTCCTCTTTGGGGAAATACCGACGTAGTTCTAGCAGACATCAAGAACTTATGGAGATGCTCAATGTTCCATGTGTTTTGCAATTGGATGCCATCTTCGGTCTCCAAACAGAATGTGCCAAGTCTGGAGACTCGTACTACTCGGTAAGGGCCTTCCACTTTGGCGTCAGCTTGTTTGCACCCTTGGAGGACTAAACGCGCCTAAGGACAAGGTCGCCTTCCTTAAGGCTCCGGGCTTGAACCTTGCGGCTGTGGTAGTGAGGCAGGGCTTGCTGATAGCGTGCAACACACATAGCAGCCCGGAGATGGTTCTCCTGAAGGATCACGACAACATCATGCCGGTGCTGCTCTTGCTCTACTTCATCGTAGTCAAATACTCGAGGTGACCCATATATGAGTTCCGTGGGGATCACTGCTTCTGCCCCATAGACTAGGGAGAAGGGAGTCTGGCCGGTAGCTCGATTTGGTGTTGTGCGGAGGGACCAAAGAACCACCGGCAGCCCATCAATCCAGCGCCTGCCGCACTTCTGCAGTCTATCAAATGCTCTTGTCTTGAGTCCTCGCAACACTTTAGCGTTCGTCCTCTCTTGTCTGTTGCTTCCGGGATGGGCATCAGAGGCAAAGGAGATCTTGCTTCCCAGGGTTTGAATGTATTGCATGAAGGCGTGACATGTGAATTGGGTGTCGTTGTCAATGATGATTCTGGCGGGTACCCCGAAGTGACACACCAATCCCTTTAAGAACTTGATAGCTGACTGTGCAGCTACCTTCCTCACAGGCTCCACCTCCGGCCACTTTGTCAACTTGTCGATAGCAACGTACAAGAATTCAAAGACCCTAGTGGCACGGGGAAGGGGCCCAAGATCTTGAGCCCCCAGACCGAAAATGGCCATGACAGGAACCATCTGGAGAGCTTGAGTAGGCTGATGGGTATTCTTCGAGTGGAACTGACAGGCTTCACATCTGGTGACTAGCTCAATTGCATCTTGGAGGGCCGAGGGCCAGTAGAAACCTTGCCGGAAAGCTTTTCCAACCAAGGCCCTTGATCCAATATGGGAGCCGCACATGCCTCAGTGTATATCTGCCAACAGTTCCTTCCCCTCCTCTCGGCAAATGCACTTCAATTTCACACCCTTGGGCCTCCTTCTATAGCGTGTTGTCGATGAACTGATACATACCGGCCCTCTGGGCTACTCTTTCAGCTTCTTCTTGCTCTTCGGGAAGATCTCCTATCTGGAGGTAATGGATGATATGTCGTGCCCAAGTTGGAGCCTGGGGCTCGACAATAAGGATCAGTGGCACCTCCTCATTCGTGGGAGCGCATGCCTCAACCGCAAGGACTTGTAGTTCGGCGGGAGGGTGCTGCTCGCCAAGCAAAGTGGATATGTTCCTGCCAACCTCTCTATGGGGGCTTCGGGAAGCTCTGCCAGGAGAGGCTGACCGGAGTCCAATTTCCTCCTCTTTCTTGCCATTATTGCCAGGGATACGGAGGGTTGAGTCAGGTGAAGAACAAAAGTCCCTGGTTCCACAGGAAGCTTTTGCGGAGCGCACTTTGACAGATGATCAACAATGCTGTTTTCTGCACACGGTACATGTTCTGTTTGCAATCCATCAAAGCGCTCCTCCAACTTTCTCACTTCCTCCACATATGCCTCCGTCAATGGGCTCTGATAATCCTTGTTCATTTGCCTCACCACGAGCTATGAGTCTCCTCGAATGATCAGCTTCTTAATCCCTAGTTCTGTCACGATTCTGAGCCCGACAAGGAGTCCTTCATATTCCGCAGTGTTGTTGGTTGCCTTCTCATAGGGGAAATGCATTTGGACCATGTACTTGAGGTGCTCTCCAGTGGGAGCGACGAGGAGCATGCCAACTCCTGCACCTTGTAGTGAGAAGGCAACACCAAAGTACATGATCCATTCTTGGGGTGCTTCCTTGCTGGGGATAACTGTTTCCAGCATCTCTTCATCTGGGGTAGGCGTCCATTCCACAATGAACTCTGCCAGTGATCTGCTCTGAATGGTTGATGTTCTCTCAAACTTTGGAGCAAAGCTTGATAACTCCAAAGCCCATTCCACTATTCTGCTAGTGGCCTCCGGGTTCCTCGGTATGCGTTGCAAAGGGAATCGGGTGACAACTGTGATCTTGTGGGCTTGGAAGTAGTGGGGCAGTTTCCTTGAGGCGATGACGAGGCCAAGGATCAACTTTTGCACACCAGAGTACCTTGGTCTAGCCCCCTACAACACGGAGCTGACAAAGTAGATTGGCCGCTGCACCACTTTCTTCCTTGCCGCAACCTTGGGATCATCTTCACTCCTCTGCTCTTCTTTCTCTCGATCTGCACTCAGTCCTGCCATGACAGTCCCATTCCCTTCTCTAGGGAGGATAGTAGGTGCAACTGCTTCTTCTTCTACTTCTCGTTGTGCCACCAGTGGTGCATGATGACCCACAAGTATAGGGGTTCTATCGTAGTCCTTTCAATAAGTAAGAGTGTCGAACCCAACGAGGAGCAGAAGGAAATGATAAGCGGTTTTCAGTAAGGTTTTCTCTGCAAGCACTGGAATAGTAGGTGATAGATAGTTTTGTGATAAGATAAATAGTAACAAGCAAAAGTCAATAAAGTAAATAAAGTGCAGCAAGGTGGCCCAGTCCTTTATGTAGCAAAGGATAAGCCTGGACAAATTCTAATAATGAAGAAGGAGCTCCCAAGGACACACTGGGAATTATCGTCAAGCTAGTTTTCATCACGTTCATAAGATTCGCGTTCGGTACTTTGATAATTTGATATGTGGGTGGACCGGTACTTGGGTACTGCCCTAACATGGACAAGCATCCCACTTATGATTAACCCCTATTGCAAGCATCCGAAACTACAAAAAGGAGTATTAAGGTAAACCTAACCACATCATTAAACATATGGGTCCATATCAACCCCTAACGAAGCAACGCATAAACTAGGGTTTAAGCTTCTGTCACTCTAGCAACCCATCATCTACTTATTACTTCCCTATGCCTTCCTCTAGGCCCAAATAATGGTGAAGTGTCAGGTAGTCGACGTTCACATAACACCACTAGAGGAGAGACAACATACATCTCATCAAAATATCGAACGAATACCAAATTCACATGACTACTAATAGCAAAACTTCACCCATGTCCTCAGGAACAAACGTAACTACTCACAAAGCATATTCATGTTCATAATCAGAGGGGTAATAATATGCATAAAGGATCTGAACATATGATCTTCCACCAAGTAAACCAAATAGCATCAACTACAAGGAGTAATCAACACTACTAGCGACCCACAGGTACCAATTTGTGGTTTTGATACAAGATTGGATACAAGAGATGAACCAGGGTTTTGAGATGAGATGGTGCTGGTGAAGATGTTGATGGAGATTGACCCCCTCCCGATGAGAGGATCGTTGGTGATGACGTTGGTCATGATTTCCCCCTTCCGGAGGGAAGTGTCCCCGGCAGAATAGCTCCGCTAGAGCCCTAGATTGATTCCGCCAAGGTTCCGCCTCGTGGTGGCGGAGTTTCGTCCCGTAAGCTTGCCCATGATTTTTTCCAGATGAAACCCTTCATATAGCAGAAGATGGCAGCTGGAAGCCCACCAGGGGGCCCAGGAGATAGGGGGCGCGCCCTACAGGGGGGGTCCTGTCTCCTGGACAGGGTGTGGGCCCCCTGGCCTATTTCTTTTGCCCAAAAATTCTTATTAAATATAAAAAGCTGTTTCGTGGAGTCTCAGGTCTTTTGGAGTTGTGCAGAATAGGTTTCCAATGTTTGCTCCTTTTCCAGCCAG
Organism: Triticum dicoccoides; assembly: GCF_002162155.2. Lineage (NCBI taxonomy): Eukaryota > Viridiplantae > Streptophyta > Magnoliopsida > Poales > Poaceae > Triticum > Triticum dicoccoides. The sequence continues at coordinate 354,300,172 of NC_041383.1, forward strand.
AATTCCAGCTGCCGGCATTCCCCCTCTTCATGGTAAACCTTGTAAAATAAGGGAGAATAGCCATAAGTATTGAGATATAATGTGTAATAACAGCCCATAATGCAATAAATATTAACATAAAAGCATGATGCAAAATGGACGTATCAACTCCCCCAAGCTTAGACTTCGCTTGTCCTCAAGCGGAAGCCCAAATTGAAAAATATCTCCACATGTTTAGAGATAGAGGTGTCGATAGAAATAAAATACGGACATGAGAGCATCATAATCATTATAATAACAACAACATATATGGATTTTGTCATATGATTTCCTATGTTCAAGTAATAAGCTATTCACAATGTCAAGTATGGTTCAAAAACTTCATTGGGAACTAACAAACTATAATCTCAGCCATTGAAGCAATTGAAATTTATCGTAACATCAGAAAGAGTCAATAATAGAGCTTTTCAGCAAGCTCACATACTCAACTATCTCGTAGTCCCCTATAATTGTTAACACTCACGCAATACTTGTGGTTATAGAGTTTCAGCCAGACACTAAGAAAGATAGGGGCTTATTGTGTTGCCTCCCAACGTATTCACCTTTAGGTGATGTCAACAATAATAACCTATGCCAACTTACATCCAATTGGATATATGTATCATGATCTTTCAAACACAAGGAGCTTGCCAAAGGATAAAATGAAAAAGGGAAAGGTGAGGATCACCTTGACTCAAGCATAAAGTAAAAACATAAAGTAAAAGATAGGCCCTTCACAGAGGGAAGCAGAGGTTGTCATGCGCGTTTAGGGTTGATGCACAAAATCTTAATGCAAAAGAACGTCACTTTATATTTCCCCTTGTGTGTGGACCTTTATTATGCAATCTGTCACTTTTATTACTTCCACAACAAGTTCGTACACAGATTATTTTCTCTGCACTAATAAGTCATACATATTTAGAGAGCAATTTTTATTGCTTGCACCGATGACAACTTACTTGAAGGATCTTACTCAATCCATAGGTAGGTATGGTGGACTCTCATGGCAAAACTGGGTTTAAGGGTATTTGGAAGCACAAGTAGTATCTCTACTTGGTGCAAGGAATTTGGCTAGCATGAGGGGGAAAGGCAAGCTCAACATGTTTGGAAGGTAAATGACAATATACTTTAACTGAGATGTCGGAAGACATACACCATTACATTGTATTCCTTGTCCAACGTCAACTCTTTTAGCATGCCATACTTAATGAGTGCTTCACAATCATAAAAGATGTCCAAGATAATATACTTATATGTGAACCCCTCTTTCCTTATCACTTCCTATTAATTGCAATGATGACCAAGGCTACATTCATCAACTCTCAACAACTTTTATGCCTCATACTTTCTATGTGTGAAGTTATCACTATCCATAAGATCAATATGAACTCTTTTGTTCTTTCTACTTTTTCCAGATCATAGCAACATAGCAAAGCCCTTGACTCAACACTAATATTTATTATAGATAGCACACGGACTCGATTACATAAAGAGATCACAACGAAAAACTCAAAACTACTTGATATCAAAACTTCGAACTAATAGATCAAGATACTACTAAAAGGATCGAACTAAATAAAGCGATAAAGATAGGAGTGTGATGGTGATACGATACCGGGGCACCTCCCCCAAGCTTGGCAGTTGCCAAGGGGAGTGCCCATACCCATGCGATTATTTCTTCGGAGGTGGAGAAGTAGGAGTTGTTGATGATGTAGGCTTGTCGTCCGTCTTCCAAGGCATAGGTTCTCCATCATAAAAGGATGATCGAGTCTCCGAGATCCTTAAATCTGCAGCCATACTCATCCTTTTAAATCTATATTCATACTCATAGTTCTGGTTTTGCAGTTCATAGATCTGGGCTTGGAGGTGTTCAATTTTCTCTTGAAGCTTGAAGATGGTCTCGCCAATGACTTTGGCATCCAGCTTGTGGTTGCTGGTGAACTCCGTTATCATCATCTGGTTGGCGTTGAGTCCGCGCTCCACCATCCCCTGACACTTGAAAACTTCTTGCTCCATAGCTTCGAGCTTTGTCTCCATGCTCCGGGTACGCCTTGGTCCCTCCACATCGCGGATGTGCAACACCCCCTCATGCATCTCAATGGTTTGAGGGTGATGCAGCACCTCCGCAAGATAGGGGTTGATAACCCTCTCGAAAAACTTGTCCTTGGGAGCGCTTGGAGACGGCATGATGCTCTAGATCTGAAAGAGAAACAGCTCGAAACAAAAACAGAGGATATTTGCGTGATACGGTGGTCAAAACCTTAGGGAGTATATATAATGAATTTTTACCGACCAAAATACGTAACATACAAGAAAATGGAGTCCGGGAGGCACACGAGGTGCCCACGAGACAGGGGCGCGCCCTACAGCGGGGCGCCCTCCTCTCTCGTGGAAGCCTCGTGCCCCTTTCAGACTACTTCTTTCTTCCTAAAATCCTTAAATAATCCAAAACTGATAAAAATTGCCATTAGAGTTGTTTTGGAGTCGGTTTACTTACCGTACCACGTACCTATGCCTTTTCGGAGTCTGGAACATTCTGGAAAGTGTCTCTTATGTATTCCTCAGGGGTTATGGTTTCAATAATATTAGTTTCAACATTGATAGGATTACCTGAAATGTAATGTTTAATTCTTTGACAATTTACCACCCTCGGGTTTGTGCCTTCGAAGTTGTTGATTTTTATAGCACCAGAACAGTAGACCTCCTCGATAACGTAGGGACCTTCCCATTTTGAGAGAAGTTTTCCTGCAAAAAATCTTAAACGAGAGTTGAACAATAACACATAATCTCCTACGTTAAACTCACGCTTTTGTATCCTCTTATCATGCCAGCGTTTGACTTTTTCTTTGAAAAGTTTGGCATTCTCATATGCTTGGGTTCTCCATTCATCAAGTGAGCTAATATCAAACAACCTCTTCTCACCAGCAAGTTTGAAGTCATAACTGAGCTCTTTAATAGCCCAATATGCTTTATGTTCAAGTTCAAGAGGTAAATGACATGCTTTTCCATAAACCATCTTATATGGAGACATACCCATAGGATTTTTGTATGTAGTTCTATAGGCCCATAATGCATCATCAAGTTTTTTGGACCAATTCTTTCTAGATCTATTCACAGTCTTTTGCAAAATTAATTTGAGCTCTCTATTGCTCAACTCTACTTGACCACTTGACTGCGGGTGATAAGGAGATGCGATTCTATGATTGACATCATACTTAGCAAGCATCTTACGGAAAGCACCATGAATAAAGTGTGAACCACCATCGGTCATAAGATATCTAGGGACTCCAAACCTCGGAAAAATAACTTCTTTAAGCATTTTAATAGAGGTGTTATGATCAGCACTACTAGTTGGAATAGCTTCTACCCACTTAGTAACGTAATCAACAGCAACTAAAATATGTGTACAACCATTGAAGGCAGGAAAAGGTCCCATATAATCAAAGCCCCATACATCAAACGGTTCAATAACAAGAGAATAATTCATAGGCATTTCTTGACGTCTACTAATGTTACCTATTCTTTGACATTCATCACAAGATACGACAAACTTACGAGCATCTTTGAAAAGAGTAGGCCAATTAAAACCAGATTGTAGTACCTTGTGTGCAATTCTGTCTCCAGCGTGGTGTCCTCCATAGGATTCGGAGTGACACTTGTGTAGGATTTGTTCCTGTTCATGCTCAGGCACACAATGTCTAATAATACCATCTACTCCTTCTTTATAAAGGTGTGGATCATCCTAGAAGTAATGTCTTAAATCATAAAAGAACCTTTTCTTTTGCTAGTATGTGAAACTAGGAGGTATATATTTAGCAACAATGTAATTAGCATAATTAGCATACCAAGGAGCAGTACGAGAAGCACTGACAACCGCTAATTGTTCATCAGGAAAACTATCATTAATAGGCAGTGGGTCATCAAGAACATTCTCTAGCCTAGACAAGTTGTCTGCAACGGGGTTCTCAGCTCCCTTTCTATCAATAATATGCAAGTCAAATTCTTGGAGCAAGAGAACCCATCTAATGAGTCTAGGCTTAGCATCTTTCTTTTCCATAAGATATTTAATCGCATCATGATCGGTGTGAATAGTAACTTTGGAACCAACAATATAAGGTCTAAACTTATCACATGCAAACACAACTGCTAAGAATTCTTTTTCACTAGTAGCATAATTTCTCTGGGCAGTATCAAGAGTCTTACTAGCATAATGGATAACATTTAATTTCTTATCGACTCTTTGCCCTAAAGCAGCACCTACAACATAATCACTAGCATCACACATAATTTCAAAAGGTAAATTCCAATCAGGTGGCTGAACAATAGGTGCAGTGATCAAAGCCTTCTTAAGTGTTTCAAATGCTTCTACACAATCATCATCAAAGACAAAGGGAATATCTTTTTGCAATAAATTAGTCAAAGGCCTAGAGATTTTAGAAAAGTCCTTAATGAACCTCCTATAAAAACCAGCATGACCAAGGAAACTTCTTATACCTTTTATGTCCTTGGGACATGGCATCTTTTCAATAGCATCAACTTTGGCTTTATAAAATTCAGTACCTCTCTCAGAGATCTTGTGCCCCAAGACAATGCCTTCATTAACCATAAAGTGACACTTTTCACAATTCAAGACGAGACTAGTGTCTTCGCATCTCTGCAAAACTCGATCAAGGTTGCTCAAACAATCATCAAAAGAGGATCCATAGACGGAGAAGTCATCCATGAATACCTCACAAATCTTTTCGCAAAAATCAGAAAATATAGCCATCATGCATCTTTGAAAGGTAGCAGGTGCATTACATAAACCAAAAGGCATATGTCTATAAGCAAAGGTACCAAAAGGGCAAGTAAAAGTACTTTTAGATTGATCCCCCGCTGAAACAGGTATCTGAGAGAAGCTAGAATAACCATCTAGAAAGCAAAAATGTGTGTGTTTGGATAGCCTTTCTAGCATTTGATCAATAAAAGGTAAAGGGTAATGATCTTTCTTAGTAGCTTTATTTAACTTACGAAAATCAATTACCATCCTATAACCTGTAATAATTCTTTGCGGGATCAATTCATCTTTATCATTAGGAACAACGGTAATACCTCTCTTTTTGGGGACACAATGGACAGGGCTTACCCATTCACTATTAGCAACGGGATAAATAATACCTGCCTCAAGGAGTTTTAGTATCTCCTTTCTTACCACTTCCTTCATTTTGGGATTTAATCGTCTTTGAGGATCTCTAACTGGTTTGGCATCTTTCTCCACTGAGATTTTGTGTTGACATAATGTGGTACTAATGCCCTTAAGATCATCCAGAGTATATCCAATAGCAGCTCGGTGCTTCTTCAGAGTTTTCAATAATCTTTCTTCTTCTTTCTCTGAAAGGTTAGCACTAATAATAACATGATATATTTCCTTTTCATCAAGATAAGCATACTTCAGATTATCAGGTAATGGTTTGAGTTCAAACACGGGATCACCCTTGGGTGGAGGGGGATCCCCAAGAATTTCAACGGGAAGATTATGTTTCAGCATAGGTTCTTGTTTAAGGAACACTTCATCTATTTCTTCCCTTTCCTTCATAAACATATCATTTTCATGGTCTAGCAAATATTGTTCTAACGGATCAGTTGGAGGAACAGCAATGGAAGCAAGACCAATAATTTCATCCTTACTAGATGGTTCCTCTTCACGGTGTTGTCTACGAAATTTAGAGAAGTTGAACTCATGAGACATATCACCTAGAACAATAGTAACTACATCTTTTTCGCAATCTATCCTAGCATTGACGGTGTTCAAGAAGGGTCTACCAAATATAATGGGACAAAAGCTATCTTGTGGGGAGCCAAGAACAAGAAAATCAGCAGGATATTTAGTTTTCCCACACAAGACTTCAACATCTCTAACAATTCCCATTGGTGAAATAGTATCTCTATTGGCAAGTTTAATTGTGACATCAATATCTTCGAACTTAGCAGGTGCAATATCGTGCTTAATTTCGTTGTATAAGTCAATAGGTATTGCACTAGCACTAGCACCCATATCACATAAGCCATGATAACAATGATCTCCTATTTTAACAGAAATAACAGGCATGCCTACCACAGGTCTATGTTTATCTTTAGCACAAGGTTTGGCAATTCTAGCAGTTTCATCAAAGAAATAAATAACATGCCCATCAATATTATCAGACAAGAGATCTTTAACAATAGCAACATTAGGTTCAACTTTGATTTGCTCAGGAGGTGTATAAGTTCTAACATTGCTCTTACGAACAACAGTCGAAGCTTTAGCATGATCTTTTATCCTAACAGGAAAAGGAAGTTTTTCGACATAAGCAGTAGGAATAATAGGATCACTATATATAATAGTCTTCTCTTCAACTGTAATAGGTGCAACTACTTTCACTTCAACGGGAGGATTATATTTAAACCACTTCTCTTTAGGGAGATCAACGTGAGTAGCAAAAGTTTCACAAAAAGTAGCTACTATCTTAGAGTCAAGTCCATACTTAAAGCTAAATCCACGGAAAGCATCGGTATCCATAAAAGATTTAACACAATCAAACTTAGGTGTCATACCTGACTCCTTACCATCGTCGAAACCCCAATCTTTAGAGTTGCGTTTAATTCTTTCCAATAAGTCCCATTTGAAATCAATAGTCTTCAGCATATAGGAACCAACACAGGAAGTATCAAGCATGTTGCGATTATCAAGAGAAAGCCGAGCATAAAAATTCTGAATAATCATTTCCCGAGAGAGCTCATGATTGGGGCATGAATACAACATTGACTTAAGCCTCCCCCAAGCTTGAGCGATGCTTTCTCCTTCGCGAGGCCAGAAATTATATATGTAATTACGATCACGATGAACAAGATGCATAGGGTAGAACTTCTGGTGAAATTCCAACTTCAATCGCTTATAATTCAAATATCTCGTATCATCACAGCCTATACCATGTTATTGCATCTCCATTAAAAGATAAAGGGAAGACCTTCCTTTTGACAACATCATCGGGAATACCTGCAAGCTTAAATAATCCACAAACTTCATCCACAAAGATGAGGTGTAAGTCGGGATGCAATGTTCCGTCTCCTGCAAAAGGATTAGCTAGCAGTTTCTCTATCATACCCGAAGGAATCTCAAAGTGAATATTTTAGTAAGGTTCAGTAGGTTGAGGAGCATCTCTTTGCTCTTCTGGTTGGGGTGAAGATACCCCAAACAAGCCCCTCAAAGGATTAGTTTCCATAGTAACAAGTAACAAAAAAAATTAGCACACTATATAAATGTTTCCTTACCAAGTTCCACTCACCAAGAGCGCTACGCTCCCCGGCAACGGTGCCAGAAAAGAGTCTTGATGACCCACAAGTATAGGGGATCTATCGTAGTCCTTTCAATAAGTAAGAGTGTTGAACCCAATGAGGAGCAGAAGGAAATGATAAGCGGTTTTCAGTAAGGTTTTCTTTACAAGCACTGAAATAGTACGTGATAGATAGTTTTGTGATAAGATAAATAGTAACAAGCAAAAGTAAATAAAGTAAATAAAGTGCAGCAAGGTGGTCCAATCCTTTATGTAGCAAAGGATAAGCCTGGACAAATTCTAATAATGAAGAAGGAGCTCCCGAGGACACATTGGGAATTATTGTCAAGCTAGTTTTCATCACGTTCATAAGATTGACATTCGGTACTTTGATAATTTGATATGTGGGTGGACCGGTACTTGGGTACTTCCCTAACATGGACAAGCATCCCACTTATGATTAACCCCTATTGCAAGAATCCTGAACTACAAAAAGGAGTATTGAGGTAAACCTAACCACAACATTAAACATATGGGTCCAAATCAACCCCTAACGAAGCAACGCATAAACTAGGGTTTAAGCTTCTGTCACTCTAGCAACCCATCACCTACTTATTACTTCCCTATGCCTTCCTCTAGGCCGAAATAATGGTGAAGTGTCATGTATTCGACGTTCACATAACACCACTAGAGGAGAGACAACATACATCTCATCAAAATATTGAACGAATACCAAATTCACATGACTACTAATAGCAAGACTTCACCCATGTCCTCAGGAACAAACATAACTACTCACAAAGCATATTCATGTTCATAATCAGAGGGGTAATAATATGCATAAAGGATCTGAACATATGATCTTCCACCAAGTAAACCAAATAGCATCAACTACAAGGAGTAATCAACACTACTAGCGACCCACAGGTACCAATTTGTGGTTTTGATACAAGATTGGATACAAGAGATGAACTAGGGTTTTGAGATGAGATGGTGCTGGTGAAGATGTTGATGGAGATTGACCCCCTCCCGATGAGAGGATCGTTGGTGATGACGTTGGTGATGATTTCCCCCTTCCGGAGGGAAGTGTCCCCGGCAGAACAGCTCCGCTAGAGCCCTAGATTGATTCCGCCAAGGTTCCGCCTCGTGGCGGCGGAGTTTCGTCTCATAATCTTGCCCATGATTTTTTCCAGATGAATACCCTTCATATAGCAGAAGATGGCAGCCGTAAGCCCACCAGGGGGCCCAGGAGATAGGGGGCGCGCCCTACAGGGGGGGCCTGTGTCCTAGACAGGGTGTGGGCCCCCTGGCCTATTTCTTTTGCCCAAAAATTCTTATTAAATCTAAAAAGTTGCTTCGTGGAGTCTCAGGTCTTTTGGAGTAGTGCAGAATAGGTTTCCAACGTTTGCTCCTTTTCCAGCCAGAATTCCAGCTGGCGGCATTCCCCCTCTTCACGGTAAACCTTGTAAAATAAGGGAGAATGGCCATAAGTATTGAGATATAGTGTGTAATAACAGCCCATAATGCAATAAATATTGACATAAAAGCATGATGCAAAATGGATGTATCAGTGCACTAACCTGATGAGGACATCAATACCATTGTTACACCCACAGCCCCTACTGCTACATATACTAGACCAATTACTAGAGCTCGCGCACGCCAATTAAATTATCAGGTACTTTCATTTCTTGGTAATGATTCTAATGTTCATAAGAATATGATGCTGCCTAAATTGGATACATTTGTTTTGCTCACAAATGAAGGGCCTGGCATGGATAAGAGGGAAGAACACTGGAGCAAGACCAAGCATGGAGATGATGGCAGGCGCAAGGGGAACAAGAACAGAGTTACAAGTGATGATTTCAGGACTTTGAAGCCACCATAATGAGTGCATGAAGCCTTGGACAAAATATACAAGATGCCACTTCATAAATTTCGTCCAGAGGATATTCTAGGTGTTGCATCACCTTATTATTGGGCCAAGCCCATCTAATTTCGAGATACATAAGTATAGGCTATTTTTAGAGTCCGTATGTGTGGGGAAACAAGAAATAGGGTTGGTTTCGGACCCCTCCACCAAGGGACATGAAATTCCCCCACTCTTCCTCCATATATACAGCCCTTAGGGCACCGTTTAGACTTTGAGTTTTGTTTAGATTAAAAGTTCACCATAGCTGCAACTTCGCGTACTTCGTTTGTGTTCAACGACCCGACAAAGGCGTCACAGAACCCCCACCTTCAATAATAAAGCTTTCCTCTTATATTCACAATATCCAGATTGCAATCTTAGTTTCTTGATTGTCCTCCGTTTGCTTGCAGGAAATAGACCTTCGTGGTCAGGTTGATCGTGCTCCCGCGTGGTCAATAACCTCTCAGAGTTGGTTTAGCGATTGCTAAGGTGCAACGTCCTTGCACGTTCGTAGTCGGATCATCAAAGTCGACTTCCACCAAAACGATAGCCACCATCTCATCAAAAGACGGGACACCTTTGCCTCTATCATAACCACTTGATTGGTTGCCGCCAAGTACAACAGCAACGGCTCTTGTGGTTTAGGAGAGACCAAGGTGGGAACAGAGGAAAGGTAAGATTTTAAGTCTTGCAGCGCCTCTTCCGCCTTCGGGGTCCACTCCACGTGCCCTGTTTTCATCAAGATTTTGAAGAACGGTAGGGTGCATTCGGTGGACATGGAAATGAACCTACTCAGTGCATCAACACATCTAGTTAAATGTTGCATGTTCTTGACTGACTTGGGTGCTTGAATCTGCTCGATTGCCCTGATCTTGTCGGGGTTGGCCTCTATCCCCCGGTGAGACACAAAGAAGCCAAGTAGCTTGCCGGAGGGAACGCCAAACACGTATTTCTTTGGGTTCGGCTTCAAGTCAATCTTGCGCATGTTGGCAAAAGTTTCTTCTTAGTCCTAAATGAGCATTGATCTGTCTATGGTCTTGACCACTATGTCATCCATGTAAGCCTCAATATTCCTATGTAGCTGGGATTCAAACCCCATTTGCACTTCCCATGCAAAAGTGGACCCAATGCTCTTTAACCCAAAGGGCATCCGTACGAAGCAGTACGTGCCACATGGGGTTATGGACGCTGTCTCCTCTTCTTCTTCCTTGGACATGAATATCTGGTGATACCGGGAGTAGGCATCCAAGAAGGAATGTAGATCACACCCGGAGGTGGAATCCATGACCTGGTTGATGCGCGGCAAAGGGAATGGGTCCCTTAGGCATGCTTTATTCAGATCTGTGAAATCTATGCAAAGCCTGCACTTCCCATTCGCCTTGCGCACTACCACTAGATTTGCCAACCACGTTGTGTGCAATACTCCTCTGACCAAACCAACTTCCTCAAGTTTCTTGATCTCTTCGGCATGAACTGCTGCCGGTCCAAGGCTTGCTTCCGAACCTTCTGCTTGATGGGCCGGGCATGAGGGCAGATAGCAAGGTGGTGCTCGATTGCCTCCCTAGGAAGACTGGGGATGTCAGATGGTTGCCAAGCAAACACATCGACATTCGCCCACAGGAAGGCAACGAGTGCATTTTCCTATTTGTCGTCAAGGGTGGAGTTGATAGTGAATGTACCATCAGCGCCAACTAGCCCTACCGGAACCTTCTTCACAGTAGGTGCAGCAACCTTGGATCTCTTGCTAGTGGAACTCTCCAGCAAATCATCAATGGGTGCAGCATACTTCGGAGAGGCGCGCTTCCCAGACTCCTTGCCGATATCTTTACTAGCTTTCTTCCCTTTCTTATTCCTTGGCGGGAGCTGCTTCTTCCATGGCCTCGGCAGCGACTGCATCGCTGTAGATCTTATCCACGCATATGATGGCATCCTTCTTGTATGACAGAATGGAAATGACGCCCATGAGCCCTGGCATCTTCAGCGTGTTGTAGGCATAGTGGGATGCTGCCATGAACTTTGTTAGGGCTTGACGACCAAGGATTCCATTGTATGGCAGGGGGAGATCAACCACATCAAACACAATCTTCTCAGTCCTGTCGGTGCAACAAACCTTGGGTCCGTTGCCCAGATTGTGCACATGCCCAAGGACAAGATTACAACACCAAGATCAGACCAAGCAAGAGGGATTAATTCTTTGAAGGATCCAAGTGCAGATCAAGAAAACCAAGATGAGCCAGAGAAGCAAGATATTGCTAAGGAAAGAACCACCCTTGTCGGGCAGGCGAGCCTTGCTAGGCTGGGTTTGCCCCAGAAGCAAGCTTTCAGATCATCCTGGCAGGCCTGCCGGGGCTTGCGGAGGCAAGCCGCTCCACTACTCCACCTCACAAGCGACGCAAGTCATAAATCAGTGCGGTGTCAAGCCCCGAGGTGACTAAGTAGCTGCTTTTCACCACAGGGCATCCACTTCCTACAGCAAACACCTCCATATGACACCCGTCCTGAGACGTGTTGTGGCACCCCGGCTTAGAGCAATCGGTTTACCTTGCATTGCCAACCCAGAGATCAACTCTTCTGGCAACACACAACGACATGGTACAGAAACAACCGCTTTATTACTACTAGCGGATACAAAAGTCTAATATTACATCGAGATAAGAGGCCAAGCGGCACACACGATGCGGCTGAACAAGATGTACATTATTTAATGAACATGAAGGGGCCTCGATCACAGGAACTACGCGACAGCGGAATGACGACGAAGTGGAACTCCATAGCACAGGGACACCGACATGGACACGATCTAGACGCCGGAAGCTCTCCAATTCAATACGACTTGCCTGAAATCTGGCATGACACGCCAGGTCAGTACATTGAATGTACTTGCAAGCTCACAACAAAGATAAGCACAATGACAAACAATATCATGACAATTAATCAGGTTAATGCAATGCAAGTAATGATACTGATGCGATGAAACCAACATGTGCACCGAGTCCCTCAGACTCGCTTACCAGACGGGTTACCTCGTAACCGAGCGGTGATCATACCCGGATCACAACTGAAACCAATCACTCATGATCATCACCTGATCCCACAAACCATCACAAAACCAGTGCCAACAATAAATACTTAGTGTGCAAGATTAATTATAAATGTTGATCCATGGTCTGACCTACTTCCGAGTTGTTTCCATAACCGAGGACGCGGCTATCGATAGATTAAATACACTCTGCAGAGGTAGCGCACTTTACCCACACCACAGAACCCATGGCCTCACACTCCCATTTGGGTGGACCAACAGCGTTTCGATGAAACCCTTCCCATGCCATGACACTCTCCCGGCCACTCCGACCAACTCCCTCTCAGGGCTAAGTCTTGGGTGGCCCTGTGCCTACCAAAGGCATCAACGGCCACCGTCGTGGCAAAACGGTCCCAAACAGGGACAAGGTACCATAAAAACAAATGGGCACACAAGGTTATGTCTGCTTACCGGGCCAGGGTACCGCACGCCCATAACCTTCCCTTGTTGGAGGCACGGCAAGAGGCACGCAAAAGGACCAAATCAAGACCTCCCATAAAGGTAAATGTGGTCGCACTAAGGAAAACCTGATTCAGTGGCACCATGATTTGATCAACGTTATATTCAAGTTGGATTATTATCAGGTTTAACTTGAAAATAAAATCAGTACAAGTCATACGATGCCATGATCATGACACTATTCGATATGCAAAGCATGCAACTCACAAGGACGGATCAACATCATCAAACATGATTTTCTTGCACTACTCATCATCAAACTTTACTGGTTCTACGACACTTGTTATTATCATGCATCATTTTGGTTAACTTATCATTTATATGAAAATCCAATTATCAAAAAGAAATGACCATTATTTATCAAAGCAATCTCATTAAGGTAAAACTTTACTCTACTTGACCAAACTAGTTCATGCATTCAACCAGTAACTTTAACAAGCATTTCAAGCATGACAAAGTAACTAGCATTAAGCCATATTTATTAGCTAATTTAAATGCATGAAAATAGCTCATATTTACATAGGAAAAACATAGATATTGAAGTGACACCATCCAAATGTTGGTGTGGCTTGCCTTAGTGCAGAGGAGGTTCACACTCCTCCTGGATATATTCAAGACAAGTCTCTCCCTCTGAAAATATTTAAAAACCACAAAACAAAATATCAAGAACCATTCTGAAAATCACCAGAAATTCTAGACAGCAAGGAAAAATCCACACTTTGGTGTGTTCTTAGAGCTATCTGAAACAAACACAATGCAAAAAGAATCAACTCATTTGGACTTATAGGATAAAAGTTATCACTAGTCAAAGTTTGGGTCAAAATTTTGAATTTATTTGAATAAAACAGAAAACCTGGGGGGGCACGTCGATGGCGTAAAGGAAGAATACGCCTCCACTCGTACCGCTTCAAGTGCGAGTGGAGAGGCTGACAACGGGCCCCACCAGTCAGGAGGGAGAGAGGGGGAGAGAGGAAACAGAGCACGGTGGTACTCCGCCGGAGCTCACGCCGGCAAGGAGTGGATCTTGGGCGAAACCAGAGGGATAGAAGTGAATAGGGGGTTACAGCGCACCTACCTGTACCCGTGGCTCATCGGGGGATGACCGGAGCTGCTCGCAATGAAGCTCGCAAGCAGCGGTGGCGGTCGGGACTTGCTAGAGAGGAAGAAGGCGACGGCGAGGGGCGACTGCAGGGGCTCTACTGCTTCCAGGCGACACCAGTGGACCTCCAATGATGCGCGTGAGGGGTTGGTTGAGCTCGAGGGGATCTGGAGCAGGGTGGATGGGCGGCCAGAGGCCTGCCCGGCCGGGCTACAACTGTGCTACATGGTCGTGGTGGTTGAGAGGTGCGGTGTGAGGCTTCGGGACGGAGGGAGGTGCTCTATATATAGACGGAGGAGGAGGGGGGTACGTGGCGCCGCCGGAGCTCTTTGGAAGACGACTAGCAATGACAAAGGGCGCCAGCAAGGGGGAGAAGAGCTTAGCAATCACGCGGGGAGCTGTCCACGCTCGCGGACGAGCACAGGAAGCAGGGGAGAAGAAGACAGGGGCACGGGCACACTATGGCTTTTGGCCGTGATGTGCCCATGCTTGCTGCGGCGTCTCCAGCGTCGGCGAGCGCCAGGGAGAGGTCAAGGGTGAAGAGTCGAAGCTGGTGGCGCAACACAATTGTCGTCGGCGAGCTATGGCTCAAGCACTCATCGAACAGAAGTACTGGCGCGATGCAGAGCACGTCGAACGCGTGCCAAAGCTCGTGTCCACATGTGGTCACCATGTTGGCATGGTCAAAACGATGCCCACGCTCGGCCGAACCATGTCTGGGATGTTGTTCGTGAAGTGTTAAGTCTAGGGAGGCTGAGAACTCACTGCCAGGCCGACCAGAAGTGACTCAAGTTTTCTGGCAAGTTTCTGGTCAGAAACTTGGTCGCCAAGTTTGGAGGGCTTCTAGAAGGCCATTAGGTCTGATCTTCTGGGGTTAAGGTTTACTTAGGAGGGTAATGAGGCTCAAGAAAAACCAGATGCATTGGATCAAGGAAAAATACACTTGCTGTACAAAGTGCATTTCTGGGCCAGAAGAGAAATGATTTTCTATAGCAAAAATATTACAAAAAGTCATGCAATATTTTTGCTCAGGGAGGTGGGCCAAGGTTCAAAGAATATTGAGGAATTATTTCAAGATTTTTGGAGCAATAAAAATGAGGGTTGCTTTGGAGAACTAGTTTCTGAAATGAGTTTCAGAAGAGAAAATGGATATTTTTCTTTTATGAAAAATATCCATTGGGCCATTTTGGTTTGTTTAGAGAAAAGAGATTGAATGAGAGGTAGATGGGTCACTTGGGTGATATTTAAGAGGGCATGCCCAAGTGATAAGTCCATTTGAATTGATTCCAAAAACTCAAATCCAAGGCAATTGCAAATCAAGTCCGGAAAAAGAGAGAAGGCAAAATCCAGGCTGGCACAAACCTCCTCCACTTAGGAAGAATCTCGTCCTCGAGATTCGGTTGCTTGGGAAAACAGTTTTGGGTAGGCAATCCTTAAAAATTCCTCTCTTTCCCAGGTTGCCTCTTCCTCAGTGTGATGCTCCCATTGAACCTTGTAAAACCTTATCACTTTGCTGCGAGTGACTCCTTCTATCTCATCCAATATTCTGATTGGTCTTTCTTCATATGTTAAATCCTTGGCCAGTTCTATCTCTGCCATACCAGTCCTTTTCTCCGGTGGCGAGATACATCTTCCTAGCTGTGAGACATGAAACACATTGTGTACCTCTAACAGTTCTAATGGCAATTCCAACTGATAAGCAATTGTTCTAACTCTGGTCATGACTGGGGATGGACCAATATATCTGGTGCCAATTTTCCTTGGGTCTGAAACCTCTTAACTCCTTTCATAGGGGTGACTCAGAGATACACGTGTTCTCCGGGTTCGAAGCTGATCTGACGGTGCTTTGCATCATAGTAACTCTTCTGTTGTGACTTGGCTAACTATAGTCTGTCTCGGATCTCCTTGACTTGCTTCTCAGCTTCCATCATCAAATTAGTCCCGAAAATACGGTTGTCTCCGATTTGAGACTAGTTTAGTGGAGTGCGGCACTTAAGGCCATACAGGGCTTCATAGGGTGACATCTTTAGGCTGGTCTGGATACTGTTGCTGTAAGAAAACTCGGCATACGACAGACATTATTCCCACTTGGATCCTTGGGCCAATGCACATGCTCGGAGCATATCTTCGAGTATTTGATTTACTGGCTCAGTTTGTCCATCTGTCTGGGGATGATAAGTCATAATGTATTTCAGGGCAATCCCCAGGGCTTGATGTAAACGGGACCAAAAGGCTGAAGTGAAGAGAGATCCTCTATCTGAGGTGATGGTCTTTGGCACTCCATGCACACTGACGATCCTGGACACATACAACTGTGCAAGTTGATCGGTACGGTAGGTGGTCCGGATGGGAAGGAAGTGGGCTACCTTTGTTAAGGTGTCCACAATGACCCATATGGCATCATTTCCTCGGTGTGTCTTTAGTAAAATGGTGATGAAATCCATGCAGACATCATCCCATTTCCATTGCGATAGGGCTAAGGGTTGAAGGAGTCCGGCGTGTTTTTGGTGTTCCACTTTTACCTTGTTGCATATATCACAACAAGCCACAAAGTAAGTGATGTATTTCTTCATTCCATTCCACCAGAATACATGATGGAGGTCTTCGTACATTTTGGTGCCACCTGGGTGAATTGAGTATGAAGATTCATGTGCTTCTGCCAATATCTTCTTTCTCAGACTTTCTTGGTTGGGTACGCAAATCCTTCCTCGAAACCTTAGCGTACCTTGCTGATCTTTAAAGAAATACTGTGTCTGTCCTTCTTGCATACGCTTGGCATATAATTGCAGTGATTTGTCATTTGCTTGAGCGCTATGAATTTCTTCCTCGAGGGTAGGAGCAACTTCCAATATGCTGGCAAGACTGGCATCCACTATTACCAAATTGAGCTAAGAAATTTCTTCACAAAGTTCGGGAGGCAAAGAATCCATTAAAGCATTCAGGCTGGCAGGCTTGCGGCTGAGGGCATCGGCCACCACATTAGCTTTACCCGGGTGATAATTTATCCCGAGGTCATAATCCTTAACCAACTCGAGCCATCTTCACTAATGAAGGTTTAAATCTGGTTGAGTGAATATATACTTGAGACTCTTATGGTCGGTAAATATCTGGCACCTCTTTCCAATAAGATAGTGTCTCCAAATCTTCAAAGCATGCACCACCGCGGCCAATTCCAAATCGTGAGTTGGATAATTTCCTTCGTGCGGCCGTAATTGTCGAGATGCATAGGCCACAACCTTGCCATCTAGCATGAGTACACACCCAACGCCTTTTCTGGAGGCATCGTAGTAGACATCAAAGCTGTGGTAGATGTCGGGAAGAGTCAATACTTGTGCTGACGTCAGTCTGGTTTTTAACTCGTTGAAGCTCCTTTCGCAGTCCTCAGTCCATTCAAACTTCTTATCCTTCTTTAGGAGCTCTATCATTGGCTTGGAAATCTTAGAGAATCCTTCGATAAAGCGGCGATAATATCCAGCTAATCCAAGGAACCTCCGGATTTCTGAGACTGTCATGGGTGCGGCCCAATCAAGCACATCTTTCACCTTACTTGGATCCATGGCTATTCCTTCTCCTGAGAGAACATGCCCTAAAAATCCAACTTGTTATGAGGACATCAATACCATTGTTACACCCACAGCCCCTACTATTACATACACTGGACCAATTACTAGAGCTCGCGCACGCCAATTAAATTATCAGGTACTTACGTTTCTTGGTAATGATTCTAATGTTCATGAGAATATGATGCTGCCTAAATTGGATACATTTGTTTTGCTTACAAATGAAGGGGCTAGCTTGGAAAAGGATGAACATTGGAGCAAGAACAAGCATGGAGATGATGGCATGCGCAAGGGGAACAAGAATGGAGTTACATGTGATGATTTCAGGACTTTGAAGCCACCATAATGAGTGCATGAGGCCTTGGACGAAATATACAAGATGCCACTTCATAAATTTCGTCCAGAGGCTATTCTAGGTGTTGCGTCACCTTATTATTGGGCCAGGCCCATGTAATTTCGAAATACATAAGTATAGGCTATTTTTAGAGTCCGTATGTGTGGGGAAACAAGAGATAGGGTTAGTTTTGGACCCCTCCACCAAGGGCCACGAAATTCACCCCCTCTTCCTCCATATATACAGCCCTTAGGGCACCGTTTAGACTTTGGGTTTTGTTTAGATTAAAGTTCGCCATAGCTGCAACTTCGCGTACTTCGTTTGTGTTTAACGACCAGACAAAGACGTCTCAGAACCCCACCTTGATCAATAAAGCTTTCATCTTATATTCGCAATATCGAGATTGCAATCTCAGTTTCTTGCTTTTTCTTCATTTGCTCGCAGGAAGCAGACCCTCGTGGTCAGGTTGATCGTGCTCCGGCGTGGTCAATAACCTCTCGGAGTTGGTTTAGCAATGGCTAAGGCGCGACGTCCTAGCACGTTCGTAGTCAGATCGTAGAAGTCGATTTCCACCAAAGCAATATCCATCATCTCATCGAAAGACGGGACACCTTTGCCTCTATCAAGTGGTATCAGATTTCCAGGTTGCTCGGTGAGATTTTACAGTTTTTCATAGTTTAGATCGAGTCTCTTCTTCATACCTACAGTCCATGAAAAAGCCAAAAAAAAATTAGGGTTAGTCCATCATATCCGAACCAGTCTGAGCCATTGCATAGTCTTTTCAGTATTTTGCTTTGTTGAAGTTGCTGGTCTTAGTGTCTAGTCTTTTAGAGTTTCGAGTTCTGTTCACGGGTCTTCACGCCGCCGCCGCACCATCATCATCCGCTGCCATATACCACCACCACACCAGATACGTCGTTCCTGCCATCTACCATCCCGCTTATCCGCCACCGCTCCGAGTCCATATACCAACACCGATCCGACTCCATATACCACCATCGACCCACATCCATATACTACCACCACTCCGAGTCCATCTCATATTAGGTTAACTTTCGAGATCCATCTATTTCCAGATTTGTGTTTTCCTTGTCTGAGTAGGTTTCGGATTCCAGCAATCTTTTGCCGTCCGTAGAAGAGGTTGGTTTCAAAAAAAAAAGAGTCCGGAAACCACCCTCCGTTTAGGCCCAAAATTTTCCAAAAACGCACTAGACAAAAAAATTTCTGGCTATCCTATTTTTAGGTGTTTCTAAGCGTATTGAGACAGTCGCCGTTATACAAAGTTTTTTTTGACCCGTTTCCAGTTTTTGGGTCCGGGCAGTAGAAAAAAAATTGGTCGAAAAAATTTCGTGCCTATCCTGTTATCGAGTTTTGAGACACTCGCCATTATAGTGATTTTCAAAAAAAAGGAGCGCAAAAGAAAGAGTGAAAAAAATTCAGAGTTTGCTTCTCCCTTGTTTAAGTGTAGCGCCGTGATTTTGTTAGTGTTCTAGGCTCGCGTCTCTATCACGGTCTATCCTAGGACTAGCACAGTACCGTCGTTGAGCATTTATTCAACTTTGCATCTCTGAATTGATTATTGCTGATCCTTTTTGCTACCATATTATAAGCCTTCCCAGCTCCACATACATCTACGTCGTGTGTTTGACTCTCCCTGGTAATCGATCTATCCAAGCTTTGAGAGTTTTGAGTACAACGGTTGCCAATCACCGCCTGCTGCTGGGTAAGAACTGGTAAGAATTTGAGTTTTGCTTGACGGATTTGTGACACCCACCACCACCACTTGTTAGTAGTCTGTAGGATCATATTCTTGTGTGTTTCTATTGCTACTAACCATGCCAGGATCACAAGCCGACGAGATTGACTGGGAGAACTTAACGAACAAGGAGCTTCATGATAAGTTTCAGCAAATGATGACTGAACAGGTGCAAGATGTGCTGAACAATTTTGAAGAGGCCATGGAGAAGATCACTGGCCTTGAGAAGACGCTCGAAACAAAGCTCGATAACAGATTTAATGAACTACTTGCGCGTCTTCCACCACCGGCTGTACCTGCCGCACCTCTGCAACAACAACAACAACAACAACAATGACTACCTCCACATCGTGAAACAACCCTCCACCGAGCGAGCCGTGTTCCTCTTCAGCCTGGCCAAACTATTGGTGCTACTGTTGATAATTCTGTGGCTCCTGCTGCTGATGGGGAGGAGGATGATTATGCGGGAGATTACGAGGATGAGGTTGATCAAAATCAGAACTACGTGCATCCACCAGCACCACAACCACCAGGTCGTCCACATGCAAATAATGGAAATGTTAGGGCTCCCCCTCAGGTACGAGATCATGACCATCTCCCTAAACTGAAATTGAATATTCACCATTTGAGGGTAGATATGTTCCTAATATATATCTTACTTGGGAGTTAGAAACTGAACAACGATTTACATGTTTACAATATCCTGAGGAGAGACGTGTTCCTGCTGTTGTTTGTGCTTTCACTAGCCTTGCATGTGTTTGGTGGTCTGAACATTGTAGATTATATCCTGTTCCAGCTACTTGGTTGAAAACTGCTATGCGTACTCGTTGGGTTCCACCATATTATCAACGCGAATTGCTTCAAAAATTGCAGCGTTTGAGACAAGGAAAAAATTCTGTAGAAGAATATTATCAGGAATTACAAACTGGCATGATTATATGTGGTATTGTTGAGGAGAATGAACCTATGCTTGCACGTTTTATGGATGGATTAAATAGAGAGATTCAGACCATTCTAGAGTATAAGGAGTATACTAATATCACTCGTTTATTCCATCTTCCTTGTAAAGCTGAACGTGAAGTGCAGGATCGACAAGCATTGGCGCGAACTAACTTTTCTGTAGGTCGACCTTCATCATGGACACCGCGTGCATCTTCTACTTCCACTGCACCAGCACCTCCATTAGGTGCCACCTCCAGCCGTGATACAAGAAAGCAGGCACAACCACCACTATCTGCCAAGAGCGCACCTGCCGGGCCTACACAGAGCTCTTCTTCTTCCATGGCATCAACTGGGCAAACAAGTGATATTATTTGTCGTCGTTGTAAGGGAAGAGGTCATTATGCGAGAGAATGCAAATCTCAATGTGTGATGATTGCAACTGAGGATGGTGGGTATGAGTCCGCTAGTGACTATGATGAGGAGACGTTGGCTCTTATTACACGTGAAGAACACAGTGGAGATGATTCTGATCATGAGACGCAATACATGGCTCCTGAAGACGCTGACAGGTATGAATGTTTAGTTGCTCAACGTGTTTTGAGTGTGCAGGTCACACAAGCTGAGCAAAATCAGAGGCATAATTTGTTCCATACAAAGGGAGTTGTGAAGGAACGTTCTGTGCGCGTCATCATAGACGGAGGGAGCTGCAACAACTTGGCTAGCATGGAGATGGTGGAGAAGCTCTCTCTCACCACAAGACCACATCCTTACTACATCCAATGGTTCAACAACAATGGCAAGGTTAAGGTAACACGTATTGTTCGTGTGCATTTTTGTATCTCTACATATGCTGATTATGTTGATTGTGATGTGGTACCTATGCAAGCATGTTCCGTATTATTTGGCCGACCATGGCAATTTGATAAAAATTCTGTCCACCATGGTAGAAACAATCAGTATACTCTTGTTCATAAGGATAAAAATATTACTTTGCTTCCTATGACTCTTGATTCCATTTTGAAAGATGATATTTATAGAGCTAATAAAGCAAAACAGGAGAAGAATAATTGTGATAATCAGATTGTGGCAAAAGAATTGAGCAACAAATGAAGTCTAATAATAAACCATCTAGTGTTGCTTCTGAAACTAAATTGAAAAGTGCATGTTTACTTGCCACTAAATCTGATATTGATGAGCTAGATTTTAGCAAATCTGTTTGCTATGCTTTTGTGTGCAAAGAGGCATTATTTTCATTCGAGGACGTGCCTTCCTCTTTGCCCCCTGTTGTCACCAACATTTTGCAGGAGTTCGCTGACGTCTTCCCACAAGACGTGCCACCGGGATTACCACCTATTCGAGGGATTGAACATCAAATTGACTTAATTCCCGGTGCATCGCTACCCAACCGTGCACCATACCGTACCAATCCAGAGGAGACGAAGGAGATTATGCGTCAAGTACAAGAGCTTCTCGACAAAGGTTATATACGTGAATCCCTTAGTCCTTGTGTTGTTCCTATTATTTTAGTGCCGAAAAAGGATGGTACATCGCGTATGTGTGTTGATTGTAGAGGCATTAATAATATTACTATTCGTTATCGTCATCCTATTCCTAGGCTAGATGATATGCTTGATGAATTGAGTGGCTCTACAATATTCTCCAAAGTTGATTTGCGTAGTGGATACCATCAAATTCGTATAAAATTGGGGGATGAATGGAAAACAACATTTAAAACTAAGTTTGGATTATATGAGTGGTTAGTCATGCCTTTTGGGTTAACCAATGCACCTAGTACTTTCATGAGATTAATGAACGGAGTTTTACGTGCTTTCATTGGATGATTTGTGGTAGTTTACTTTGATGACATATTGATTTATAGCAGAACTTTGGAGGAACATTTGGAACATTTACGTGCTATTTTTATTGCTCTACGTGATGCATGTTTGTTTGGTAACCTTGGGAAGTGCACCTTTTGCACCGATCGAGTGTCTTTTCTTGGCTACGTTGTTACTCCACAGGGAATTGAAGTTGATAAAGCCAATATTGAAGCTACTGAGAGTTGGCCGCAGCCCAAAATGGTCACACAAGTGAGGAGTTTTCTTGGCCTTGCTGGATTCTATAGGCGTTTTGTGAGAGATTTCAGCACCATTGCTGCACCTCTCAATGAGCTTACAAAGAAGGATGCGCCTTTTGTTTGGGGTACCACACAGGAAGAAGCCTTCACGGTATGGAAAGATAAGTTGACACATGCTCCTTTACTCCAACTTCCTGATTTTAATAAGACTTTTGAGCTTGAATGCGATGCTAGTGGAATTGGATTAGGAGGTGTGTTATTACAAGATGGCAAACCTGTTACATATTTTTCTAAAAAATTGAGTGGGCCTAGTCTGAATTATTTTACTTATGATAAAGAATTATATGCTCTTGTTCGGACTTTAGAGACATGGCAACATTATTTATGGCCCAAAGAATTTTTTATACATTCTGATCATGAATCTTTGAAACATATTAAAAGTCAAGCTAAACTGAATCGTAGACATGCTAAATGGGTTGAATTCATTGAGACTTTCCCTTATGTTATTAAACACAAGAAGGGTAAAGAAAATGTTATTGCTGATGCATTGTCTCGTCACTATACTATGCTTTCACAACTTGATTTCAAAAATTTTAATTTGGAGACCATCAAAGATCAATATGTGCATGATGCTGATTTTAAAGATGTATTGCAGAATTGTAAAGAAGGGAGAACATGGAACAAGTTCGTTGTTAATGATGGATTTGTGTTTCGTGCTAACAAGCTATGCATTCCAGCTAGCTCTGTTCGTCTGTTGTTGTTGCAGGAGGCGCATGGAGGAGGATTAATGGGACACTTTGGCGTGAAGAAGACTGAGGACGTACTTGCTACACATTTCTTTTGGCCAAAGATGAGACGGGATGTTGAGCGTTTTATTGCTCACTGCACTACATGTCAAAAAGCTAAGTCACGACTCAATCCTCATGGTGTATATATGCCTTTGCCTGTACCTAGTGTTCCTTGGGAGGATATATCTATGGACTTTGTTTTAGTTTTACCTCGAACAAAGAAGGGGAGGGATAGCATATTTGTTGTCGTGGATAGATTCTCGAAAATGGCACACTTTATACCATGTCATAAAAGCGATGATGCCGTTAATGTTGTTGATTTGTTCTCTCGTGAAATTATTCGCTTGCATGGTGTGCCCAATACTATTGTTTCAGATCGTGATACTAAATTTCTTAGCCACTTTTGGAGATGTTTATATGCTAAATTGGGGACTAAACTTCTTTTTAGTACTACTTGTCACCCCCAAACTGATGGACAAACTGAAGTAGTCAATAGAACATTGTCTACTATGCTTAGGGCTGTTTTGAAGAATAATAAGAAAATGTGGGAAGAATGCTTGCCTCATATTGAATTTGCTTATAATCGTTCATTGCATTCTACTACTAAGATGTGCCCTTTTGAAATTGTGTATGGTTTCCTACCTCGTGCACCTATTGATTTGTTGCCTCTTCCATTTCGGAGAAGGTTAATTTTGATGCTAAACAACGTGTTGAATTGATTTTAAAAATGCATGAGTTAACTAAGGAAAACATTGAGCGTATGAATGCTAAATATAAACTTGCTAGAGATAAGGGTAGAAAACATGTTGTGTTTGCACCTGGAGATCTTGTTTGGTTACATTTGCGTAAGGATAGATTTCCTAATTTGCGCAAATCAAAGTTAATGCCATGTGTTGATGGTCCTTTTAAGGTGTTGGAGAAAATAAATGATAATGCATATAAACTTAAGCTGCCTGCAGATTTTGGGGTTAGTCCCACTTTTAACATTGCAGATTTGAAGCCTTATTTGGGTGAGGAAGATGAGCTTCCGTCGAGGACGACTTCCTTTCAAGAAGGGGAGGATGATGAGGACATCAATACCATTGTTACACCCACAACCCCTATTGTTACATATACTGAACCAATTACTAGAGCTCGCGCACGTCAATTAAATTATCAGGTACTTTCATTTCTTGGTAATGATTCTAATGTTCATGAGAATATGATGCTGCCTAAATTGGATACATTTGTTTTGCTTACAAATGAAGGGGCTAGCTTGGAAAAGGATGAACATTGGAGCAAGAACAAGCATGGAGATGATGGCATGCGCAAGGGGAACAAGAACGGAGTTACAACTGATGATTTCAGGACTTTGAAGCCACCATAAGGAGTGCATGAAGCCTTGGACGAAATATATAAGATGATACTTCATAAATTTCGTCCAGAGGCTATTCTAGAAGCTGCGTCACCTTATTATTGGGCCAGACCCATGTAATTTCGAAATACATAAGTATAGGATATTTTTAGAGTCCGTATGTGTGGGGAAACAAGAGATAGGGTTAGTTTCGGACCCCTCCACCAAGGGCCACGAAATTCACCCCCTCTTCCTCCATATATACAGCCCTTAGGGCACCGTTTAGACTTTGGGTTTTGTTTAGATTAAGGTTTGCCATAGCTGCAACTTCGCGTACTTCGTTTGTGTTCAATGACCAGACAAAGACGTCTCAGAACCCCACCTTGATCAATAAAGCTTTCATCTTATATTCACAATATCCAGATTGCAATCTCAGTTTCTTGCTTGTTCTTCGTTTGCTCACAGGAAAAAGACCCTCCTAGTCAGGTTGATCGTGCTCCGACGTGGTCAATAACCTCTCCGAGTTGGTTTAGCGATTGCTAAGGCGCGATGTCCTAGCACGTTCATAGTCGGATCGTCAAAGTCGATTTCCACCAAAGCGATATCCATCATCTCATCGAAAGACGGGACAACTTTGCCTCTATCAACTTGCGTGAGCCAAAATTCACATTTGCTGAACTTTGCATAAAGCTGATGGTTGCGGAGCCGTTGCAAAACTGCTCGGAGGTGGTTCTTGTGCTCTCCTTCGCTTTTTTAAGTAAATGAGGATGTCATCGATGAACACCACCACAAACTTGTCCAGGAAATCCATAAACACCTTATTCATCATATGCATGAAAAAGGCTGGGGCGTTGGTGAGGCCGAATGACATAACGGTATATTCATAAAGACCGCACCGAGTGGTGAACGCGGTCTTGGGAATATCTTCCTTCTTGATTTTGAGTTGATGATATCCAGTCCTCAAATCAATCTTGGAGAATACTTTGTCCCCACTGAGTTGATCAAACAAATCATCAATCCTTGGTAGTGGATACTTGTTTTTGATGGTGACGTCATTCAGCTGTCGGTAGTCCACACACATTCGAAGACTACCGTCCTTTTTATCCACGAATATAGCGGGTGATCCCCAAGGTGAAGAACTTGGACGGATGTATCCTTTCTGCAGCATCTCATCGAGCTTTTTCTTTACTTCCACCAATTCTGATGAAGGCATCCGATAATATGTCTTGTATATCGGTGCGGTCCCGGGCACCAAGTCAATTGCAAATTCTAGTTCTCTGTCTGGCGGCATTCCTGGTAATTCCTCAGGAAATACATCTGGATACTCACTGACCACATGAATCGATTCCACTTCTTCAGCCTCACCTGTGAAAACCATATCCTTCTTGGGTATGCTTCTGTGGGCATAAAAACTGGTGGTGCGACCTTCCTGATTTTCCATGGTGACTTCTCTGGTCGCACAGTTGATGCATACTTGTTATTGGGTTAACCAATTCATTCCCAGAATAATATCCAATTTATCAGGTTCGATGACTATCAAGGATGTTGGAAACTTGACTCCCTTGATATCAATTTCCAAATTACAGCAGACCAGATTGCTTTGGAGCACCGATACAGGTGATTGTACCGTCATACTCTTTCCCATAATCGAGCAAGGAAATTTGTTTTGGGCAACAAAACTCCGCGAAATAAAAGAGTGGGAAGCCCCAGAGTCAATTAAAATTATTGCAGGTATGCTATTAACAGGGAACATACCAATGACGACTTCCGGGTCTTCCTGGGCTTCGTCGGCGGAGATGTCATGGATTTGACCTTGGATGGCCCTCGGGACCGTATATGGCTCCAGGTGATTGACTTGCGGACGGAATGGAGTTGTTGGCTTGCTGTTCTTGGGACAATGTTTGGCGTAATGTCCTGTTTGTCCACAGTTGAAGTAGGAATTGTTGCACTGACATTCTTCACGTACCGGACTGGTCACAACATTCTTGACTTGAGTGGTGGTCTTGTTGACATTTTGTTGCTAGTTGGGTTTGTACTCAGCCTGAATTTGTTGCCAAGTACGAAACTTCTGCACTGGTTGCATATCCTTCTTAGGCTCGAATTTGCGCTTGTGGTCATTATTAGCGGGCCTGTTGTCGTGCATGAGCTTGTGTTCCCTTTCTGCGATCAGGGCCTTGTTCGCCAGAGTTTGGAAGTCCGGAAAATCAAACATACTGAGAGTGCATCTGAGATGCTAGTGCAGTCCTCCAAGAAATTTTTCGACCTTCCTTTCTTTTGTGGCCACATCATAGAGAGAATAGCGGGCCAGATGGTTGAACTTATTCAGGTACTCACTTACTGACATGCTTCCTTGAGTGAGAGCAAGGAATTCGCGCTGCTTGATTTTCATAATTCCGGTGGGAATATGATACTTGCGAAAATGATCATTGAATTTGGTCCAAGTAATTTCCTCGTCCGTGGGCCACATAGCCTTAGCATTATCCCACCATATAGTGGCAGCTCCTTCGAGATGACCCGTTGCAAACGGAACCTTATCTCCTTCTTCAGTGCGAGCAATTTCCAGTTTCTTCTCAATAGTCCTCAACCAATCATCGGCTTCCAACGGATCAATAACTTGACTAAAACTGGGAGGCTTGGTCCTCTGAAAGTCTGACGGCTTGGAGTAATGACCATTCTGATTTCCATTCTGCCCAACCATAACTTGTACACTTTTCAATAGCTCCATCAGATCATTGTTCCTTCTTTCTTCAAACATTAGCATGATTTGCTCAGTGGAGGACGAATGTGGCGGTGGAGGCGGTGGTGGCTGGTACGGCTCGGGGGAATGTCCTGCCTGTCTTGCGGAACGACGAACAGGGACATCCTCACAAGCTTGGGTGCTGCTGCCTCCCCGCGTCATCATATTATTTATTTTCCCAATACAAAGCAACATTATGAGAAATATCCAAGAATGGGAGGAAAAGCCAGTGACAATCCCAGAAAAAACACAGCAAAAAGAAACCAAGGCGAACAAAAAGGTTCCAACATAATTATACATAGAATCAACATAAAAGATAAACATCATGACGGGTTCACTACCCTCATACATGAAACTAAACATCATAACGCATACGACTACATCCATACATCATCCTCGTGACGAAGGTGATACTCTAGCGATCTACTTCTCGGCTGGCGCTACTGCGGGCTCCTCTGCTGTGCCGAACTCGGATCCTGAACTGATAGCGGAGACCTCCGGGTTAAAAGAGATTCGACGGCGCTACCTCGAGGACTCTCCCTTAGGGGCAGGTGCGGGATGGGATCTAAGCATAGGAGATGCAGGAGTAGCGACAAGGGAAGCCCACGCAGCAGGAGCACTGCGAGGGGTCACTGCCAAAGGGTTGGTGGTACCCTGAGAGGTCACCAGGGTAACAAAGGCGGGAGGAACGTATGGAGTAAAACTGACAGTAGGTGGATGGTTCCTATTCCGAGCAGCGGCAAGGGCTATCCGGGCTCGGGTTAGCTCTCGGGCTAACTCATAGATCAGGAGATAACTAGCAGTGATATAGCGAGAAAGGTGGCTAGAAGGAGGATTGCACGTCGGATCAATATGAGGAAAGCGGACATGCCCATTCTCGTGCAGAGATGGGTAGTAATAGAAACCTGGGTGGGTGTGCATGTGAACCTCATTGTAGCGCAAGTCTACAAGAGCCTCGATTGTAGCAAACTAGACCGCCTAAGATGGCGTAGAAGCGAAACCACCCTT
Source organism: Triticum dicoccoides (assembly GCF_002162155.2). NCBI lineage: Eukaryota > Viridiplantae > Streptophyta > Magnoliopsida > Poales > Poaceae > Triticum > Triticum dicoccoides. The sequence continues at coordinate 354,328,563 of NC_041383.1, forward strand.
AGAAGAACGAGCGTAAGCACCGGAAGGGGAACTGTGGTGTAGAGTGACCTCAGCATAGTACTCATACAATGAACCGGCCAGATGCTCCCGATACACCTGATACACTGGATCAGCACCCTCTGGGTAGAGTGGTCGCCACACGTTCTAAAGCAGGTGCGGCGATGCGTACGGAGCTGGCTCAGGATGGTACAAGATCAGAACTGGAGCCATCTACACTCACAACCATCTGACGGTTAGTAATAACAACAGATAAACATGCATGCAATGCAGCAATCAATTTCTATGACTACCGGCACTCAGACAAAACTATCTACCGTTCCACTAACGCACTAACGGTCTAGCGTGTCCTATAATCAGCGCGGCTCTGATACCAAGCGTTGTGGTATCCCGGCTCAGAGCAATCGGTTTATCTTGCATTGCCAGCCCAGAGATCAAGTCTTCTAGCAACACACAACAACATCGTACAGAAACAACCGATTTATTGATACTAGCGGATACATAAGTCTGATATTACATCGAGATAAGAGGCCAACGACACACACGGTGCGATTGAACAAGATGTACATTGTTTAATGAACATGAAGGGGCCTCAATCATAAGAACTACGCGGCAGCAGAATGACAATGAAGTGGAACTCCATAGCACAGGGACACTGATGTGGACATGATCTAGACGCGGGAAGCTCTCCAATTCGATACAACTTGCCTGAAATCTGGCATGACACGTTAGGTCAGTACATTGAATGTACTTGCAAGCTCACAACAAACATAAGGACAATGACAAACAATATCATGACAATTAATCAGGTTAATTCAATGCAAGTAATGCTACTGATGTGATGAAACCAACATGTGCACCAAGTCCCTCGGACTCGCTTATTAGACGGGTTACCTCGTAACCGAGCGGTGATCATACCCGGATCACAACTGAAACCAATCACTCATGATCATCACCTGATCCCACAAGCCATCACAAAACCAGTGCCAGCAATAAATACTTAGTGTGCAAGATTAATTATAAATGTTGATCCATCATGTGACCTACTCCCGAGTTGTGTCCATAACCGAGGACGCGGCTATCGATAGATTAAATACACTCTACAGAGGTAGCGCACTTTACCCACACCAACGGTGTTCCAATGAAACCCTTCCCTTGCCATGACACTCTACCGGCTACTCCGACCAACTCCCTCTCAGGGCTAAGTCATGGGTGGCCCCGTGCCTACCAAAGGCATCAACGGCCACCGCCGTGGCAAAACAGTCCCAAACGGGGACAAGGTACCATAAAAACAAACGGGCACACAAGGTTATGTCTTCTTACCAGGCCATGGTATCGCACGCCCATAACCTTCCCTCATTGGAGGCACCGGCAAGAGGCATGACAAAGGACCAAATCAAGACCTCCCATAAAGGTAAATGTGGTCGCACTGAGGAAAACCCGATTCAGTGGCACCATGACTTGATCAACGTTATATTCAAGTTGGATTATTATCAGGTTTGACCTGAAAATAAAATCACTACAAGTCATGCAATGCCATGATCATGCCACTATTCGATATGCAAAGCATGCAACTCACAAGGACGGATCAACATCATCGAACATGATTTTCTTACACTACTCATCATCAAACTTTACTAGTTCTACTACACTGGTTATTATCATGCATCATTTGGGTTAACTTATCATTTATATGAAAATCCAATTATCAAAAAGAAACTACCATTATTTATCAAAGCGATCTCATTAAGTTAAAACTTTACTCTAGTTGACCAATGTAGTTCCTGCATTCAACCAGTAACTTAAACAAGCATTTCAAGCATGACAGAGTAACTAGCATTAAGCCATATTTATTTAGCTAATTTAAATGCATGAAAAATAGCTCATATTTAAGTAGGAAAAACATATATATTGAAGTGACACCATCCAAATGTTGGTGTGGCTTGCCTTAGTGCAGAGGAGGTTCACACTCCTCCTGGATATCTTCAAGACAAGTCTCTCCCTCTGAAAATATTTAAAAACCACAAAACAAAAATATCAAGAACCATTCTGAAAATCACCAGAAATTCTAGAAAGCAAGGAAAAATTCACACTTTGGTGTGCTGCTAGAGCTCTCTAAAACAAACACAACGCAAAAAGAATCAACTCATTTGGACTTATAGGCTAAAAGTTATCCCTGGTCAAAATTTTGAATTTATTTGAATAAAACAGAGAACCTGGGGGGGTGACGTCGATGGCGTAAAGGTAGAATACGCCTCCACTCCTACCGCTTCGGGTGCGAGTGGAGAGGCTAACAACGGGCTCCACCAGTCAGGAGAGAGTAGGGGGGAGAGGAAACAGAGCACGGCGGTGCTCCGCCGGAGCTCACGCCGGGGAGGAGTGGATCTTTGGCGAAACCAGAGGTATAGAAGTGAAGAGAGGGTCACGGCGAACCTGCCTGTACCTGTGGCTCGTCAGGGGATGACCGGAGCTGCTCGCAATCAAGCTCGCAAGCGACAGTGGCGGTCGGGACTTGCCGGAGAGGAAGAAGGCAATGGAGAGGGGCGACTCCAGGGGCTCTACTGCTTCCAGGCGACACCAGTGGACCTCCAATGATGCGCCTGAGGGGTTGGTTGAGCTCGAGGGGCTCTGGAGCAGGGTGGATGGGCTACGGGGATCGCCGACGAGCTCTGGTCAGGGACGGTGGCCAGAGGCCTGCCCAGCGGGGCTGCGGCTGTGCTACGTGGTCGTTGTGGTTGAGAGGTGTGGTGTGAGGCTTCGGGCGGAGGGAGGAGCTCTATATATAGCCGGAGGAGGAGGGGGTATGTGAAGTCGTCGGAGCTCTCTGGAAGACGGCGAGCAACGACGAAGGGCGCCAGTGAGGGGGATAAGAGCTTAGTGATCCCGCGGGGAGCTGTGCACCCTCGCGGACGAGCACAAGAAGCAGGTGAGAAGAAGACAGGGGCATGGGCGCACTGTTGATTTTGGCCGCGACGTGCTCATGCTCGCTGCGGCATCTCTAGCATCGGCAAGCGCCAGGGAGAGGTCAAGGGTGAAGAGTCGAAGCTGGTGGCGCGGTGCGACAGTCGTCGGCGAGCTCTGGCTCGAGCACGCGCCAAACAGAAGTACTGGCGCGACGCAGAGCGCGTCGAACGCGTGCCAGAACCTGTGTCACACGCGGTCACCACGCTGGCATGGTCAAGATGACGCACACGCTCGGCCAAACCTTGTGTGGGCTGTTGTTCGTGCAGTGTTAAGTCTAGGGAGGCTGAGAACACACTACCAGGCCGACCACAAGTGACTCAAGCTAGTTGGCAAGTTTCTGGTCAGAAACTTGGTCGCCAAGATTGGAGGGCTTCTAGAAGGCCATTAGGGCTGATCTCCCGGCGTTAAGGTTTTACTTAGGAGGGTAATGAGGCTCAAGAAAAACCAGATCCATTGGATCAAGGAAAAATACACTTCCTGTACAAAGTGCATTTTTGGGACAGAAGAGAAATGATTTTCTGTAGCGAAAATATTACAAAAAGTCATGCAATATTTTTGCTCGGGGAGGTGGGTCAAGGTTCAAAGAATATTCAGGAATTATCTCAAGATTTTTGGAGCATTAAAAATGAGGGTTGCTTTGGAGCACTAGTTTCTGAAATGAGTTTCAGAAGAGAAAATGAATATTTTTCTTTTATGAAAAATATTCATTGGGCCATTTTGGGGTTTTTCAAAGAAATGAGATTGAATGAGAGGTAGATGGGTCACTTGGATGAAAGTCAGGGGCATGACCAAGTGATAAGTCCATTTGAATTGATTCCGAAAACTCAAATCCACGGCAAAGGCAAATCAAGTCCGAAAAAAGAGAGAAGGCAATATCCAGGTTGTCACACGTGTCAAGCAAGCAGGCGCGAAGGTGGCAAAACAGCCAGGCAAGGGTTGCCGGGCACGCTGTGATGTGACACTCGACGACACATTTGATGCACTCTGTCAGCCTGCAGAGTTAGGTATGATAGCACTGTTTGCTATCTAATCAGTACGTAAACACTGATTTGCCACTTTGGTGACCCCTTAATCTATAATAGGTGGCCCATGGCAAGTGTAGAAAGGGTTAGCAGGTTCGGACCCTCACACATTCATACGCGTGTAGCCACTTTCACCTCAAGGCAACCCTGCCGGGCAAGTGTGTTGCGTCCACCACCATATTTCCACCAGCAATCCACCAAAGCAGGAGTAGGGTTTTACGCCTCACGGCGGCACGAACCTGGGTAAAATTGCCCGTGTGATCTCTGTTGCGCTGTGCCATGCTTCTCCGTTCTTTCTGTAACGTGCCCATTCCCACGCTAAACCAAAATGGGCTCGTAGCCCCATAGGTGGCTGTAGTTTCTGACTACATCTTTGGAACACCAGGTAGGGGGATCACTTGCGCGAACCCGAGAGCATCAGCAGTGCATCATCATCGATGGTGTCATCGACTATGGCACCCAAGAAGAAGCCCGGAGCTGCAAATCACCCGTCCACCTTGAAGGCTCCGCCACCCGCGGCCGCCGATGTCGCGGGGAACACAGGGACATGTGAGGATGTGGACGCTGCGGGGGATGTGGTTGGCACAGGCGGCTGGGTACCCAGACTTGCCTGCCTGTGGCCCACGGTGTGGATCAATTGACGGCCTGGTATGTCCCAGCTTCAGCATCAACAACTCAAGACCCTCGCGAGGGACCAAGCCTCGTGCGGCGGACGACACCAAGACCTCCAAGGGGATCGGCCTCCTTAGGCTGGCTTCCGAGGAGCGGAGATTCTATGCAAGGTGCACCTCACGAGGCTCAGCTGACGTGAGCCATGATGACCAAGGGCAGGCGAGCGCTAGGCGGGCGCCAACGGGCACAGTGTACCAGTTTCCTCTTTGGTGCAAAGGAGGCAAGCAGCAGGTGTGGAGTCCCGAGGAATCAGCCAAAGGTTACCATTTCAGTGCAACAAGACCAAGACCGCCAGGATGGCAGGATGGATGTCATTGCCGAGCCCACCGCAGCGTCACGACTAGAGGCCTTTTGCCGGCGAAGACCGCTTTAGTAAGGATAGGATGTACTTGTTGTCTCCCTTCATATCTGGCCGTTGTGGGATCCCTTCCCGCCAACATTTGGGAAGAGGACCAAAGCCGGTATAAATAGGACCTAGCCATGCTACCTCTTGAGCACTGCGTTGGTTATCCCTTGAAGAGGAAAGGGTGATGCAGCATAGTAGCGTAAGTATTACCCTCAGTTTTTGAGAACCAAGGTATCAATCTAGTAGGAGGCTACACGCAAGTCCCTCGTACCTACACAAACAAACAAGAACCTAGCAACCAACGCGATAAAGGGGCTGTCAATCCCTTCAGGCCACTTGCAAAAGTGAGATCTAATAGAGATAAAAAGATAAGATAAATATTTTTGGTATTTTTATGATATAGATTGAAAAGTAAAGATTGCAAAATAAAGTTGATCGGAAACTTATATGATGGAAAATAGACCCGGGGCCATAGGTTTCACTAGTGGCTTCTCTCAAGATAGCATAAGTATTACGGTGGGTGAACAAATTACTGTCGAGCAATTGATAGAAAAATGCATAGTTATGAGAATATCTAGGCATGATCATGTATATAGGCATCACGTCCGTGACAAGTACACTGAAACAATTTTGCATCTACTACTATTACTCCACACATCGACCACTATCCAGCATGCATCTAGAGTATTAAGTTCATAAGAACAGAGTAACACATTAGGCAAGATGACATGATGTAGAGGGATAAACTCAAGCAATATGATATAAACCCCATCTTTTCATCCTCGATGGCAACAATACAATACGTGCCTTGCTGCCCCTGCTGTCACTGGGAAAGGACACCGCAAGATTGAACCCAAAGCTAAGCACTTCTCCCATTGCAAGAAAGATCAATCTAGTAGGCCAAACCAAACTGATAATTTGAAGAGACTTGCAAAGATAACCAATCATACATAAAATAATTTAGAGGAGTATCAAATATTTCTCATAGATAAACTTGATCATAAACCCGCAATTCATCGGATCTCGACCAACACACCGCAAAAAGAGTTACATCGAATAGATCTCCAAGAAGATCGAGGAGAACATTGTATTGAGATTCAAAGAGAGAGAAAAAGCCATCTAGCTAATAACTATGGACCCGAAGGTCTGTGGTAAACTACTCACAACTCATCGGAGAGGCCTTGGCGTTGATGTAGAAGCCCTCCATGGTCGATTCCCCCTCCGGCGGAGCGCCGGAAAAGGCTCCAAGATGGGATCTCACGGGTACAGAAGGTTGTGGCGGTGGAAGTAGGGTTCCGTGGTCCTCCTGGATGTTTTTAGGGTATGCAAGTATATATAGGCGAAGGAAGTCGGCCAGGGGAGCCACGAGGGGGGCACGAGGGTGGGGGGCGCCCCCACCCCCCTAGGGCGCACCCTCCTGCCTCGTGGCTTCCTCATCTACTTCTTGACGTCCACTCCAAGTCTCCTGGATTGCATTTGTTCCAAAAAGATCTCTCCCGAAGGTTTCATTCTGTTTGGACTCCATTTGATATTCCTTTTCTGCAAAACACTGAAATAGTAAAAAAATGACAATTTGGGTTGGGCCTCCGGTTAATAGGTTAGTCCCAAAATTGACATAAAAGTTATAGTAAAGCCCATAAACATCCAAAACGGGTAATATGATAGCATGGAACAATAAAAAAATTATAGATATGTTGAGACGTATCAAGCATCCCCAAGCTTAATTCTTGCTCGTCCTCGAGTAGGTAAATGATAAAAACAGAATTTTTGATGTGGAATGCTACCTAGCATATTTCTCAATGTAACTTTATTTATTGTGGCATGAATGTTCAGATCCAAATGATTCAAGATAAAAGTTCATATTAACATAAAAATAGTAATAATTCAAGCATACTAACAAGTAATAATGTCTTATCAAAATAACATAGCCAAAGAAAGCTTATCCCTACGAAATCATATAGTTAGGCTATGCTTCATTTTCGTCACACAAAATACTCCCATCATGCACAATCCCGGTTTCAGCAAAGCATTTGGTTCATACTTTTTAACGCACTTCAGCTTTTTAACTCTGACGCAATACATGAGCGTAAGCCATGGATTTAGCACTATGGATGGAATAGAATATGATGATGGAGGTTGTGTGGAGAAGACAAAAAAGGAGAAAGACTCACATTGACGAGGCTAATCAACGGGCTATGGAGATGCCCATCAATTGATGTCAACATGAGGAGTCGGGATTGCCATGCAATTGATGCACTAGAGCTATAAATGTATGAAAGCTCAACAAAATAAACTAAGTGGGTGTGCATCCAACTCGCTTGCTCACGAAGACCTATGGCATTTTGAGGAAGCCCATCACTGGAATATACAAGCCAAGTTCTATAATGAAAAATTCCCACTAGTATATGAAAGTGACAACATAGGAGACTCTCTATCATGAAGATCATGGTGCTACTTTGAAGCACAAGTGTGGAAAAGGATAGTAACATTGTCCCTTCTCTCTTTTTCTCTCATTTTTTTATTTTGGTGGGCTTCTTTGGCCTCTCTTTTTTATTTGGGCTTCTTTGGCCTCTTCTATTTTTCATAAAGTTCGGAGTCTCATCCCAACTTGTGGGGAATCATAGTCTCCATCATACTTTCCTCACTTGGGACAATGCTCTAACAATGAAGATCATCACACTTTTATTGATTTACAACTCAAGAATTACAACTCAATACTTAGAACAAAATTTGACTCTATGTGAATGCCTCCGGTGGTGTACTGGGATATGCAATGAATCAAGAGTGACATGTATGAAAGAATTATGAAGGTGGCCTTGCCACAAATACGATGTCAACTACATGATCATGCAAAAGCAATATGACAATGATGGAGCGTGTCATAATAAACAGAACGGTGGAAAGTTGCATGGCAATATATCTCGGAATGGCTATGGAAATGCCATAATAGGTAGGTATGGCGGATGTTTTGAGGAAGATATAAGGAGGTTTATTTGTGATAGAGTGTATCGTATCACGGGGTTTGGATGCACCGGCGAAGTTTGCACCAACTCTCAAGGTGAGAAAGGGCAATGCACTGTACCGTAGAGGCTAGCAATGATGGAAGGGTAAGAGTGCGTATAATCCATGGACTCACATTAGTCATAAAGAACTCATATACTTATTTCCAAAGTTATTTAGCCCTCGAAGAAAAGTACTACTATGCATGCTCCTAGGGGAAGGGTTGGTAGGAGTTAACCATCGCGCGATCCTGACCTCCACTGATAAGGAAGGCAATCAAAGAGCACCCCATGCTACAAATTTGTTACACAACTTTTACCATACGTGCATGCTACGGGACTTGCCAACTTTAACACAAGTATTTCTCAATTACCCAACTAGCATGACTCTAACATTACCACCTCTATATCTCAAAACAATTATCAAGCATCAAATTTATCATAGTATTCAATGCACTCTCTATGATATTTTTTATTATACCAAACTTGGATGCCCATCATCTTAGGACCAATTTTATAACCATAGCAAATACCAAGCTGTTCTAAAATACTCTCAAAATAATATAAGGGAAGCATGAAAGATCAATAATTTCTACAAAATAAAACCACCGCCGTGCTCTAAAAAGATATAAGTGAAGCACTAGAGTAAAATTGTCTAGCTCAAAAGATATAAGTGAAGCACATAGAGTATTCTAATAAATTCCAAATCATGTGTGTCTCTCCCAAAAGGTGTGTATAGCAAGGATGATTAGGGTAAACTAAAAAGCAAAGACTCAAATCATACAAGACGCTCCAAGCAAAACACATATCATGTGGTGAATAAAAATATAGCCCCAAGTAAAGTTACCGATAGACGAAGACGAAAGAGGGGATGCCTTCCGGGGCATCCCCAAGCTTAGGCTTTTGGTTGTCCTTGAATTACCTTGGGGTGCCTTGGGCATCCCCAAGCTTAGGCTCTTGCCACTCCTTATTCCATAGTCCATCAAATCTTTACCCAAAACTTGAAAACTTCACAACACAAAAATCAACAGGAAATCTCATAAGCTCCGTTAGTGCAAGAAAGAAAACCACCACTTTAAGTTACTGTAATGAACTCATTCTTTATTTATATTGGTGTTAAACCTACTGTATTCCAACTTCTCTATGGTTCATACCCCCCCCCCCCCGATACTAGCCATAGATTCATCAAAATAAGCAAACAACACACAAAAACAGAATCTGTCAAAAAGAGAACAGTCTGTAGTAATCTGTAACTTTCGAATACTTCTGAAACTCTTAAAATCCTACTAAAATAGGAAGTCCTAGGCAATTTTTCTATTAATCTACTTCAAAAATAATCAACTTAAAATCTCGTTTCTATAATTTACTAAAATTATTCTCGTGCGCGCAAAAGTTTCTGTTTTTCAGCAAGATCAAATTAACTATCACCCAAGATGATCCTATAGGTTCTACTTGGCACAAACACTAATTAAAACATAAAACCACATCTAAACAAAAGCTAGATGAATTATTTATTACTAAATAGGAGCAAAAAGCAAGGAACAAAAATAAAATTGGGTTGCCTCCCAACAAGCGCTATCGTTTAACGCCCCTAGCTAGGCATAAAAGCGAGAATAGATCTAAGTATTGCCATCTTTGGCATTCGTCTTTTTAATGGAGTTATGCTCGGATCCGGGAGGTTCCTTGCGTTTTCCCTCATGCTCGGAGATCTTTAGATCTATAGCATCCAATCGCTTATTGCAGAGTGTAATCAAAGTATACATGCGGTTGAGATTCCCACCAACATTTTTAAGAGGTTCAATAGATTTTTGCAATTCGCACAATTTCTCTAAGATTTGGGTTCCTTCTTGAGTAAGGGGTGGTCCCTTTTGTAGGGCAAGTACTCCTACTGTCCCCTCTATAATTTCATAAGCAAAACTAGAATCAATTTCAATGAAATTCTCTTTGGCGGCAAAATCAAGGAGTTGTCTATGGAATATGGTCTGTCCCCTTCTATATTGCAATTACGATAGGATTCTAACATCCTATACCAAGCATCTTTTAAGTTTTCTCCTTGTCTTTGTTTGAAGTGGAGGCCTTCAAAATCGGGAGACGAAGGAATGAAGATAGAGCTAGCCATGACGATGAAATAAATGATCCAACACACAAGCACACAAGAGGCAAGCGAAAAAGAGGAGAATGGGAAAGAGAGGGCGAATAAAACGGCAAGGGTCAAGTCTGGGAGAGGAAAACGAGAGGCAAATGGGAAATAATGTAATGCGATGGAGAAGAGTTTGTGATGGGTACTTGGTATGTCTTGACTGGAGCGAAGAGCTCCCCGGCAAGAGCGCTAGAAATCCTTCTTGCTACCTCTTGAGCAATGCGTTGGTTTTCCCTTGAAGAGGAAAGGGTGATGCAACAAAGTAGCGTAAGTATTTCCCTCAGTTTTTGAGAACCAAGGTATCAATCGAGTAGGAGGCTACACGCAAATCCCTCGTATCTACACCAACAAACAAGAACCTCGCAACCAACACGATAAAAGGATTGTCAATCCCTTCACGGCCACTTGCGAAAGTGAGATCTGATAGAGATAAAAAGATAAGATAAATATTTTTGGTATTTTTATGATATAGATTGAAAAGTAAAGATTGCAAAATAAAGTAGATCGGAAACTTATATAATGGAAAATAGACCCGGGGCCATAGGTTTCACTAGTGGCTTCTCTCATGATAGCATAAGTATTACGGTGGGTGAACAAATTACTGTCGAGCAATTGATAGAAAAGTGCATAGTTATGAGAATATCTAGGCATGATCATGTATATAGGCATCACGTCCGTGACAAGTAGACCGAAATGATTCTGCATCTACTGCTATTACTCCACACATCGACCGCTATCCAGCATGCATCTAGAGTATTAAGTTCATAAGAACAGAGTAACGCATTAGGCAAGATGACCTGATGTAGAGGGATAAACTCAAGCAATATGATATAAACCCCATCTTTTTATCCTCGATGGCAACAGTACAATACGTGCCTTGCTGCCCCTGCTGTCACTGGGAAAGGACACCGCAAGATTGAACCCAAAGCTAAGCACTTCTCCCATTGCAAGAAAGATCAATCTAGTAGGCCAAACCAAACTGATAATTCGAAGAGACTTGCAAAGATAACCAATCATACATAAAATAATTTAGAGGAGATTCAAATATTTCTCATAGATAAACTTGATCATAAATCCACAATTCATCGGATCTCGACAAACACACCGCAAAAGGAGTTACATCGAATAGATCTCCAAGAAGATCGAGGAGAACATTGTATTGAGATTCAAAGAGAGAGAAGAAGCCACCTAGCTAATAACTATGGACCCGAAGGTCTGTGGTAAACTATTCACAACTCATTGGAGAGGCCTTGGCCTTGATGTATAAGCCCTCCGTGGTCGATTCCCCCTTCAGCGGAGCGCCGGAAAAGGCTCCAAGATGGGATCTCACGGGTACAGAAGGTTGCGGCGGTGGAAATAGGGTTTCGTGGTGCTCCTGGATGTTCTCAGGGTATGCAAGTATATATAGGCGAAGGAAGTCGGTCAGGGGAGCCACGAGGGGCCCACGAGGGTGGGGGGCGCGCCCACCCCCTAGGGCGCGCCCTCCTGCCTCATGACTTCCTCCTCTGCTTCTTGACGTACACTCCAAGTCTCCTGGATTGCGTTTGTTCCAAAAAGATCTCTCCCGAAGGTTTCATTCCGTTTGGACTCTGTTTGATATTCCTTTTCTGTGAAACACTAAAATAGGCAAAAAACAGCAATTTGGGCTGGGCCTCCGGTTAATAGGTTAGTCCCAAAAATGAGATAAAAGTGTATAGTAAAGCCCATAAACATCCAAAACGGGTAATATAATAGCATGGCACAATCAAAAATTATAGATACGTTGGAGACGCATCAAGCCACCACCATGGGAAGGGGTCGGACCGAGGAGAAATGATCCGAACCCATCAAATCAATTCCTCCCTCACCATCTCACCAGCTCACTTGAGCTCAAGAACACCTCACATCTTGAGGCTGTTCAACCACTGTACTAGTTCATCCTCGGCCCCTCGAGGCAATCCACCACACGGCTGGAGTAGGGTATTACACCGTAAGATGGCCCAAACCAGGATAAACTGCCGTGTCTCTATTTCCCTTTGAGTTCGTCGTGCTAGGCTGTGAGGATCGCGAGTTGGCAGGCTGGGTAGGTTGAGATCTACGCACGCACCCTAGAGTTGAAACATATCAAGGGTTTGCGGAACCCGAATCCGACATTTGGCGCACCAGGTAGGGGTGCGTCGGAGCCTCTGTTTTGTCGACCGGTCCGCCGCTACTCCACCGATGCCATGACTGACGCCCCGAGATCCCACGTTGAGCACTGGGTTGTCCGGACTGCTCCGACAGCGTCTGCCGACGAGGAAGATCTCCACTCCGTGCTACTCGCGGCTCGCGCTCCACCTGGTGCCGTCGGCCGCGGGAGGCGCGGGCCGCCACCCCCCTCTCGCATCGCGTCACAACCGCGCCGCCGTGCGGTCTTCAAGCTACGCCACGGCAACGGCATCGCACACTTGCCGGGAGCAGGCAAACATAAGAGCTGCGGTCATCATGGCTCGAGTACTGCTAAGGTGCACGCTGGCAGAAAGTGGACGCGACGCCCTGCTGGAACGGGTCCCCGAGTTACTGGATGCAGCATGCAGGGGCGCAACACCATTTTGCACCCTGCCCACGTTGCAAGCCATGGCAGGGGCGCGCGCTCACCATCACCACACCCGCGTGCCCCCTCCCTGGGCCGCTGAAGAGACTCTCAGCGTCGACCTACCTCATGGCGCAGCCCGCACTACTTCGACCATGCCACCCCGGGGCGGGGCGACCCCGAGCAACCTCCCCTGGGGCCGCGTTGGGCCACCAGCCCTCAGCCATCAGGACCGGATGTCGGTCGCGGGGGGCGGAAGCGCGAGGCAACCGGGCAGTGACTCAGGCGCGGCCATCCCGGAAGCCTACGTGCCCGTCGCAATGGACCTGAGGTACACATCGGCAGAAGGCCCCAGCCGATCCCCCACGCCAGGCTGGGCGCTGGAGGTACACGAAGTCGAGGCTCTTTGCGAGCCGCTGCAGGGCTCCACCAACGCCTTCGATAGCAACAGCCACTGGGTACAGCTAACACCTCAGGAACATCCTTGCACTAACCATGGATCAAAGGTGAACTAGGCTGCAGCCACCGGCAGGGCCCCTAGAGTGGCGGCCCAGCCGCAGGAGGATGAAGGGCCTTGGGAGCAGCATGGGGGAGCCCGGGGCCAGGGCCTCCCCCATGCTGCGCGGAGCAAGGCGCTTCTCAGAGGTAGGTCCCCCGCCGGGGAAGGCACCAGCGAGCCCTTCCCCCCGGTGGAGGGCCTACGGTTGTCGAGGGCGCCGCCAGTGTCCTCCTTGCCCCTTGGTCTCGTCCTGGTTTCCGGACACCCCAACGGTGGTCGGGGGCGGCATAGGGTGGGGTCCTCGTCGGGCAACGTGAAGCAAGGCTCCGGCCTGTGAAGGTCTCTGCTCATGACACTCTCATGTAATAATCAGTTGGGTTGTACATGCCCCGGAGTCTCCTAAACACCTCCTTGAGGCCTCACGGGGGCTCCCACCCACGTCCTAGTGGAAGCACCATGCCCCGCGCTGGCCGTCGACACTGTCCCCCAATGACTGTGCCCACGCCCAGCGGAAGCACTTAGCTCTGCGCTGGTGAGAAGACCAGAAGACTAGCTAGGTGCCGGACGCGGCTCTTTGCTTTCGCCCCTCTTTTCTGTTCCCAATTCGCAGGCTTTTTGGAATGAACTTGACTCTTGTGCGTTTACCAAAAGAAAAACAGGGGGAAGTTTTCTCGTCTTGCGTTGTTCTCTCGCTTTCTGGTTTCGTGTTTTTGAGCGGGGCTCGTGCCTGCTGCCCTTCCCCCGAGCACCTCATGAGCGGGGGTTGGGTGCAGTGCGCGCGCGTCAAGCATGACCAGGCCAGCAGAGCATGCAAAGGCTCCCCCCGAGGGCCAGGGATGCGGCCACCACACGCGCACCTTGCCGTGGTCCGGCAGTTAGTCCCTCGCGACGCACTCAAGGACAGGTTAACAGGCCCCTCGAGAGGCTCAGATCCTCACGAGCCTGTGGCAGGCCCGCCTCGAGAAGACAAGCATTGCTGCAACATCAGGCCTCACTCGAGACCCGTGGAACCAAAGATAAGTCATAACAACTACCCTACTTGGGACCGCAAACCTGCTGGGTCGCACCCTAGGCGCTACTTCAAAAGCATTTCATAATCACATACATTGCAAGGGGCCCCCATTTTCAAAATGCTCTCATGAGGATGCGTTCAAGTTTTTGTCGTATAGGTTAAAGCAAAAGAAACGCGCGCCTAGCTGGATGCGCCTTCTTCATCACCTCCGTCCGCATTGCTCGCATCGTCGCGATCATCCTCCTCCTCATCGCTGCCTACGCCATCTTCTCCGTCCGCAATCAACCGTGTCGTCCTCCGGAGGAAATTCTTCCACCAGGGCATCCATATGGTCGTCCACCCACCTAGACAAGTTTTCTTGTACAACCGTGGGCATGGGGGCTAGCACGGCGTTGAAGTCAAAGTGGGAATCACGGTTGAGAAGGTGGCTGAAGACATGTGAGAACGCGTTCCCAAGAAGACCCCAGCTCGTCTCTACAACAAGCTCGCGGGCCTTCATGGCTCGATCGTCCAAGCGGGTCATGATGTTGGTGAAGAAGCTGAGGTGGATGGCGTAATCGTTCTCGTGCGGCTGAGGAGCGCTCTCGTCGTGGATGGTGCCTAGGGCGTGGTTAGCCCTGGCCCTGAGATCCTGGAGCATTGAGGCGTGCTCACGCTGCAGCGTCAGGTGGCGATTCGCTTCGTTCGCAGTCCTCTTTGCAAGGGACGCAGTATCGTTGACCTACTGCTGAAGAGAGGATAGTTCGGCGCGGGCAGAGGCCAAGGCAGACTCAGAAGAGACCCGAGCTTCCTTGGCAGCCCTCTCATGCTGGTCAACAGATTATAGCTTCACCTTCAGGACAGTGGTCCTGCCCTCGAGCTCGGCTTTGAGCAGCCCCAGCTCCAGGCGATGCTCATCAACCAGATCTGCACGTGCCTTCGCCGCCCTATGCTCAACCTCCAGCTGAACCCGGGCCTCTCAGGCGGCAATGACATCCTCAGCCGTAGCCACCTGGCGCTCCCTCACTTCCAGCCATTCCGACGCCAGACTATGCTCCATGGCCTCCAGCACCAGGTGTTCCACGCATCTCAGAAGCTCCACCTCGTCGAGGGGCGCTCCGACCGGCAACGTGGCCAGGGAAGACCGCCGCGCCTCGATCTCCTACTCAAGGGCGGCATTTGAAGTCAGGAGCTCCCGCTCTCGTTCTTCCGATTCCTCACGAGGACGGTCGGCGGCATCGGCCTCCTCCAGACCGTGGGCGCAAGCCTCGCGAGAAGTTGCAAGGGAAGTCGCAGCGAGTGCGTCAGCCCGATCGCGCTGAAGCTGGCCAAGGTTGATGGCAACTTTCAGCGGGTGCCATTCACGCGCCAACCAGCGGTCCTCTGCCTCGAGGCAGGTGACGACGTCGGCAAGTTCTCCACCAAGCTGAATCATCGCGTGCATCGCCTCGCCAAAGAGCTCGAAACAGACAGCACTGCACCCGCGCGTGAACTCCAACGCGCGGCCAAGCCCGTCTTCGGCCCTGGGAGCTGCGGAAGGGGCGTGGGACGTCTCACCTGCCTCCGGCTGGGGGCTGGACGATGCAGCTTCACAGCCCAAAGACGAAGACAGCCCAAGGGGCACCCGATCGCTAGCAGTGATCAGTGGGGGAGCCGTCAACGTGCCCCCGCCCCCCAGGGCGGGTTGTAGAAGAAGGAGGCAGGAGGCTCAAGTCCGAGGCCCCCTAGCAGCGCCCCAGCAGCCAGAGTTGGCCCCGTGCCTTGCGCAGGAGCTAGGCGCGGGGGGCTGTGCATCGGGATCGAGCCAGGATCCCCTGAAGGATGCCTCTCCTGAGGATTCATAACCACGGTGACCCTGCAAGGCCTGGGTCAGGAAAAAGCATGGCGCGCTGGAAGTCACTAGAATGAGGTACTTACTCGTCCACAGCTATATACTTCCTCTGCTTCAGCGACTGGCGGGTGTCACCATGGCAGCTCGGAGACCTCTTCCTCTTGCGGATCGCTTCAAGATTTAGGCGAAACCGGCTGGCCTTTGAGGGACAGTCCCCAGGAGCGGGAGAGCTCGGCGGGGCTCCCTGTGCGGCAGCCTCAGGAGCGCCAGGAGGCACCTCCCCTTCAGCAGCTGCCTCAGAGTCGTTTCCCCGAGCCTTGGAGGTGGCTGCTTCCGGAGCACTGGGTCGTGCCTACCCCGCGGTGACCCTTTCCTGGGCCTCAAGAGCCTCGGCCTCCAGAGCACTTGATGGCGCAAGACCTCCAAAGGTCGCCTCGACAGCGGCTGGTGGCATGTGCCCCCTGCTTCCACAATTGGGGCACGCGCCGCATGATCAAGAAGCAAGGGAGCCACGAGGATAGGATTCTCATGAGGCCCCTCAAGGCCCGTCGGGCGTAACCCCCACTCGTCGAAGTGGGGCATCTGCTCCATAAAGGACACCTTGTTCGAGCATGTAGAGGAGACAACCCTTTCCTGGAAGCTCGGCGGGTTTGGAGTCGCCCGTCAGAAGCTCGAGCACCTTGCTCAACATCTTGGAAGGCATCGCAGGCGTTTGGAGCCTCATGAAGTCCTTGTCACCGGTGAAGGCCTACATCGGGCGGGAATGGCATTGGAGCGGGGCGATGCGCCACCGGACGAATTCCTGAAACACCTTTGGCGCTGTCACCCCGAGCTTCTGCAGCCCGGCCAACCGCTTCCAGACGCAGGCAAGCCGGCGATCGACAAGCTTCACCCCACGCTATTGCTCCCCGGCAGCGGCGCCAGAAAAAGGTCTTGATAACCCACAAGTATAGGGGATCGTTTGTAGCCTTTTTTGATAAATAAGAGTGTCGAACCCAATGAGGAGCTAAAGGCAGAACAAATATTCCCTCAAGTTCTGTCGACCACCAATTCAACTCTACGCACACTAACGTTTGCTTTACCTAGAACAAGAATAAAACTAGAAGTACTTTGCGGGAATAAAACTATGAATAAATTGCAAGATAATAAAAGTAGATAGCTTTTGTCACACAAGAAAGTCATTTATCCCTAGGTGATCGATAACTAAATAGGTAATCATTGTTCCAATTTTATATGAGGGAGAGGCATGAGCTAACATACTTTCCGTACTTGTATCATATGAACTTATGACAGGGACTCTAGCAAGCAACCACAACTACCAAAGATCATTAAGGTAAAACCCAACCATAACATTAAGTACCAAGTCCTATTTATCCCATACACAAGAACCCCCTTACACAGGTATGTGGTTCTGCACTCACGCCACCCACCATAAAAGAATCATGTATGTATTGCAACACCCTGCAACGGGGATCCCTTTTGCGCAACACATGTAACACCCTAGATTTTGGCCCTTTTCTTTTTCTTTGGATTTATTTTAATTTTTGCATTGGATTGATTCTCTATGGCTTTGTGGTCTTGAAACCTGGGAAGATCATCTCTTCCTAGTCTCCAATGTGGCTTATCAATCCCAAATCCATCTCAAGACCATGTCATTTTCAATCGTAGCCCAATCCCAATATTCTTTTTATTGGGAATATTCCTTTTTCTACTAAAGGAATAATCATTTTTGCCCTATGTTGTGTAGCAACCTATATTTTTATCTTGCCTTTGACTCTCACAAAATTCTCATAAATCCTTTGGGTCATATCTTCCACATATATGACAAAATACTTCCTTGCCTAGTTCAATAATAATTCATAAATATTGTTTTTCCTATTCTATCCTAAGTGGCACTTTGAGAAGGAAGTGTTATTTATCTTTGCGTGTTTGCTCCCAAATTTTTTGGGCACTCTTTCCTATCCGTATCATTCACTCATGCCAAAATTCAACTCAATTTGCCTAGTAAATATTCCTCAGCTATTTACCAAAGTTTTTGTTCCAAGAGGAACCTTGTGAACAAGGTACTAGCTAGGTTTGTCCAAATGAGTTGAAATTTATTCAGGACATGAATAGCTCAGATCATAGCTCTCCTTCAAATTTGAGCTTCATTCATCAATCCATGTAAGCTTATCATCAAATCTTTTTTCTGGTCAGGTTTTCAGGTTGTGAAGCTACTATATTTTTTATTTATTCATTATTGCTGAAAATTAACCTGAACATGCTCCTACCCATATAACATCCCTCTACATAATTTGGGCTCATTTCATTCATCTAATATTTCTTAGTTTCTGCCCAGAAAGGACCACTATGAAGGAAGTGCCATTTTGGTATATCCAAATGGTATGAAATTTCAACAGTGTGTTCTTATGCCCAAATAACTAGCCTCCACGAAAATTCAGCTTAATCCAATCATCCATGTGAGTGCCACTTCTATTTCTTCATTTCTGTCCAGAGTGGTGTATTGTGAAGCAAGTGCCACCTAGTTATCCATTTGAGCTAAAAATTGTCCAACATGATCATCTTAATGTATGATCACACCCAGCCAAACCTCATTTTTCATCTCCAAGTAACTCTTCCCCGACAAGCAACAAACACATTGTTGTGCATTTATCCTGCAGCAAGCTGTGGTCACATCAATGGTTACTATGCTCGTTTTTTTCCTCCTTGGCTCTCTCTGATGAATGCCCACTCTATGTGACAAGATTAGGCCTGCCAGAGCGCACCGCGTGCGCCTGTTCACGCGGTGACAACATGCCCGACATGCACAAATGCATGCTTTGACAATTATGACAACTGTTCTCGTCCGTTCCCTCGAGCTATCACTATCTACCCATGTCTAGTAGCTCCCTTGCGCCATCGTCGTCTCCTTGGACCTCTCTGCCCCTCTCAAGTCACCTCCTACGCGGTGCCCTAGTCGCGTCCATACTATGAACCCATCTGCTCCACCTCGGCTTGTCGCCCGTGTCGTTCCAGAGCCTTTTCGAGCACGCCCGAGTCCTCCTGCTCCTCTGTGAACCCTCTGGACGTCCCTCCCTTCCCCTACGTGTGGCCTGCTCATGCCAGAGCACTGGTACACGCATCGCCATGCCCATGCTCGGCCCTCCTCGGTGTCCAGCTATATATAGCCCTCCCCGACCCTCCTCGAGCTCAGAAACCTCCTCTCCTCCCTCCTAGCAACCTTCCCAGCCTCTCTACTGATCCGAAGGACCTTTCCTGCCCTCCCTTCGAATCATGGCCGCCGCCTCCTCTCGCTCAAATTCGAGCTACATAACCTCTCCCTCCCCGCCTAGCCACCACCAGAGAATTCCCCAGACCTCCACAAACCTCACCGTCCCTTTCGTTCATCCCCACGTCGCCCGTGGGCTCGGCTCCAAGATTGGCCAAGGGCCACGTCCGTGGGTGCTCCAAGCCACCATCGCCTCTGGCCTCCTCGACGTCCGCATCTAGCCAGAGCGGAAGCGGCGCTTGGCACTGAGGCCACCGGTGCCTTTCCCTCGGCCGGGGATGGCCGGAGCCACCAGGGCCACCGCCGGTGATCGCTCGGCCTCAGGCCTTCTCTGCATCAAGCATCGGGAGGAGGAAGGAGCGGGATGGAGAGAGAGGGTCAATGCGGGGCCCGCCTATAAGTGACCAGCCAGCCGGGCCCAGGTGTTTTAAGTGGAAACGTATTGGTAGAAATATGTTTTCAAGGTTAGAAAGCCTACTCTCCTGTTTCTTCAGACGAAAATAGATTTTCCCTAATCTCGAGATGTATTCACTGTAATGCGCTTTCTCTTTTTCAGCCGCCGGCCGGAACCTTTATTTTGTGAATGTTTACCTATTAGCAGCAGAAAAAGAATATTTTTTATTTGGTTTCTACCTAACGAATGAACGGCCGTATCTCCGCGATTGTAACTCCGATTAAGGTGATCCCAAAGCCCACCATCTCTATTCATTGAGCCGGTTCTATTGGCATTATTTTCACTATGTTGTCACATAGTAAAAATGACTGTTTTCCCTTGCCTCTAATCAGCCCCCCTCGAGAGAGAAACATTTTCGGCGAATCGTTTCACAAGTTCCTTGCACTTCTTCCCGATGACTCCCTCGTACCCACGCAAGCCATGACAGACACTTGCATGTTGCAATAGTCTTGGTTTTGTACTTGAATATTTCAATAAGTTGTGTGTGTTAATATTTTCGTGAATTATGCTCGGGATTCCAAGCTCGTTCCTATGCCGTGATCATTCTGCATATGTTAGTAAATGATTTCTTGCTATTGTTATTATCATGTTTTATTCTGGTAATTATTTATGATGCTAGTGATCATGCTATGTTTGTATGTAGAGTTATGCTTCTGCTATTCTTAATCATCGCTATGCCATGCTCATTTGTATTTAGTAGAATAAATTATTTGCTATTGATATTCACATGGTTATGTTTCCCCATCCATGTTCATGTTGTTGTTATGTTCATATGCATTGTTATCATGCTATTTTATTATGACTCAGCACATCACCATTCAAGTTTAACCGGACATTAATTGAACTTGTACATCTGTTTGGTGAGTCATGGTGCCACCAAATCGAGCTTTCCAGTGCAGCCACATTGGCCTTTATGGGAATGCCCTAATTCAGTCTATTGTCATGCCTCTCGTCGGTGCCTCCAACTAGGGAAGGTTATGTGTGCGCTCTATCTTGACCAGGTAAGCGGCCATAAGCCTTGTGAGTCCGAGTTTGGTAATGTGCACATGTCCCCGTTTAGGACCGTTTTTGCTTTGCCACGATAGTGGCTGTTGGATGTCCAGAGTGGCATCGGGGCCACCCATGACTTAGCTAAAAGGGGAGTTTGTCGGAGTGGTCGGGAGAGTGTCATGCAATAGATTGGTTTTGTCGGAATGCCTTTGGTCCACCCGAATAAGAGCACGAGGCATTGGGTTCCGTAGTGTGGGTAGAGTGTACTAACCTCTGCAGAGTGTGTATAATCTATCAATAGCCGCGTCCTCGGTCATGGACGCAGTTCGTAGTAGGTCACACTATGGTTCAATAGTAATAATAACCAGACTAATAAACAACCCTGGTTCGATGATAAAAAAAGGTGATTGATCTTAATGTGATCCTATGATGATCACGATGGTATCATCGATAATTATAATGTGATCGTGTAATGATCACGATGGTATTCTTGATGATGATGAGATGATCTTGTGATGATCCCGAGAGTAAGTAATATGGACATTTATGGTGGTTATGAGACAACCTTCGAGCAGAGTAAGTTGGTCCATGGGACCTTAAACATTGACCCTCTTGCATGCTAGTGCTAGTATCATTCTGTTCATATCATGTAACATGTTCATGCCATGCTCATGTGTTCTAGTAGTATCATGCTCATCATGGATGATTAATCTGTAAATGCCATGTTGTTTTTTGTCTTCATTGCTTTGGTTGTTGTGAGCTTGCGAGTACATTCAAAGTACTCACCTGGCCTGTCATGCCGGTTTGCAGGTCATGCCGTGTTTGCTTGCTTGCCAAGGATCCAGAGTTTGTGAGCTAGGATACGCGTTCCAGCCAAAGTTCCTGCAGAGTGGAGTCCATCGCCATCGTCGTTGTTCCGCTGCTAGAAGTTATTCTGCTTCTTCAAGTTGTTCTACTACTAGCATAGAGCAACCTGAGCAGGCGTAGTGTCATCGTGCCGATGTAATTCGAAGTGATATCAGAACTATTGTATCTGTATCATTTGTAATAAAGAGATGATTTGTTCTATGCCAAGCAGTGTTGTATTTCAAAAGACTTGATCTTTGGGCTGGAATACAGGGTGTTCGGGTCTCTCTGAGCCGGGGTGCCACATGACTTGGTATCACAGTGGGTCTGGCAATACGACACCCTAGTCCGCGCGAGCATTAGAAACTGATAGTATAGAGTCTAGTCGATCTGTTGTATTTGGTTGCTGCATTTGGTTGTTGCATATGCATATAGAATTATTATCTTGTCGCTAACGATTGATCTTGTGAGTGTAGGTGGCATCGATTTTGATCCCCTACCCGCACCCTCCAATTTGCATACCTGCTTCTCGGTGTTTGGCGTCATCTTTGTCCCAGCGGAGTGATGCCGAGGTATCAAGTGGTATCGAACACTTGCAAGAGTTATGCTCAAGTATCGCACCGATATCTTTCCGTCAGCCACCCCTATCGTTTCGGTGATAAACTGGTCTCTATCCCGGATCATGCCGTCCAACTCTCCGTTTGGTAACCCTTACTGATCTTTGCTATCAGAAAAGGGCAATGCCAGCAAGCCCTGCTTTCCACCGCTATCCTATCCTGCTAGCCATTCTTTGGACGAATACGGTTCCCTTACGTATGCTTGATGATGATATGGCCGTGACATTCGTGTCTTGCTACATAATCACCAAGTACGTCCTCATATCCGCGTCTGTCCGGATGCAACCAGTATTAAGCCAGCGCTTGGTGTAGCCTTGCTTACACCAACCACTTCCACACATATATCCACTTTCATGCACACCTCCATATCATGTTAGACCGTAATATTGGAGTTCCCGCGATATTTGTGTGCTTAAGTATGCATATATATTATTGTTGTGAGTAGCAGTAATATGTGATGTTGCTTGAATATGATATTGCTTGTATGTGATCTTGATGCTTTGTGTGCTTTTGTATTAGTTGTTTCTTTTGCTTCTTTCTTTGGGCCCCAGTGTTACCTTATTACCCCTTATGCAAGTTGCTCATCAACCGACACCAACTCGAAGAATCAATAAGGGTATCAAATATTTGGAAGCCGAGCTAAACATTATGGAATTCTCAGGTGACTGCATTATATTGGGAATATCTTGTCTGAATGCAAATGATATCATGGCTTGATTATCAGCCTCAAGTCTACAACAGTGTGCAATTTTCACCGTAGTAATGATGAAATCATCCGGAAAACAAAAGGTGTGCATGACCAACAGTATATTTTGAGGCAAAGGTATGGTTCATATACAAGGTTCGACTCCGCTATGAGTAAGATTTGAAACATGCTCTATCCCGGAAACCAGCCAGAATGTGCTATGAGTTCAGTACTCAGCAACAAGGATAGTCGAACAACCTTTTTCATACAAGTAAATGTCAGCAAAAATATTAAAGTGTATATATGGCAATAAGTTAACATGTCACAGAGAGGAATTTCTGATATAATGAACCCTAGTCTTCTTCTGTAGGAGAAGCTTACAACCCAAGATTCCTCAGCCTTCCTTGGTACGATATGTGGATGACTTCCAGCATAAGATACTCTATCTTCTTCAGTAAGCCACCGCAAAAGCTTCCGACATAAGGTACCAAGTCTTCTCGAGGAAGTCACTGAGGGGGGGAAGCTTCTGAAGTACAGTGCCCAGTCTTCTTCAGCAAGCTACCTGACAAAACGTTCAAGCACAAGCTATTCAGTCTTCCTCAGAATAATACTCTCGGTGCCTTCAAACACAAGATGTCCAATCTTCCTAAATATGGCACTGATGCAAAATATTACACAGTGAGTTGGCAGCACATGGCAGTGCATCCCAAGAATCAGATCCCAATAGTTTGGTTAGAAGCAAGAGTCAGTTAGAACACAAGTCTGCCTTGGAAGCAGATACTTATATATATATTGTGAGCATTCTTTCAAGTTCATGCAAGTCACTCATATGATGATGAAATCATGCAAGACAACATTGAGACAACCATCTTGGCAGTGGTTATCAAGGTCAGTTTCCTCACACCCGACAAAGTGATGTCATCAACCTTTGTCATGTTCTTGTAGGATTGAAGACAACAATGAGATCCATACCAGCGCACGTGAACCTGCTATATATTCTATGACCCAAGACAAGAACAAGGATAAAGTATGATTGCCGGGATATTACACCTAACAGTACACATGGTCACAAGAAGAATATATATGGCCAAGCTGTTTCCAACAAAAGAACCAGACAAAAAAAACAATAACGAAGGAGCAAGACCGACAATACAGGTATGCTAATTATTGCATGAGCAACATTGTACAGATGCTCAAGATGGTCTTATTCCGTATCAATTACCAGGAACATACGCCCAAGGGGTCTACTCCGGTATGGTAAGGACCTCATATCAAGGCAACCCGCTCAGCCAACTGTTATGCTCAAATTGTCAGTATCGACTATCCAAGTCTATCATGTCAGACCAAAGTCTAGCTCAACAAATTGACACCAGCGACCATGTTATGACATCCCACAGCCTCTTATCCACATGGATATACCGACAGAAGTAGTAATCAGAATGATCTCGAAGCATGTGCCCTCACCTATCGGAACCAGTTAAAGGATAGCCTGTCAGGAACAAGATTCTTCTGCCAGGTCCACCGCCAGTCAAGTGCGTGGATATTATCGTTATAAGGTAGGACCCCTTTATGCTCGTCACGGCGGATGATAGTCAAGTCTTTGGTATGGATCAGATAATCAAAATAGTGGAGCTAGCCAAGATGCTTCAAGAATCCCTCTCAGAAGTCATATACCGCCAGGAAGAAGGTTATGATTCACAACACTGATTTGAACCCGGAAGACATGCATCTATTTGAGTAACTCAATGCAATGAGTAAAAGATTTGGTGTCCACCTAGAATATTGGTTCACAAATCCTTGGAATGTTGACAGTGCTGGATATAATAATAACACATCCGTCGGGAACAACTCTCAGGCTTGCAAGAAGGGCACATATGTCAGTCAGGATAATCAATCGCACCCCGCTAAGCCGATAGATATAAAAGAATTGGAGTCAGTGTAACATATGAGGTAATACCAGTCAGAATGTGGATGCAGTGAAGCAAACCACCCCAAAGCAAGGCATTCAATCATATGAAATTCAGTGGGAACATCATACACCAAAAAAAGTATACCCGAGTTGGAAACGGTCTCCTTAATTCAGAATATTCATACTTGTTCCCTGAGCAACCAAATCTCGACGACGATATTTCTTTAAGGGGGGAAGGTTTGTAACACCCTGGATTTTGGCCCTTTTCTTTTTCTTTGGATTTATTTGAATTTTTCCTTTGGATTGATTCTCTATGGCTATGTGGTCTTGAAACATGGGAAGATCTTCTCTTCCTAGTCTCCAAAGTGGCTTATCAATCCCAAATCCATCCCAAGACCATGGAATTTTCAATCTTAGCCCAATCCCAATATTCTTTTATTGGGAATATTCCTTTTTCTATTAAAGGAATAATAATTTTTGCCCTAGGTTGTGAAGCAACCTATATTTCTGTCTTGCCTTTGACTCCCACAAAACACTCATAGATCCTTTGGGTCATACCTTCCAAAGATATGGCAAAATCCTTCCTTGGCTAGTTCAAAAATAATTCATAAATATTCCTTTTCCTATTCTGCCCTAAGTGGCACTTTGAGAAGGAAGTGATAATTATCTTTGCTTGTTTGCCCACAAACCTTTTTGGAACTCTTACCTATCCATATCATTGCCTCATGCCAAAATTCAACTCTATTTGCCTAGTAAATATTCCTCAGTTATTTTTCAAATTTTTTGTTCAAAGAGGAACCTTGTGAAGGAGGTACTAGCTAGGCTTGTCCAAATGAGTTGAAATTCTGCCAGGACCTTAATATGCTCAGATCATAGCTCTACTTCAAATTTGAGCTTCATTCATCAATCCATGTAAGCTCATCATCAAATCGTTGTTTATGGTCAGATTTTCAGGTTGTGAAGCAACTATATTTTTTATTTCTTCACTATTGCTGAAAATTAACCAGAACATGTCCTACCCATATAACATCCCTCCACACAATTAGGCTCATTTCATTCATCCAACATTTCCCTAGAAGATTTCTTAGTTTGTATACTAAGAGGACCACTATGAAGGAAGTACCATTTTGGTATATACAAATTGTATGAATGTTTTACAGTGTGTTCATATGGCCAAATAACTAGCCTCCAACAAAATTTAGCTCAATCCAATCATCCATGTGAGTGCCACTTCTATTTCTTCATTTTTGTCCAGAGTGGTGCATTGTGAAGCAAGTGCCACCTAGACTTATCCATTTGAGCTGAAAATTGTCCAACATGATCATCTTAATGTATGATCACAGCCAGCCAAACCTCATTTTTCATCTCCAAGTAACTATTCCCCGGCAAGCAACAAACACCTAGTTGTGCATTTATCCTCCAGCAACCTGTGGTCACATCAGTGCTTACTATGATCGTTTTTTTCCTCCTCGGCTCCCTCCGATGAATGCCCACTCGATCTGACAACGTTTGACCGGCCAGAGCGCACCTCATGCGCCTATTCACACGGTGACTACGTGCCCGACATGCACAGACGTGCGCTCTGGCAATTGTGACCACTCTTCTCGTTCGTTCCCACAGCTATCGCTATCTAGCCATGTCCAATAGCTCCCTCGTGCCATCGCTGCCGCCTTGGACCTCTCTGCCCCTCTTAAGTCACCTCCTACACCGTGCTCTAGCTGCGTCCGTGCTCTTACCGTGTCAGCTCCACCTTGGCTTGTCGCCTGCGTCGCTCCTGAGCCTTCTCGAGCATGCCCGAGTCCTCCTGCTCCTTCGTGAACCCTCTAGATGTCTCTCCCTTCCCCTACGCATGGCCTGCTCGCGCCAGAGCACCATTACACGAGTCATCGTGGTCGTGCTCGTCCCTCCTTGGTGTCCGGCTATATATAGCCCTCGTCCACCCTATTCGAGCTCAGAAACCTCCTCTCCTCCCTCCTAGCAACCTCCCCAGCCTCTCCACTTAGCCCACGGAACTCCCCTGCCCTCCCTTGGCCGCCTCCCCCTTTCACTCCAATTCAAGCTACATGGCCTCTCCCTTCCCGCCTAGCCACCACCAGAGCATTACCCAGACCTCCACAAACCACCCCGTCCCTTTCGTTCATCCCCATGTCGCCCGTGGGCCCGGCTCCAACATTGGCTAAGGGCCACGTCCGCAGGCGCTCCAAGCTGCTGTCGCCTAAGCGCTCCTTGATGTCTGCGTCCAGCCAGAGCGGAAGCGGCGCTCTGCACCGAGGCCACCGGTGCCTTTCCCTCGGCCGGGGATGGCCGGAGCCGCCACGGCCACCGCCGGCGCTCGCTCGGCCTCGGGCCTCCTCTGCATCCAGCATCGGGAAGAGGAAGAAGGAGCGGGATGGAGAGAGAGGGTCAACGCGGGGCTCGCCTGTAAGTGACCACCCAGCCGGGTCCAGATGTTTTAAGTGGAAACGTATTAGCGGAAATACGTTCTCCAGGTGAGAAAGCATACTCTCCTGTTTCTTCAAACGAAAATACGTTTTCACTAATCTAGAGGCGTATTCATTGAAAGGCGCTTTTGCTTTTTGAGACACCGGCTGATACCTTTATTTTGCAAATGTTCACCCGTTGGCAGCAAAAAAGGAATAGTTTTAATTTGATTTCTGCCTAACGAATGAACGACCGTATCTCCGCGACCGTAACTTTGATTAAGGTGATTCCAAAGCCCGCGTTCTCGTTGTCGAGCCGATTCCATTGGCATCATTTTCACTATGTTTGTCACATACTGAAAATAACCATTTTGCCCTTCCCTCTAATCAGCCCCCTTCAAGAGAGAAACGTTTCCAGTGAATCGTTTCGCAAGTTCCTCGCACTTCTTCCCGATGACTCCTTCATACCCACGCAAGCCACGATAGCCACTTGCATGATGGTCTTGAAATAGTCTTGGTTTTGTACTTGAATATTTGAATAAGTTGTGTGTGTTCATATTTTCATGAATGCTTATATGCTCGTGATTCCATGCTTGTTCCCATGCCGTGATCATTCTGCATATGTTAGTTAAATGATTTGTTGCTATTGTTATTATCATGTTTTATTCTGGTAATTATTTCCGATGCTGGTGATATGCTATGTTCGTATGTAGAGTTATGCTTCTGCTATTCTTAATCATTGCTATGCCATGCTTGTTTGTATTTAGTAGAATAAATGATTTGTTGTTGACATTCACCTGGTTATGTTTCCCCATCCATGTTCATGTTGTTGTTATGTTCATATGCATTGTCATCATGCTGTTTTATTATGAGTCAGCTAATCACCATTCAAGTTTAATCGAACAATAATTAAACTTGAACATCTGTTGGCTGAGTCATGGTGGCACCGAATTGAGCACCTAGTGCTGTCACATTTTCCTTTATGGGAAGGCCCTAATTTGGTATATTGTCATGCCTCTAGCCGGTGCCTCCAACTAGGGAAGGTTATGTGTGCGCGCTATCTTGATCAGGTAGGCAGCCATAAGCCTTGTGAGGCCGACTTTGTTAATGCGCACTTGTCCCCATTTCGGACCGTTTTTTTGCCATGATGTTGGTCGTTGGATGTCCAGAGTGGCATCGGGGCCACCCATGACTTAGCCCAAAGTGGAGCGCCAAATGTCGGATTGAGGGCTCCGCAGACCCAATAAAGGTTCAAACTCTGGGGCGTGTGCGAAGAACTCAACCCCTCAAGCCTATCAACTCGTCGCCCCACAACCTAGCTTGATTTGCGTGAGCGAGGAAGAAGATGAACACGGCCATTTACCCAGGTTCTGACCACCTTGCGGTGTAATACCCTACTGCTTTGCGGTGGATTAACCTCACCAGTGGCTGAGGATGAACTGGTACAAGGGAAGAACAACCTCGCGAGGTTCTGGGTGAGAAATTAGTCGACCATGGTGGCGATGAGCGGATCCCTTCTATGGTGGTGGCTAACCTATATTTATAGTGGCTTCGGTCCTCTTACCCCAAAACTTAGGCGGGAAGGGATCCCAGAGTGGAAAATTTGAAAGGGGACAAGTAGTACATATTATCCTGACGAAAGGTGGTCTTCGCCTGCAAATCTTCTGGTCATGACCCAGCGGTGGGCTCAGTGATGACATCCGTCCTGTCGTGCTGATGGTCTTGGTCTGGTTGCACTGGAATGGAAACCTTTGCCAGACTCCTTGGAACCCACGTCTATCCTTGCCTCCTTAGCACCAAAGAGGA
Organism: Triticum dicoccoides; assembly: GCF_002162155.2. Classification (NCBI taxonomy): domain Eukaryota; kingdom Viridiplantae; phylum Streptophyta; class Magnoliopsida; order Poales; family Poaceae; genus Triticum; species Triticum dicoccoides. Next base: position 354,357,570 of record NC_041383.1, read on the forward strand.
AACTGCCTCTTCTTTCAATAAATAATGTTGCCATGTTTCTAAGGTCCAAACAAGAGCATATAATTCTTTATCACAAGTAGAATAGTTCAGACTAGGCCTACTCATTTTTTCAGAAAAGTATGCAACAGGTTTGCCATCTTGTAATAACACACCTCCTAATCCAATTCCACTAGCATCACATTCAAGCTCAAAAATCTTACTAAAATCACGAAGTTCGAGTAAAGGAGCATGTGTCAACTTATCTTTCAATATCGTGAAGGCTTCTTCCTGTGCGGGACCCCAAACAAAAGTCACATCCTTATTTGTAAGCTCGTTGAGAGGTGCAACAATGGTGCTGAAATCTCTCACAAAACGCCTATAGAAGCCGGTGAGGCCAAGGAAGCTCCTCACTTGCGTGATTGTTTTGGGTTATGGCCAACTCTCAATAGCTTCAATCTTGGCTTTATCAACTTCAATTCCTTGTGGAGTAACAACATAGCCAAGAAAAGATACCTGGTCAGTGCAAAAGATGCACTTCCCAAGGTTACCAAACAAACGTACATCACGTAGAGCAATAAAAACAACATGTAAACCGATGCGGAGCATCCTACGGTCATCCCCATGGACACTACTTCGACTACTCAAGCTCCAAGTGGACCCATGACAAGAGCTCGACCACGTGCTATTCAATTTGAGGTTAACTCTCTCCTTGTTGAACTTCCCTTTGACCCACTTGAGACATGGCTACTACCTCAAACGAAGATGCTTTGTGTGATTAGGTACCAAGAAGGCAACTAAGGAGAAGTTACGGTGCAAGATGAACATCAAGAGCATGTAGACGATCTGCCCAGCCCAGAAGGACCGGAACAACCGCCCAACTACCGCCCGGGCGGAACAACCGGCTAGCTACCGCCCAACAACCGGCCCACCTTCTGTGATCGAGCGAAGCAAGGCCGGTGCTGCACCGGTTGTACAGGTTTATGCCAAAAGACCGGAACAACCGCCCAATGACCGGAACAACCGCTGCCCCTTTAGCGCACACATCCAGATCCAGTGCCTGGGCTTCCAGCGGAACTACCACCCCCGCCTGACCGGTACTACCGCCCCGCACGAGCTCCCAGCGGAACTACCAGCCACATGACCGGTACTACCGGCCTGCCTGCGCACAGTGCAAGGGGTTTTCGCCCCATGTATCCTCTCCCACTTACCCCTTCGTGGCTTAGCACTATATATACTTGTCTCCTAGCTTCGTATTAGGGTTAGCATTGGTTTAGCTCATGTGAGATAGAGCATTGCTCATCCGTACTGGATCTACTCCTCGTGAGGGACCGCACCTCTTCGGAGAAGATCCATCCGGATTCAAGGCCTCCATCCGGAGAAGACAATCAAGACCTCCTCACGGAGAAGAACGGTTACTCTTGTATCGTCCCTTGTTGACTTTGGATCTTGTGTTACTTTGTGCCTCGATGATCTAGCACTTGTGTGAACAATTTCGTGTTGGTTAAGTGTTTCTCTTGTTTTCCCCTCGTGATTTCCCTCGTGTTCTTCCGCGCGTTCTTCGTGTTCCCCATAGGATCCTCTCCAAACGTGAAAGATCGGCCCCATAGGGTTCCGCCCTACATCATAAATGTTCCAAATGTTCCTCCAAAGATCTGCTATAAATCAATATATCATCAAAGTACACTACCACAAATCATCCAATGAAAGCATGTAAAACTTCGTTCATTAATCTTAGGAAAGTACTAGGTGCATTAGTTAACCCAAAAGGCATGACTAACCACTCATATAATCCAAACTTAGTTTCAAATGTTGTTTTCCATTCATGTCCCAGTTTCCTATGAATTTGATGGTATCCACTATGCAAATCAACTTTGGAGAATATTGTAGAGCCACTCAATTCATCAAACATATCATCTGGCCTAGGAATAGGATGACGATAACGAATAGTAATATTATTAATGCCTCTATAATCAACACACATACGTGACGTACCATCCTTTTTCTAGAATAATAGGAACAGCACAAGGACTAAGGGATTCGCGTATATAACCTTTGTCGAGCAGCTCCTGTACCTGACGCACAATCTCCTACGTCTCCTCTGGATTGGTATAGTATGGTGCACAGTTGGGTAGCGATGCACCGGGAATTAAGTCAATCTGATGCTCAATCCCTTGAATAGGTGGTAATCCCGGTGGCACGTCTTGTGGAAATACGTAAGCGAACTCCTGCAAAATGTTAGTGAAAGCAGGAGGCAAAGAGGAAGGCACGCCCTTGAATGAAAATAATGACTCTTTGCACACAAAAGCATAGCAAAGACATTTGCTGAAATCTAGCTCATCAATATCAGATTTGGTGGCAAGTAAACATGCACTTTTCAATTTAATTTCAGAAGCAACACTAGAAGGTTTATTATTAGGCTTCATTTGTTGCTCAAATTCTTTTGCCACAATCTGATTTTCACTCTTAATTTTCTCCTGTTTTGCTTTATTAGCTCTATTAATATCATCTTTCAAAATGGAATCAGGATTCATAGGAAGCAAAGTAATATGTTTATCCTTTTGTACAAGTGTATACTGATTGTTTCTACCATGGTGTATAATTTTTTTATCAAATTGCCATGGTCTACCAAGTAATAAGGAACATGCTTGCATGGGTACCACATCACAATCAACCTAATCAGAATATGCAGATATACTAAAATGCACACGAACAGTACATGTTACATTAACCTTGTTGTTGTTGTTGAACCATTGGATGTAGTAAGGATGTGGATGTGGTCTTGTGGTGAGAGATAGCTTCTCCACCATCTCCATGCTAGCCAAGTTGTTGTGCTCCCCCCATCTACCGAACAGAACGTTCCTTCACAACTCCCTTTATATGAAACAAATTATGCCTCTAATTTTGCTCAACTTGTGTGACCTGCACACTCAAAACACGTTGAGCAACTAAACTTGCATACCTGCCAGCGTCTTTAGCAGCCATGTATTGTGTCTTATGTTCAGAATCATCTCCAACGTGATCTTCACTTGTAGTAAGAGCCAAAATCTCCTCATCAAAGTCACTAGTGGACTCATACCCACCATCCTCGGTAGCAATAATCACACGCTGAGATTTGCATTCTCTCCCATAATGACCTCTTCCCTTACGACGACGACAAATAACATCACTTGTGTGCCCTGTTGATGCCATGGAAGAAAAAGAGCTCTGTGCAGGCCTGGCAGGTGTGCTCTTGGCAGATAGTGTTGGTTGTGCCTGCTTTCTTGTATCACGGTTGGAGGTGGCAGATGATGGAGGTGCTGGTGCAGTGGAAGTAGAGGATGCACGCGGTGTCCATGATGAAGATCGACATGCAGAAAAGTAAGTTCGCGCCAATGCCTATCGATCTTACACTTCACGTTTAGCTTTACAAGCAAGATGGGATAAACGAGTGATATTATTATATTCCTTATACTCTAAAATGGTCTGAATCTCTTAGTCCACTCATAAAACATGCAAAGCATAGCTTCGTTATCCTCAACAATACCACATTTAATCATACCAGATTGCAATTCCTGATAATATTCATCTACAGAATTTTTCCCTTGTCTTAAACGCTTCAATTTTTGAAGCAATTCACGTTGATAATATGGTGGAACCCAACGAGTATGCATAGCAGTTTTCAAAGCAGCCCAAGTAGCTGGAATAGGATATAATCTACAATGTTCAGACCACCAAACAGAAGAAAAGCTAGTGAATTCACAAACAGCAGTAGCAACACTGTGACAGCCTGGTTTTTGCCTTCTCTCTTTTTTCCGGACTTTCAGTTGCCTTTGCTTTGGATTAGGTGTTTTGAATCAATTTAAATGGACTTGAACACTTGGTCCTACCCTTGATTTTCACCCAAGTGACCCATCCACCTCTAACTCACCTTTTGTTCTCTGAAAAACTCCTACGAAAGCCCAATGGATATTTTTCATAAAAGAAAATATTCATTTCTCCCCCTGAAAATCACTTCAGAGAAGAAAGCTCCAAAGCAACCCCTAGATTTCTTGCTCCAAAAATATTGAATAAATTCACAAATATTCTTTGAACCCTAGGACACCTTCCTAAGTAAAAATATTGCATAACTTTTTGTAATATTTTTGCTACAGAAAATCATTTCTGTTCTGGACAGAATGATCACTTTGCACAGCAAGTATATTTTTGGTTGATCTTTTGGGGCTAATCTTTTCTGAGCTTGATTACCTTCCTAAGAGATCACTAAACCCCAAAGAATAACCCTTAACTCCCACTAGATTTGATAGAGGCAAAGGTGTCTCGATGTTTTGATGAAATGGTGGCTATTGCTTTCTCTAGGAGTTGACCTTGGCGATCCGACTACGAATGTGCGGGACGTCGCGCCTTAGCAATCTCGAAACCAACTTCCAAGGGGTTATTGACCACGCCGGAGCACGATCAACCTGACCACGAGGGTCTGTTTCCTGCGAGCAAACGAAGAACAAGCAAGAACCTGATATTCCAATCTGGATATTGCGAATATAAGATGAAGCTTTGTTGATGAACGTGGGGTTCTGTGACGTCTTGGTCTGGTCGTTGTACACAAACGAAGTACGCGAAGTTGCAGCTATGGCGAACTATAATCTAAAAAAAACCCAAAGTCTAAACTACGCCCTAAGGGTTGTATATATGGAGGAAGAGGGGGAATTTCGTGGCCCTTGGGGGAAGGGGTCCGAAACCAACCCTATCTCTTGTTTCCCCACACATACGGACTCTAAAAACAGCCTATACTCAAGTATTTCGAAATTACATGGGCCTAGCCCAATAATAAGGTGACGCAACACCTAGAATAGCCTTTGGACGAAATTTATGAAGTGGTATCTTCTATATTTCGTCCAAGGCTTCATGCAATCATTATGGTGGCTTCAACATCCTGAAATCATCACTTGTAACTCCGTTCTTGTTCCCCTTGCGCATGCCATCATCTCCATGCTTGTTCTTGCTCCAATGTTCATCCTTCTCCAAGCTAGGCCCTTCATTTGTAAGCAAAATAAATGTATCCAATTTAGGCAACATCATATTCTCATGAACATTAGAATCATTACCAAGAAACAAAAGTACCTGGTAATTTTATTGGCGTGCGCGAGCTCTAGTAATTGGTCCAGCATGTACAACAGCAGGGGTTGTGGGTGTAACAACGGTATTGATGTACTCATCACGATGTTGTCGCTCATTGCTTGTTGTTCTTGATGCAATGCTCGTTGTGCACCGAAGAGGTGGTTCTTGGTGACATAGGATGACATGTCGTCGTCTTGCTCGATGAAGAGTGGGTTGGTAGAAGAACTTGGCCTATCCATCATTCCAAGCAAAATATGTGAGTGTGAGAAAGAGAAGAACTTATACCAAATGTACCTTGACCGATGTTAAAGATGGATCAATGATCACTGAAGTGTGGAACAAGGAAATGGCACAATTGGTACCAATTCTTGTTGGTTCTCACACCTACGCAAGTAAAAGATTATGGTGGAGCTCGGTTAGGATGGTGGCACAAAATCTGATGCAATTGTTAGTGAGCCTCAATAATGTTGGAAAAGATTCACAAATTTGCAAATGCAACAAGTAGACCAATAGCAAGATATGTTACACGGAAACACACATGCAAATAGAAAAGTGGGGTCGTGCAACCAAGGAATGAGCCAAAAAGTGGAAACCACGAAAATGCTCTTGTTGCACAACACTAGAGAGACGCTAGCACGATTGCACAATAGGTGGATACGGAACTTGTGCACAACCTACTAGGAAAAAATGCAACAACTTCTATCCCAAGTATGCTATATGTATGGTATTCCGATGGTATGATCCAAGATGATCGGATATGACAATCTTAATGTAGTATGATGCTATGGTTCTTGCTTATAAGCTCTTTGCTTATCTTTGCTTCTTGCTTAAAAGCTTGTTTGCCTCTTTCTGTTTTGAGCTCTTTTCTCATGCAAAACTTCACGAACCAAGATAGCATTTGTGTATGCGATGACAACTTTGTGACACACGAGATGATACCAAGATATGCACCACTATGATATGGCATGTATGCTATGGGAAATATGATCACTAATGTGCACAAGTCATATTGACGGTAATACTCAAAGGCTAGTCTCGATGGGAAAGCAACGCAAAAATAAGGCTATGGTGGTTATCAATGTAATGGCAAGGAATGTACCATGAAAGGATACCACGATACCAAGATGAAATAGAGGTTACCGTTCTTGCTTACGGTCGAGGTGTCAAAATTGTGTAGCGGTCGATGTCGGAGATGATGAGTCCTTGGCGAAGATGAGCGGTGGTGATGTTGATGTCGCACCGTACCTATAGAGCCGAAACACAATAGGACACGGGAACCACAACTCAAATTCCCAAAGATCAAAATGGGTCAAAATTGTCGAAGTTGATAGCGGGTGAGCGATGGTGGTGCTTGCGGAAAGCGATGGCGGTTCGCAGAAGTGATGGTGGTATGCGGAAGTGTATGTGGGCACCCGAACAAAACTTGGCGAAAGTTAGGCGGAAAATGGGGTGGTGGATGGAGTTTTTGCTGTCAGTGGCCGGATGTCCGGGCCAGGAGGCCGGATGTCCGGGACGGGCCAGATGTCTGGGGGTCACGGGCCGGATGTCCGAGCTCGGGATCCGTGGACGAACTCGATGAACTCCGCGGGGAAAAATCAAATCCGTGCAAAATTCGGGGGATTTTGTGGATGGAGAAGGTGGAGATGATGGGGGAAAGCTAGATCGACACGTGGCAAAGCAAATCCATGGATCGGGTCCAACAAAACTTCATCACACCAACAAATCAAAAAATGGGGCTTTTTTTGGTGGGGATTTTCGGATTAGGACGGAAAACAACAAAATCAAGCTAGAAAACAAAGGGTGGGGGCTCCAAATACGTGATCACCGTGGCTCATGATACCAAGATGATGTAGGGTAGAACCCTAGATGCCCGAACTTTCACGATTGGAGGGGATCCTACAGAGAACACGAAGAACACGAGGAGAAATCATGAGGGGAAACATGAGAGAATTGCTAAAATCAAGCCGTTTCCAGTTTTTTTTTGGAAACCAACCTCTTCTACGGACACAAAAGATTGCTGAAATCTGAAACCTACTCGGACAAGGAAAACAAAAATCTAGAAATAGATGGTTCTCGAAAGTTAACCTAACATGAGATAGACTCGATACTGGTATATGGACTCGGATCGGTGTTGGTATATGAACTCGGAGCGGTGGCGGATAAGCAGTGATGGTAGATGGCAGGGACGATGTATCTGGTGTGGTGGTGGTATATGGCAGCAGATGATGAATCTGGTGTGGTGGTGGTATATGGCATTGGATAATGATGGTGCAGCGGCGGCATGAATACCCGTGAACAGAACTCTAAACTCTAAAAGACTAGACGCTAAAACCAGCAACTAGACACGACGATGGCAACCAAAAATTCAACAAAGCAAAATACTGAAAAGCCTATGCAATGGCTCAGGCTGGTTCGGATATGATGAACTAACCCTAATTTTTTGTGGCTTTTTCATGGACGGTAGGTATGATAACAGACTCAATCGAAACTACGAAAAACTGTAAAATCTCACCGAGCAACCTGGAAATAGTATACCACTTGATAGAGGCAAAGGTGTCCCGATGTTTTGATGAGATGGTGGCTATCGCTTTCTGTGGGAGTCGACCTTGACGATCCGACTACGAATGTGCGGGACGTCGCGCCTTAGCAATCGCTAAACCGACTTCCGAGGGGTTATTGACCATGCCAGAGCATGATCAACCTGACAATGAGGGTTTATTTCCTGCGAGCAAACAAAGAACAAGCAAGAAACTGAGATTACAATCTGGATATTGCGAATATAAGATGAAAGCTTTATTGATGAAGGTGGGGTTCTATGACGTCTTGGTCTGGTCGTTGAACACAAATAAGGTACGTGAAGTTGCAGCTATGTCCATTGGTGGTCCTTGGTGGAGGGGTCCGAAACCAACCCTATCTCTTGTTTCCCCACACATACGGACTCTAAAAACAGCCCATACTCAAGTATTTCGAAATTACATGGGCCTGGCCCAATGATAAGGTGGCGCAACACCTAGAATAGCCTTTGGACGAAATTTATGTAGTGGCATCTTATATATTTTGACCAAGGCTTCATGCACTCATTATGGTGGCTTCGACATCGTGAAATCATCACTTGTAACACCGTTCTTGTTCCCCATGCGCATGCCATCATGTCCATGCTTGTTCTTGCTCCAATGTTCATCCTTCTCCAAGCTAGGCCCTTCATTTGTAAGCAAAACAAAAGTATCCAATTTAGGTAGCATCATATTCTCATGAACATTAGAATCATACCAAGAAATGAAAGTACCTGGTAATTTAATTGGTGTGCGCGAGCTCTAGTAATTGGTCCAGTATGTATAGCAGTAGGGGCTGTGGGTCTAACAATGGTATTGATTTCCTCATCAAGATTATTCTCAGTTAAGCTCACAAGTTTCTGTCCAGAAACTTGCCCAGAAGATAGACACTCCCACAGTGCACCTGTGATCCAACCAAGCGTGCAAAATAACTAACACCACTAAGGACTAGCTGCCAGACATGTTGTTTGGGCTTAGCTCAGCCTGATGCCGTAGTTCACGTGGTGACCACGTTCGTCCAAGGTGGCTGGCATGCGTCTAATGCGCTCTGCGTAGCGCCAACGCCTTTGTTTCAGACGTGCTCGCTGCCCTCACTGCAAATTCGTGCCAAACTGCGCCACCATCTTCATTTGAGCCCCCTTAACTGCACCCTAGCACTCGCCGACGCTGGAGCTTGCCGCAGCGAGCAATGGCACGGCGCGGCCAACACAACAGTATGGCTGTGCCCTTGTGCTCGTCGCGTACCACGCTCCTGTGCTCGTCGCAGCTCGCCTACAGCTCCTGCGTGACCTCCGGCGTCTTGCCCCTCTCTCACTGACGCCATTCCTCGCCGGGGCGAGGCTCCAGAGAACTCCGGTGAGCTCTCGATCCCCGCCTCGGCCTCGGCTATAAGTAGAGCTCCCCCGAGCTCGTTCCTCTCCTCACACACACTCATCACACCTCCACATACCCGTAGAGCGCCACAGCCCGGCCGGGCAGGCCTCTGGCCGCCGTCCCCGCCCCGAGCTCGTCATCTATCTTCCTCTGCCCCCACCTGCTCCAGAGCCGCTCGAGCTCAGCTGAGCCCTCCGGCGTGTTCATGGTGATCCACTGGTGCGTGCTGGTGCTGTTGGAGCTGCTGGACTGGCCCTGCATCGCCGGAGCCACCATCTCCGACGAGCCCCGCCCATTGCCGCCGCTGGAGAGCTCCGTTCTGACCCCGTCAGACCACCCCTAGCCACGCTACGGGTATGGGCAGGTGCGTCTCAACCTCCTCTTCAATCATATCCATCTAGATCTCGTCATCGGGCACTCCTCACCGGAGAAAGTGTCGTCGCCGCACCGCCCGCCTCTATTTCTCTCTCTCCCCCTCCGGCCTGATAGCTGGGGCTCGCTGTTAGCCACTCAGGCCGCACCCGAAGCGGTATGAGTGGTGGTGCCCTGGCGTTTTACGCGTTCGACGTCACCCCCTGGTTTTTCTTTTTAATTCAAATTTAGTTCAAATTTGACCAGAACTTTGACTAGCTGTAACTTTTATTCTACAAGTCCAAATGAGTTGATTCTTTTTGCATTCTGTTCTTACTATAAAATCCTAGCAGCACACCCAAGATGGGATTTTTCCTTGCTGCCTAGAATTTATGGTGATTTTCAAAAGTGTTCTTGATATTTTCTTTTTGTCATTTGATTTATTTTTAGAAGGTGAAGCTTGTCTTGAAGGCATCCAGGAGGAATGTAAAGCTCCTCTGCACTAAGGCAAGCCACAACAACATGATCATGGAGTCTTTGCAATATCCATGATTTTCTAGTTGAATTTATATGATATTCATTGCATATAGTATTAAAAATAAATGATGCTTGTGTTATTTAGTTTGTCATGACCATAATGCTTAGTTAACAGAAATGAATGCTTGAACTAGTGAGTTATAGCTTGAGTAGTTGATCTAAGTAAATTTTGTCATGGCTATGGTATTATGAGCATGAGTATTATTTTGCTATATGAAAAATGAGTTTTATTTGATTAATACCAACTAAAGTAATGAGTAGAAATACCAATAAGAAAGGACCAGAAATGTTGCAAGTTGAGTTTGTGCAAGTAGAGCTTTGAATAAGGTTAATCCGTTAGCGTTAAAGTGATATATGATGCATGATACATGGTTGCATAAGCATGGCATGTTGTGACTCGAGCATTTCTTTTATTTTCAAGTTAAACCTGATAATAATTGAACTTGAACTTAAAGTTGGTCGAGTCATGGTGCCACTGAATCGGGCTGCCAAGTGCAACCACATTTGCCTTAGTATGGGAGGTCGTAGTCGTTCCATTGTCATGCCTCTTGTCGGTACCTCCAACTAGGGAAGGTTATGGGTGTGCGTTACCCTGGCCTGGTAAGCACACATAACCTTGTGGACATGTTGTTATTATGGCACCGTGTCCCCATTTGAGACTGTTTATTTGCCACGACGGTGGTAGTTTTGCCTTTGGTAGGCTCGGTCACCCAGGACTGATCCTAGAGGGGAGTTGGTCGGAGTGGCCGTAAGAGTGTCATGGCAATGGGAGGGTTCTGCCGGAATGTCGTTGGTCCACCCGAATGGTAGTGAGAGGCCATGGGTTCCGTGGTGTGGGTAAAGTGTGCTACCTCTGCAGAGTGTATTAATCTATCGATAGCCGCGGCCGCGGATAAGGGCCCAGTTCGTAAGTAAGTCACACCATGGATCAACTTCAATAATTAATATTGCACACTAAGTTATTTGCAATGCATTATTGAGTTATGATGATGTCACTTAGACTGACTATTGTGGTATTACTTGTGATCCGGAAGTGATCACTATTTGGTTACGGGGTAACCTGTTGAACCAAGAGTGGTTCCGTTCATGGTGCATCGTGATCACTGTTCGATTGCGAGGCAATCTGTTGGTAAGAGAGTCTGAGTGATACGATGCACAAGTTTGGTCACTGCATGAGTAGCATTTTGATACTTGCATTGAACTTGCTTAAATGTCATGATATTGTTTGCCATTATGGTTTTGCTTGATGTGAGGTTGCAAGTACATTCAATGTACTGACCTCGCATGTTATGCCAGATTTCAAGAATAGAGCTATGCTCCCCGACAACAGCGCCAGAAAATAGCCTTGATAACCCACAAGTATAGGGGATCGCAACAGTTTTCGAGGGTAGAGTATTCAACCCAAATTTATTGATTCGACACAAGGGGAGCCAAAGAATATTCTCAAGTATTAGCAGTTGAGTTGTCAATTCAACCACACCTGGATAACTTAGTATTTGCAGCAAAGTATTTAGTAGCAAAGTAGTATGGAAGTAACGGTAACAGTGGCAACGGTAAATTAACTAAGCAAAGAGCAATATGTGAAAAGCTCGTAGGCATTGGATCAGTGATGGATAGTTATGTCGGACGCAATTCATCATGTAATAGTTATAACATAGGGTGACACATAACTAGCTCCAGTTCATCAATGTAATTTAGGCATGTATTTCGAATATAGTCATACGTGCTTATGGAAAAGAACTTGCATGACATATTTTTTCCTACCCTCCCGTGGCAGCGGGGTCCTATTGGAAACTAAGGGATATTAAGGCCTCCTTTTAATAGAGTACCGGACCAAAGCATTAACACTTAGTGAATACATGAACTCCTCAAACTATGGTCATCACCGGTAAGTATCCCGATTATTGTCACTTCGGGGTTAACGGATCATAACACATAATAGGTGACTATAGACTTGCAAGATAGGATCAAGAACTCACATATATTCATGAAAACATAATAGGTTCAAATCTGAAATAATGGCACTCGGGCCCTAGTGACAAGCATTAAGCATAGCAAAGTCATAGCAACATCAATCTCAGAACAGAGTGGATACTAGGGATCAAACCCTAACAAAACTAACTTGATTACATGGTAAATCTCATCCAACCCATCACCGTCCAGCAAGCCTATGATGGAATTACTCATGCACGGCCGTGAGCGTCATGAAATTGGTGATGGAGGATGGTTGATGATGACGATGGTGACGGATCCCCCTCTCCGGAGCCCCGAACAGACTCCAGATCAGCCCTCCCGAGAGAGATTAGGGCTTGGTGGAGGCTCTGTATCGTAAAACGCGATGAATCTTTCTCTCTGATTTTTTTTCTCCCCGAACGTGAATATATGGAGTTGGAGTTGAGGTCGGTGGAGCTTCAGGGGGCCCACGAGGCAGGGGGCGCCCCCACCCTCGTGGACAGGGTGTGGGCCCCCTGGTGCTGATTCTTTCGCCAGTATTTTTTATTAATTCCAAAAAGTTTCTCTGTGGATTTTTAGGTCATTCTGAGAACTTCTATTTCTGCACAAAAATAACACCATGGCAGTTCTGCTGAAAACAACATCAGTCCAGGTTAGTTCCATTCAAATCATGTGAGTTAGAGTCCAAAACAAGGGCAAAAGTGTTTGGAAAAGTAGATACGACGGAGATGTATCAACTCCCCCAAGCTTAAACCTTTGCTTGGCCTCAAGCAATTCAGTTGACAAACTGAAAGTGATAAAGAAAAACTTTTACAAACTCTGTTTGCTCTTGTTGTTGCAAATGTGTAAAGCCAGCATTCAAGTTTTCAGCAAAGATTATGAACTAACCATATTCACAATAACACTTAGGTCTCATGTTTACTCATATCAATGGCATAATCAACTAGCGAGCAATAATAATAAATCTAGGATGACAACACTTTCTCAAAACAATCATAATATGATATAACAAGATGGTATCTCGCTAGCCCTTTCTAAGAACGCAAAACATAAATGCAGAGCACATTTGAAGATCAAGGACTGGCTAGACATTGTAATTCATGGTAAAAGAGATCCAGTCACAGTCATACTCAATATAAATTAATAGTAATGCATGCAAATGACAGCGGTGCTCTCCAATGGGTGCTTTTTAATAAGAGGATGATGACTCAACATAAAATTAAATAGATAGGCCCTTCGCAGAGGGAAGCAAGGATTTGTAGAGGTGCCAGAGCTCGATTTTGAAATAGAGATAAATAACATTTTGAGCGGTATCCTTTCAATGTCAACATAACAATTGAGAGATCTAGATATCTTCCATGCTACGCACATTATAGGCGGTTCCCAAACAGAATGGTAAAGTTTATACTCCCCCTCCACCAACAAGCATCAATCCATGGCTTGCCCGAAACAACAGGTGCCTCCAACTAACAACAATCCTGGGGGAGTTTTGTTTATAATTATTTTGATTTGATTTAAGCATGGGACTGGGCATCCCGGTTACTAGCCATTTTCTCATGAGTGAGGAGCAGAGTCCACTCCTCTTTAGAATAACCCACCTAGCATGGAGCCCTAGTTGATACATGAGTTGTTCGAGCATATAAAATAGAATTTCATTTGAAGGTTTGGAGTATGGCACATACAAATTTACTTGGAACGACAGGTAGATACCGCATATAGGAGGGTATGGTGGACTCATATGGAATAACTTTGGGGTTTATGGATTTTGGATGCACAAGCAGTATTCCCGCTTAGTAGAAGTGAAGGCTAGAAAGATACTGGGAAGCGACCAACTAGAGAGCGACAACAGTCATGAATATGCATTAAAATTAATCAACATTGAGTGCAAGTATGAGTAGGATATAATCTACCATGAACAAAAATATCGTGGAGGCTATGTTGATTTTGTTTCAACTACATGCGTGAACATGTGCCAAGTCAAGCCACTCGAATCATTCAAAGGAGGATACCACCCTACCATACCACATCACAACCATTTTAATAGCATGTTGGCATGCAAGGTAAACCATTATAAGCTCCTAGCTAATTAAGCATGGCACAAGCAACTATAATCTCTAATTGTCATTGCAAACATGTTTATTCATAATAGGCTGAATCAGGAACGATGAACTAATCATATTTACAAAAACAAGATAGGTCGAGTTCATACCAACTTCTCTCATCTCAATCATTTCATCATATATCGTCATTATTGCCTTTCACTTGCACGACCGAACGGTGTGTATAATAATAATAGTGCACGTGCATTGGACTAAGCTGGAATCTGCAAGCATTCAATTCAAGGGAGAAGACAAGGTAATATGGGCTCTTGGTTAAATCAACAATAATGCATATAAGAGCCACTCAACATTTTCATCATGGTCTTCTCCTCTCGACCCCCAAAGAAAAGAAAATAAATAAAACTATTTACAAGGGAAAGCTCCAACAAGCAAAAGAAGAACGAGAAATCTTTTTGGGTTTTCTTTTAATTACTACTACTACAGGCATGTAAAGTGGACTAGCTAAAAGCTATAAGTAATTTTTTTGGTTTTTGTTAAGGTTATTCAAACACACAAGAAGAAAGCAAGAAAAAGAAATTAAACTAGCATGGACAATACAATGAAAAAGTATGAGCACCGACAACTAGAATGAGTGTGTGAACATGAATGTAATGTCGGTGAGAAATATGTACTCCCCCAAGCTTAGGCTTTTGGCCTAAGTTTGTCTATGCCCATGGATCAAAGTGGTAGCTGGGGTTGTAATGAGATGCAGCAGCTACTGCCTCACGAGCTGCAGCTTGGAGGCAGGCTGCCTCCATCCTTCTCTCGTACTTGTTCGCCTCCTCCCTGGTTATAATATATCTCCTTTTTGCCTGAAAGTCAAATAAACCAGGAGCAGGGAGAGCAACATGGACAGTACGGCGTTTGTCAAAGATTAGTCGGTATTGGAGGAATTGTTCATTCCTCTCAGGAAACTGATGGTTAACCATGGCCTTATAATATCAAGAAACTTATGGTTAATCATGGCCATATAATCTAGATAAGTAGGAGGCAACTCCCTATCACCTCCATGTACGGGTATACCAAGATAATTAGCCACACGGGTTGCATAAATCCCTCCAAACAAGTCTCCATCTAAACCATTATTATGCCACCTACGTGCAACAATTGCCCCCAAGTTATATTGTTTATCACCTAACACAACACTCTTGAGAACACTAAGATCTGGAACACACATGTGACAAGCTTCATCTTTACCGTTAATGCATCTACCTATGAAGAGAGCAAAATAATGTATAGTAGGAAAATGAATGCTCCCTATGGTAGCCTGTGCTATTTCTCTGGATTCTCCCAAAGTGATACTAGCAAGAAAGTCTTTATATTCAGATTTACGGGGTTCATTGACATTGCCCCACTGCGGGAATTTACAAGCAGTAGTAAAATATTCTAGGTCCATGGTATATGATTTATCATAAAGATCAAATAGGACATTGTGAGAATTGTGCAAAGATGTGAATTTCTCACAAAGGAATCAGTAAGGTAGTAGTGTTGGGAGCACTTATCTGATATGAAGTCCTCAAGGTCGGCATTACACACATATGCGTTAAATTCATCCTTAATGCCTGCCTTGACCATAAATTCCTCTGACGGCCATTCACAAGGCCGTACTTGAGCTTCCTCGGTGGTTCATCGTCTGGCTCACGTATTGCGAGCCTGGGTCCTTGCTTCCTTGAAGAACCGCCCTGGTACATTTACCTAGACATAATTCTTCCTCTGAAAAATTTCTGAAATTTTTAGTAACTCAAAATAAAAGTGAACCAAACTCAACAAAATTGATAGCAACTACTCCCACAAGTGCCTAGAGACTATATCATGCATTAAAACTACTTAGGGCCATATAAATTTAACATGCAAGCTCAAGAACAGGGTCACCTTAGCGGCAAAAATTTGCAATGAATAAAGCACTAGAACAAAAACTAATTGGACCATTGGAGGAGTCACATACCAAAGAACAATCCCCCAAAGCAGTTTTGTGAATGGAGCTTTGAGCAAGGAGATCGAAAATGGCAGCAAAATGAGCTAGAACTCGTGCTTGAGCTGGTTGGTGATTTTTTTGGGAGGAAGATGAAGTGTGTGGGTGCAGGAATAAGTGGAGGGGGGCCACCGTGGGCCCACGAGGCAGGGGCGCGCCCCATGGGGGTGGGCACGCCCTGGACCCTCGTGGCCAGGTGCTTGCTCCCCCTGTTGTGTTCTCAGTGCCAGATATTCTCAAATATTCCTGAAAAAATCATATTAAATTTTCAAGGCATTTGGAGAACTTTTATTTTCGGGGTATTTTTTATTGCATGGATAAATCAGAAAACAGACATAAAATACTATTTTTGCTTTATTTAATCTGAATAATAGAAAGTAAAAGGAGGGTACAGAAGGTTGTGCTTTCTAACTTCATCCATATCACGCTCATCAAAAGGAATCCACTAACAAGGTTGATCAAGTCTTGTTAACAAACTCATTCTGAATCGCATGAAACCAGAGAATTTTCCAATAGCACTAGGTTACCTCAACGGGGATATGCACATCCCCAATAATAAGAATATCATATTTCTACTTGACAGTAGGAAGAGGAAATTCAATACCTCCAATAATAATCGATGGAATCTTTCGAATAGAATTGATACTATGGACTTGAGGTTGTTTCCTCGGAAAGTGTACCGTATGCTCATTACCATTAACATGAAAAGTGATATTGCCTTTGTTGCAATTAATAACAGCCCTTGCAGTATTCAAAAAGGGTCTACCAGGGATAATCGACATACTATCATCCTCGGGAATATAAAGAATAACAAAGTCCGTTAAGATAGTAACGTTTGCAACCACAACAGGCACATCCTCACAAATACCAACAGGTATAGCGGTTAATTTATCAGACATTTGCAAAGATATTTCAGTAGGTGTCAACTTATTCAATTCAAGTCTATGATAAAAAGAGAGAGGCATAACACTAACACTGACTCCAAGATCACATAAAGCAGTTTTAACATAGTTTCTTTTAATGGAGCAAGGCATAGTGGGTACTCCTGGATCTCCAAGTTTCTTTGGTATTCCACCCTTAAAAGTATAATTAGCAAGCATGGTGGAAATTTCATCTTCCGGTATCTTTCTTTTATTTGTGATAATATCCTTCATGTACTTAGCATAATGATTCACTTTAAGCATATCAGTCAAACGCATACGCAAAAAGATAGGTCTAATCATTTCAGCAAAGTGCTCAAAATCCCCATCATCCTTTTTCTTGCATGGCTTAGGAGGAAAAGGCATGGTTTTCTGAACCCATGGCTCTCTTTCTTTATCGTGCTTCCTAGCAACAAAGTCTCTCTTATCATAATGTTGACTCTTTAATTGTGGGTTATCAAGATCAACAGTAGGTTCAATCTCTACATCATTGTTATTGCTAGGTTGAGCATCAACATGAACATCATCATTAACATTATCACTAGGTTCATGTTCATCACTAGATTGTGTTTCATCATCAGAAATAGAAATATCATTGGGATTCTCAGGTGTGTCTACAATAGGTTCACTAGAAGCATGCAAAGTCCTATCATTTTTCTTTTTCTTCCTCTTAGAAGGACTAGGTGCACCAACATTATTTCTCTAAGAATCTTGCTCAATTCTCTTAGGGTGGCCCTCAGGATACAAAGGTTCCTGAGTCATTTCACCCATTCTAGTTGCTACTCTAATAGCAAAGTCATGTTTATTATTCAATTCATTGAGCAAATCATTTTGAGCCTTAAGCACTTGTTCTACTTGAGTGGTAACCATAGAAGCATGTTTACTAATAAGCTTAAGTTCACCCTTAACTCTAGACATATAATCACTCAAGTGTCCAATCATATAAGCATTTTGTTTCAATTGTCTACCAACATAAGCATTGAAGTTTTCTTGTTTAGCCATAAAGTCATCAAATTCATCCAAGCATTGGCTAGCAAATTTAGTAGAAGGGATTTCAACTTTATCATATCTATAGAGAGAATTTACCTTTACTACCTGTGTCGGGTTATCAAGACCATGCATTTCTTCAACGGGTGGTATATTAAGGCCATGTATTTCTTCAACAGGAGGTAAACTTAACATCTTCAGCTTTAATACCTTTTTCTTTCATAGATTTCTTTGCCTCTTGCATATCTTCAGGACTGAGAAATAGTACACCTCTTTTCTTCGGAGTTGGCTTAGGAATTGGTTCAAGAAGTGTCCAATTGTTTTCATTAGTCAACATATTATTCAATAGTAATTCAGCTTGATCAACAGTTCTTTCCCTGAAAACACAGCCAGCACAACTATCTAGGTGGTCTCTGGAAGCATCCGTTAGTCCATTATAAAAGATATCGAGTATTTCATTTTTCTTAAGAGAATGATCAGGCAAAGCATTAAGTAATTGGAGAAGCCTCCCCCAAGCTTGTGGGAGACTCTCTTCTTCAATTTGCACAAAATTATATATTTCCCTTAGAGCAACTTGTTTCTTATAAGCAGGGAAATATTTAGCAGAGAAGTAATAAATCATATCCTGGGGACTATGCACACAACCAGGATCAAGAGAATTAAACCAAGTTTTAGCATCACCCTTTAATGAGAACGGAAATATCTTAAGGATATAATAGTAGCAAGTTTTCTCATCATTAGTGAATAGGGTGGCTATATCATTTAACTTATTAAGATGTGCCACAACAGTTTCAGATTCATAGCCATAGAAAAGATCAGATTCAACCAAGGTAATTATCTCAGGATCGACAAAGAAATCATAATCCTTATCAGTAACACAGATAGGTGAAGTAGCAAAAGCAGGGACATATTTCATTCTAGCATTCAGAGACTTCTGTTTCAGCTTAGCTAATAACTTCTTAAGATCAGATCTATCATTGCAAGCAAGAAACTCTCTAGCAGTTTCTTCATCCATAACATAACCCTCAGGAACAATTGGAAATTCATATTTAGGGGGAGAACCTTCATCATCACTTTCATCAATTTCAGTTTCAATAGTTTCATTCTCTCTAGCCCTACCAAGTTGTTCATCAAGGAATTCACCTAATGGCACAGTCGTATCAATCATAGAAGTAGTTTCATCATAAGTATCATGCATAGTAGAAGTGGCATCATCAATAACATGCGACATATCAGAATTAATAGTAGAAGCAGGTTTAGGTGTCACAAGATTACTCAAAACAGAAGGAGAATCAAGTGTAGAGATAGATGGCAGTTCCTTACCTCCCCTCGTAGTTGAGGGAAAAAACTTAGTTCTTTCGTCTTTCAAGTTCCTCATAGTGACCAGCAAATATAAATCCCAAGTGACTCAAAGAATAGAGCTATGCTCCCCGACAACGATGCCAGAAAATAGCCTTGATAACCCACAAGTATAGGGGATCGCAACAGTTTTCGAGGGTAGAGTATTCAACCCAAATTTATTGATTCGACACAAGGGGAGCCAAAGAATATTCTCAAGTATTAGCAGTTGAGTTGTCAATTCAACCACACCTGGATAACTTAGTATCTGCAGCAAGGTATTTAGTAGCAAAGTAGTATGGAAGTAACGGTAACAATGGCAACGGTAAATTAACTAAGCAAAGAGCAATATGTGAAAAGCTTGTAGGCATTGGATCAGTGATGGATAGTTATGTCGGATGCAATTCCTCATGTAATAGTAATAACATAGGGTGACACAGAACTAGCTCCAGTTCATCAATGTAATTTAGGCATGTATTTCGAATATAGTCATACATGCTTATGGAAAAGAACTTGCATGACATATTTTGTCCTACCCTCCCATGGCAGCGGGGTCCTATTGGAAACTAAGGGATATTAAGGCCTCCTTTTAATAGAGTACCGGACCAAAGCATTAACACTTAGTGAATACATGAACTCCTCAAACTATGGTCATCACCGGTAAGTATCCCGATTATTGTCACTTCGGGGTTAACGGATCATAACACATAATAGGTGACTATAGACTTGCAAGATAGGATCAAGAACTCACATATATTCATGCAAACATAATAGGTTCAGATCTAAAATAATGGCACTCGGGCCCTAGTGACAAGCATTAAGCATAGCAAAGTCATAGCAACATCAATCTCAGAACATAGTGGATACTAGGGATCAAACCCTAACAAAACTAACTTGATTACACGGTAAATCTCATCCAACCCATCACCGTCCAGCAAGCCTATGATGGATTACTCATGCACGGCCGTGAGCATCATGAAATTGGTGATGGAGGATGGTTGATGATGACGATGGTGACGGATCCCCCTCTCCGGAGCCCCAAACAGACTCCAGATCAACCCTCCTGAGGGAGATTAGGGCTTGGTGGCGGCTCCGTATCGTAAAATGCGATGAATCTTTCTCTCTGATTTTTTCTCCCCGAACGTGAATATATGGAGTTGGAGTTGAGGTCGATGGAGCTTTAGGGGGACCACGAGGCAGGGGGGCACGCCCTAGGGGGCGCCCCCCACCCTCGTGGACAGGGTGTGGGCCCCCTGGTGTTGATTCTTTCCCCAGTATTTTTTATTAATTCCAAAAGGTTGGTCCGTGGATTTTCAGGTCATTCCGAGAACTTTTATTTCTGCACAAAAATAACACCATGGCAGTTCTGCTGGAAACAGCGGCAGTCCGGGTTAGTTCCATTCAAATCATGCAAGTTAGAGTCCAAAAGAAGGGCAAAAGTGTTTGGAAAAGTAGATACGACGGAGACGTATCATGTCACTGTGCTATGGAGTCCCGCTACATCATCGTTCCGCTGTCGTGTAGATGTCGTGCTCGAGGCCCCTTTATGTTCACTAAATAATGTACATATTGTTCAGCCACACAGAGTGTGCCGCTTGGCCTCGCTACTTGATGTAATGTAACACTATGCTTCCGCTAGTTTCAATAAAGCGGTAATTTCTGTACCAAGATGCTGTGTGTTGCCAGAGGACATGATCTCTGGGTTGGCAATGCAAGGTAAACCGGTCACTCTGAGCCGGGGTGCCACAACGCTTGGTATCAGAGCCGTGCTGACTGTAGGACACGCTAGACGCCGACAGACAAAGTAAACGTTAGTTAATTGCTAATGGAGTGCCGTTAGAATTTGCATCTGGATGCTACACTGCATTGCATGCATTTGACTTATTGTTATTTCTAACCTATTAACAGTTGTGAGTGTAGATGGCTCTGGTGTTGTATCCCTGTTAGTTGCAGCTGATGCCCTACACTTCTCCACATCTCCTCCGTAGCGTGTGGCATTGACTGTACCCTCATAGTGACCTCCCAGCATATCGGGTGTACCGGGAGCATCTAGCCGACTCCGTGTATGAGTATCACACCGTGGTTACTCTACGCACCAGTTCATCAGCGAGTTCTTACACTTGTACCTCTCAGAGTGGTTAGGCATCCACCGCCGCTCAGGCCGTCCAGTATGCTGCTTTCGAGATTCTTGTTGAGTGAGGCTCAGATGCAGAACCACCCAGGTTTTCGTTTCTACCCATCCCTGCACGATGATGGTCGTGTTCGCTTTCATTCCGTTGATCCGGTGTCCGATAGTGACACTAGCCATCTTTCTTGCTATATAACTGCTAGTTATCTTCTGATTCACGAGTTGGCTCGAGAGCTGAATTGTGCTCGTTCTGCTTTAGCCGCCGCTAGATGCTACCCTACTCCACCTTCTATGGGGTTTACTCCTTATATTGTGCCCAATTCTAGCTCGCATGTTTCTCCGGTTACCCCCACGACTAGCTCGGGCACCTCGCCGGTGAACCCACATAGTGCTCCTGCCGAGTGGGCGTCTCTTCTTGCTACCCCCGCAGCTCCCATGATCCCTTCTCGTTCTGCACCTGCCCCTGAGGGAGAGCCCTCGAGGCAGCGTCGTCGTGTCACCTTTAACCCTGAGGTTTCAGTTGGAGTCCTCAGTTTAGGATCTGGGTCCGACTCAGGAGAGGATTCAGCAGCACCAGCAGAGTCTTAGAGCGTCTGAGTATCAGCAGTGGTCATGTGATGTACGGATGTAGTTGTATGAGCTATGATGCATGTATGCAAGTAGTCGCACCCGTCATGATGTTTACCTTTCATGTATGAGTCTATGTATAATTATGTTGGAACTTTTTATTCGATCGCTATGTTTTCGGTTCATTTGCTTTTCCGGGTTTGTCACTGGCTTTTCTTTCCATGATTGGATGTTTCTCATCTCGCTTGCTCTTATTGGGAAATATAAATAGTAGGATGACGCGGGGAGGCAGCAGCTCGTAGGCTTGTGAGGATGTCCATGTTCGTCATTCAGCAAGACAGGCAGGACACTCCCCCGAGCTATACCCTCAACCACCACCTCCACCGCCAAATCCACCCTCCACTGAACAAATTATGCGAATGCTTGTGGAAAGAAGGAATAATGATCTGATTGAGTTGTTAAAAAGTGTGCAAGCTATGGTTGGTCATAATGGAAATCCAAATGGGCATCACTCCAAGCTGTCAGATTTTCAAAGGATTAAGCCTCCCAGTTTCAGTCAAGTGATTGACCCTTTGGAAGCATATGATTGGTTGCAACCCATTGAGAAGAAACTTGAGATTGCTCGCACTGATGAAGCTACCAAGGTTCCGATCGCTACCCACTATATTCAAGGAGCCGTTGCTATATGGTGGGATAATGCTAAAGCTCTGTGGCATGCGGTAGAAGAAATTACGTGGCATAATTTCAACAACCAATTTCTCAAGTATCATATTCCAGCTGGTATCATGAAGGTCAAGCAACGCAAATTTCTTGGTCTCACCCAAGGCAGTCTGTCAGTAAGTGAATATTTGCACAAGTTCAACCATCTGGCCCATTATTCCCTTTATGATGTGGCCATGGAAGAAAGAAAGATAGACAGATTCCTTGGAGGATTAAATCAACACCTCAGGAGTGCTCTCTGCATGCTCGACTTTCTAGATTTCCAGTCTCTAGTGAACAAGGCTCTCATTGCAGAAAGAGAGTATAAGCCTGTACAAGACAACCGCCCGCAAACGATGACCACAAGAGCAAATTTGAGCTAAAGAAGGACGGGCAGCCCATTCAGAAGGGCCGTACCTGGCAACTTACTCAAGTGGAGTATAAACCAAATTGGCAGCAGAATGTGAACAAAACCACTACTCAAGTAAAAAATGTTGTGACCAGCCCAGTGCACGAAGAGCGTCAGCGCAACAACGCCTGCTTTAATTGTGGCTAACCGGACATTATGTCCGACAGTGTCCCAAGAAGTCAAATGCTCCATTCCGACCGCAAGTCAATCACATGGGGCCATATCATACCGGTAAGCTCATCCAAGGGCAAGTTAATAATCTCTCCGCACAAGAAGCCCTGGAAAACCCCGAAGTCGTCATTGGTATGTTTCTCGTCAATACCATACCTATAATAATTTTATTTGACTCTGGGGCTTCCCACTCTTTTATTTCTCGGAGTTTTGTTGCCCAAAACAAATTTTCTTGCTCGCTTTTGGGAAAAAGTATGCTAGTTCAATCCCCGGTCTCCGTGATCAAAAGCCATCTGGTCTGTAAAAAATTGGAAATTGATATCAAGGGAGTCTGTTTTCCAACCACTATGATAGTCATCGAGTCTGCCAAGTTGGATGTTATTTTGGGAATGAACTGGTTGACTTAGTATCAAGTATGCATAAATTGTGCGACCCGAGAAGTCACCCTGACAAATTTGGAAGGCTAAACCATAAAATTTATTGCCCGCAAAGGTATACCCAAAAGGGAAATGGTCTTCACTCCAGTAGCTGAAGAATTGGGTCTGATTCCGGTGGTTAGTGAATTTCCCGATGTATTCCCTGAAGAATTACCCAGAATGCCTCCAGATAGAGAGCTTGAGTTTGCAATTGATCTTGTACCCGGGACTGCAACATTGTACAAAAAGTATTATCGGATGCCTTCCTTCGAACTCGTGGAATTAAAGAAGTAGTTGGATGACATGCTGCAAAAAAGGATATATCCGCCCAAGTTCTTCACCATGGGGATCACCTGCAATATTTGTGGACAAGAAAGATGGTGGTCTCAGAATGTGCGTAGACTACCGTCAGTTGAACGATGTCACCATCAAGAACAAATACCCACTACCAAGGATTGATGATTTGTTCGATCAGCTCAGTGGTGCAAAGGTATTTTCCAAGATTGACTGAAGGACCGGATATCATCAACTGAAGATCAAGAAGGAAGATATTCCTAAGACCGTGTTCACTACTTGTTACGGTCTTTACGAATATACAATGATGTCCTTAGGTCTCACAAATGCCCCCGCCTTTTTCATGCATATGATGAATAAAGTGTTCATGGAATTCTTGGATAAGTTTGTGGTGGTTTTCATCGATGATATTCTCATATACTCTAAAAGTGACGAGGAACACAAGGAACACCTCCGAGCAGTCTTACAGAGGCTCCGTGACCATCAGCTGTATGCAAAATTCTGCAAGTGTGAATTTTGGCTCAAACAAGTCGGATTTCTGGGGCATGTTCTATCAGCAGAAGCTATTGCAGTGGATCCCAGCAAAGTTAAAGATGTGCTTGATTGGGCAGCACCCACGACCGTATCCGAAGTCCAGAGTTTTTTTGGATTAGCCGGATATTACCGCCGGTTCATCGAAGGATTCTCCAAAATTGCCATGCCAATGATAGAACTCCTCAAGAAGGACAAGAAGTTTGAATGGACTAAGGATTGCGAGCAGAGCTTTAACGAGCTAAAAACCAGATTGACATCAGCACCATTCTTGACTCCCCCAGACATTTACCGCAGCTTCAATGTGTATTGTGACGCATCCAGAAAAGGTATTGGGTGCATACTTATGCAAGACGGCAAAGTGGTTTCTTATGCATCTCGCCAGCTACGACCTCATGAAGGAAATTATCCTAGGCATGATTTAGAACTGGCCGTGGTTGTGCACTCTCTAAAGATTTGGAGACATTATCTCATTGGGAAGAGATGTCAAATATTTACCGACCACAAGATTCTCAAATATATCTTTACGCAACCAGACTTAAACCTTCGACAGTGAAGATGGCTCGAGTTGGTCAAGGACTATGATCTGGGAATAAATTACCATCCGGGAAAAGCTAACGTGGTCGCTGATGCCCTCGGTCGCAAGCCTGCCAATTTAAACGCTATGCTAGAGTCTTTGCCTCCAGAACTCTAGCAAGATATTGCTTAGCTAAAATTGGTAATTGTTGATGTCGGCCTCGCGAATATTTTGGAAGTAACTCCTACTCTAGAAGAAGAGATACGCGTGGCACAAGCCAACAATGAGAGTCTGCAAGTATACTTCCAACGTCTGCACAAAGGCAAGACTCATGATTTCTCAAAGGACGCACTGGGTACACTCAGGTTCCAAAGAAGGATATGCGTACCTGAGCAAGCAGATTTGAAGAAGAAAATTTTGGCAGAAGCACACGAATCTTCATATTCGATACACCCAGGAAGCACCAAAATGTACGAAGATCTTCTACAGATATTTTGGTGGGATGGAATGAAAAGGGACATCGCATATTTTGTCGCTTGTTGTGACATCTGCAACAAAGTAAAGGCAGAACACCAAAAACCCACTGGACTTCTCCAACCTCTACCCATCTCACAATGGAAATGGGACGATGTCTGCATGGACTTTATCACTGGTCTACCCAAGACTCACCGAGGTAATGATGCTATATGGGTCATAGTGGACACGTTGACAAAAGTGGCTCACTTTATTCCCATCCGCACCACCCTCTGCGCTGATCAACTCTCACAGTTATACGTATCTCTGATTGTTAGTCTTCATGGAGTGCCAAGAACAATCACTTTGGACCAAGGTTCATTATTTACCTCCGCATTTTGGTCCTGACTCCATCAAGCTTTGGGAACCTCTCTCAAATATAGCACCGCCTATCATCCACAGACGGACGGTCAGACCGAGCGAGTGAATCAAATCCTTGAAGATATGTTGTGAGCATGTGCCTTAGCCATATACGGAATTCTCATACAACAACAGTTTTCAGACCAGCCTGAAGATGTCACTCTTTGAAGCGTTATACGGTCGCAAGTGCCGCACTCCATTAAATTGGTCTCAAAGCAGAGATAGTTGTATCTTCGGTACCGATCTGATATTGGAGGCAGAGAAGCAAGTCAAGGAAATTCGTGATAGACTTCAACTGGCTAAGTCACGACAGAAAAGTTATTATGATGCCAAGCATAGACAAGTCAATTTTGAACCCGGTGAACATGTGTATATCCGAGTCACCCCCATGAAGGGAGTCAAGAGATTTCAGACCTGAGGCAAATTGGCACCAAGATATATTGGTATGTTCCCGATTATGACACGAGTTGGCACTGTTGCTTATCAGTTGGAATTGCCACCAGAATTATCGGATGTACACAACGTGTTCCACGTGTCATAGCTGAGAAGGTGTATTTCCCCACCCAAGAAAAGGACTAATATGTCAGAAATTGAGCTTGCCAAGGATTTAACTTATGAGGAGAGACCATTCAGAATCTTGGATGAGGCAGAAAGGGTTACACGTAGCAAGGCGATCAAATTTTACAAGGTCCAGTGGGAGCATCACACAGAAGAAGAAGCAACCTGGGAAAGAGAGGAGTTTTTAAGGACAACCTACCCAGAACTGTTTTCCCAAGAAACCAAATCTCGAGGATGAGATTCATCTTAAGTGGGGGAGGTTTGTGACAGCCTGGTTTTGCCTTCTCTCTTTTTCCGGACTTTCAGTTGCCTTTGCTTTGGATTTGGTGTTTTGAATCAATACAAATGGAGTTGAACAATTGGGCCTACCCTTGATTTTCATCCAAGTGACCCATCCACCTCTAACTCACCTTTTATTCTCTGAAAAATTCCTACAAAAGCCCAATGGGTATTTTTCATAAAAGAAAAATATTCATTTCTCCCCCTAAAAATCACTTCAGAGAAGAAAGCTCCAAAGCAACCCCAAGATTTCTTGCTCCAAAAATCCTGAATAAATTCACAAATATTCTTTGAACCGTAGGGCACCTTCCTGAGCAAAAATATTGCATAACGTTTTGTAATATTTTTGCTACAGAAAATCATTTCTGTTTTGGAGAGAATGATCACTTTGCATAGCAAGTATATTTTTGCTTGATCTTTTGGGGCTAATCTTTTCTGAGCTTGATTACCTTCCTAAGAGATCACTAAACCCAAAAGCACAGCCCTTAACTCCCACTAGATTTTTCTCAGTTAAGCTCACAAGTTTTTGTCCAGAAACTTGCCAGGAAGATAGCCACTCCCATAGTGCACCTGTGATCCAACCAAGCGTGCAAAACAACTAACACCACTAAGGACTTGCTGCCAGACATGTTGTTTGGGCTTAGCTCAGCTTGATGCCATAGTTCACGCGGTGACCACATTCGTCCAAGGTAGCTGGCATGCGTTCGACGTGCTCTGCATTGCGCCAACGCCTCTGTTTTGCACGTGCTTGCTGCCCACGCTGCAAAGCCATGCCAAACCGTGCCACCATCTTTGTTTGAGCCCCATAACTGCACCCTGGTGCTTGCCGACGTCGGAGCTCGCTGCAGCAAGCACGGGCACGGCGCGGCCAACGCAACAGTGTGCCTGCACCCCTATGCTTGTTGCGTGTCGCGCTCCTGTGCTTGTCGCAGCTCGCCTACAGCTCCCGCGTGACCTCCGGCATCTTCCCCCTCTCTCACTAACGCCATTCGTCGTTCGGTGAGGCTCTAGAGAACTCCGGCGAGCTCTCGATCCCCGCCTCGGCCTGGGCTATACATAGAGCTCCCCGAGCTGGTTCCTCTCCTCACACACACTCACCACACCTCCACACACCCGTAGAGCGCCGCAGCGCGACCGGGCAGGCCTCTGGCCGCCGTCCCCGCCCAAAGCTCGTCGGCGATTCCCTCCTCTGCCCCCACCCGCTCAAGATCCGCTCGAGCTCAGCTGACCCCTCCGGCATGTTCATGGTGATCCACTAGTTTGTGCTGGTGTTGTTGGAGCTGCTGGACTGGCCATGCGTCGCCGGAGCCACCATCTCCGACGAGCCCCGCCGGCTGCCGCCGCTGGAGAGCTTCGTTCCGACCTCGTCCGACCACCCCTAGCCACGCTACGGGAACGGGCAGGTGCGTCTCCACCTCCTCTTTAATCCTATCCCTATAGATCTCGTCGACGTGCACTCCTCGCTGAGAAAGCGCCGTCGCCGCGCCGCCCGCCTCTATTTCTCTCTCTCCCCCCTCTGGCCTGACAGCTGGGGCCCGCTGTCGGCCACTCAGGCCGCGCCCGAAGCAGTATGAGTGGTGGCGCTCTGGCATTTTACGCCTTCGACGTCACCCCCCTGGTTTTTCTTTTTAATTCAAATTTAGTTCAAATTTGACCAGAACTTTGACTAGCTGTAACTTTTATTCTACAAGTCCAAATGAGTTGATTATTTTTGCATCTATTCTTACTGGAAAATCCTAGCAGCACACCCAAGATGGGATTTTTCCTTGCTGTCTAGAGTTTCTGGTGATTTTCAGAAGTGTTCTTGATATTTTCTTTTTGTCATTTGATTTATTTTCAGAAGGTGAAGCTTGTCTTGAAGGCATCCATGAGGAGTGTGAAGCTCCATTGCACTAAGGCAAGCCACAACAACATGATCATGGTGTCTTTGAATTTATATGATATTCATTGCATATAGTATTAAAAATAAATGATTCTTGTGTTATTTAGTTTGTCATGAAATAAATGCTTGAAGTAGTGAGTTATAGCTTGAGTAGTTGATCTAAGTAAATTTTGTCATGACTATGGTATTATGAGCATGAGTATTATTTTTCTATATGAAGAATGACTTTTATTTAATAAATACCAACTAAAGTAATGAGTAGAAATAACCAGTAAGAAAGGACCAGAAATGTTGCAAGTTGAGTTTGCGCAAGTAGAACTTTGAATAAGGTTGATCTGTTAGTGTTAAAGTGATATATGATGCATGATACATGGTTGCATAAGCATGGCATGTTGTGACTCGAGCATTTCTTTTATTTTCAAGTTAAACCTGATAATAATTGAACTTGAACTTAAAGTTGGTCGAGTCATGGTGCCACTGAATCGGGCTGCCAAGTGCAACCACGTTTGCCTTAGTATGGGGACGTCGTAGTCATTCCGTTGTCATGCCTCTTGTTGGTACCCCCAACTAGGGAAGGTTATGGGCGTGCGTTACCCTGGCCCGGTAAGCGCACATAACATTGTGGACCTGTTGTTGTTATGGTACCGTGTCCCCGTTTGGGACTATTTATTTGCCACGACGGTGGTAGTTTTGCCTTTGGTAGGCTCAGTCACCCAGGATTGATCCCAGAGGGGAGTTGGTCGGAGTGGCCGTAAGAGTATCATGGCAATGGGAAGATTCTGTCGGAATGTCGTTGGACCACCCGAATGGGAGTGCGAGGCCATGGATTTCGTGGTGTGGGTAAAGTTTGCTACCTCTGCAGAGTGTATTAATCTATCGATAGCCGCGCCCGCGGATAAGGGCCCAGTTCGTAAGTAAGTCACACCATGGATCAACTTCAATAATTAATCTTGCACACTAAGTTATTTGCATTGCACTGTTGAGTTATGATGATGTCAGTGAGACTGACTGCTGTGGTATTACTTGTGATCCGGAAGTGATCATTGTTTGGTTCCGAGGTAACTTGTTGAACCAAGAGTGGTTCCGTTCGTGGTCCGTCGTGATCACTGTTTGGTTGCGAGGCAACCTGTTGGTAAGAGAGTCTGAGTGACTCGATGCACAAGTTTGGTCACTGCATGAGTAGTATTTTGATACTTGCATTGAACTTGCTTAAATGTCATGATATTGTTTTCCATTATGGTTTTGCTTGCTGTGAGCTTTCAAGTACATTCAATGTACTGACCTAGCATGTTATGCAAGATTTCAGGAAAGTCTAACTGGATTGGAGTGCTATCGTGTCTAGACCATGTCCACATCGGTGTCCCTGTGCTATGGAGTCCCGCTACGTCGTTGTTCCGCTGTCGTGTAGATGTCGTGCTTGAGGCCCTTTATGTTCACTAAATAATGTACATATTGTTCAGCCGCACCGAGTGTGCCGCTTGGCCTTGCTACTTGATGTAATGTAACACTATGCTTCTGTTAGTTTCAATAAAGCGGTGATTTATGTACCAAGATGTTGTGTGTTGCCAGAAGACATGATCTCTGGGTTGGCAATGCAAGGTAAATCGGTCGCTCTGAGCCGGGGTGCCACAAACACGTCTATCCTCACAATATCGTAAGCATGTAAATCATTGTTCAGTTTCTAATTCCCAAGTAAGATATATATCAGGAATGTATCTACCCTCAAATATTGGATATTTAATTTCAGTTTAGTATTATGGTCATTATCACGTACCTGACGTGGTGATGCAGCCCTACCGTTGCGAATATATGCATGAGGACGACCTGGTGGTGGTGCTAGTGGTTGCACGTAGTTCTGATTTTAATCAACCTCATCCTCGTAATAGTCCTCCACCTCTGCAGTAGCAGCAGGAGCTACAGAAGCATCAAAAGTAGGTACATCAGCACTAGAAGTTTGACCAAGCTCAAGGGGAACGCGCAGTGCTCGTCCCACTTGATTTGGAAGGCGTTGTTGTTGTTGTTGTTGTTGTTGTTGTTGTTGTTGTTGTTGTTGTTGTTGTTGTTGTTGTTGTTGTTGTTGTTTTTTGTTGTTGTTGCTGCTGCTGTAGAGGTACAATAGGTGCTGCGGGCGGTGGTTGTGGAAGACGCGCGAGAAATCCATTAAACTTGTTATCGAGCTTTGTTTCGAATGCCTTCTCAATGCCATCTATCTTCTCGACGGCCTCTTCAAATTTGTTTAGCACATCTTTCACCTGTCCGCTCATCATTTGCTGAAACTTATCATGTAACTCTTTGTTCGTCATGTTCTCCCAGTCAGTCTCGTTGGCTTGTGATCCTCCCATGGTTAGCAGCAATAGAAACATGCAATAATATGATCCTACAGACTACTAGGAAGTGGTATTGGTGTGTCACAAATCCGTCAAGCGAATCTCAAAGTCTTACCAGTTCTTACCAAGAAGTAGGTGGTTATCGGCAACCATTGTAGTCAAACCTCTCAAAAGCATGGATAGAGCGATTTCTAGCTGGTTTCAAACGCACGATGTAGATGTATGTGGAGCTGGGAAGGCTTAATATATGGTAGCAAAAATGGTCAGCAATAATCAGTTCAGAGATGCAAAGTTGAATAAATGCTCAACGATGGTACTGTGCTGGTCCTAGGATAGATTGTGCTAGAGACGCGAGCCTAGCACACTAACAAAATCACGGCGCTGCATGAAAACTAGGGAAAAGCACAGTCTGAAAATTATTTTCGCTCTTTTTTTGCACTCTTTTTTCCCCGAAAATCACTATAATGGCGAGTGTCTCAAAACTCTTCCCAAGTCAAGATAACAGGATAGACACGAAATTTTTGTGACCAATTTTTTTTGACTGCCCAGACCAAAAACTGGAAACGGCTCAAAAAACTTTCTTTAGTGGCACATGTATCAAAACGCTCGGACACATCTAAAAATAGGATAGCCAGAATTTTTTTTGACAAGTGCTTTTTCGGAAAATTTTGGGCCTAAATGGAGGGTGGTTTCCGGACTCTTTTTTTGGAAATGAACATCTTCTACGGAATAGAAAAAGATTAGTGGAATCCGAAACCTACTCAGACATGGAAACACAAATCTGGAAACAAATGGATGTCGAAAGTAAACCTAATATGAGATGGACTCGGAGTAGTGGTGGTATATGGATATGGATCGGTGGTGGTATATGGACTCGGATGGGTGGTGGTATATGGACGTGGGTCGATGGTGGTATATGGACATGGATCGATGGTTGTATATGGACTCGGAGCGATGGCGGATAAGCAGTGATAGTAGATGGTAGGGGCGATGTATCTGGTGTGGTGGTGGTATATGGCAGCGGATGATGATGGTGCGGCGGCGGTGTGAATACCAGGGAATAGAACTTGAAACTCTAAAAGACTAGACGCTAAGACCAGCAACTACACACGATGATGCAACCGCAAATTTAACAAAGCAAATATAGAAAAGATTATGCAAGGGCTCAGACTGGTTTGGATATGATGAACTAACCCTATTTTTTGGCTTTTTTGTGGACTAGGTATGAAGAACAAACTCGATATAAACTATGAAAAACTGTAAAATCTCACCGAGCAACCTAGAAATCTGATACCACTTGATAGAGGCAAAGGTGTCCCGACGTTTCGATGAGATAGCTTTCGTTTTCTGTGGGAGTCAACTTTGACGATCTGACTACGAACGTGCGAAGACGTCGCGCCTTAGCAATCACTAAACCAACTTCCGAGGGTTATTGACCACGCTGGAGCACGATCAACCTAACCACGAGGGTATATTTCCTGCGAGCAAAAAAAGAACAAGCAAGAAACTAAGATTGTAATCTGGATATTGCGAATAAAAGAAGAAAGCTTTATTAATGAAGGTGGGGTTCTGTGACGTCTTGGTCTAGTCATTGAACACAAACGAAGTGTGTGAAGCTGCAGCTATGGCGAACTTTTAATCTAAACAAAACCCAAAGTCTAAATGACACCCTAAGGGTTGTATATATGGAGGAAGAGGGGGGAGTTTCGTGACTCTTGTTTCCCCACACATACAGACTACAAAAACAACCTATACTTAAGTATTTCGGAATTACATGGCCTGGCCCAAAAAT
The DNA here is from genome assembly GCF_002162155.2 of Triticum dicoccoides. Classification (NCBI taxonomy): domain Eukaryota; kingdom Viridiplantae; phylum Streptophyta; class Magnoliopsida; order Poales; family Poaceae; genus Triticum; species Triticum dicoccoides. The sequence continues at coordinate 354,390,169 of NC_041383.1, forward strand.
AAGGTGATGCAACAACTATAATAGCCTCTGGATGAAATTTATGAAGTGGCATCTTGTATATTTCGTCCAAGGCTACATGCACTCATTATGGTGCCTTCAAAGTCCTAAAATTATCACTTGTAACTCCATTCTTGTTCCCCTTGCGTATACCATCATCTCCATGCTTGATCTTGCTCCAATGTTCATCCCTCTTGTCCAAGCTAGGCCCTTCATTTGTAAGCAAGACAAATGTATCCAATTTAGGCAGCACCATATTCTCATGAACATTAGAATCATTACCAAGAAATGAAAATACCTGATAATTTAATTGGCATGCGCAAGCTCTAGTAATTGGTGCAGTATGTATAGTTGCAGGGGATGCGGGTGTAACAATGATATTGATGTCCTCATCACATAAGTTTCTGCTCGTTGTCCGACTGGACGCATTTGCATTTCATATTTGCGCTCGATTTGCATTGACGCGGACACGAGATGGACACGCCACATGGTCTGCTCGGTGTTCGCCTCGGTCCGCGTGTCGTCCGCACATCTACCCCATGTGGTCGTAGTCAATGCACCACCTAACTTGGGCTAGTATGGCTGCGTCTGGAAGCTTCCAACATGCTCGTCCTTTTTAATGCAAGCATGGGGGCGGCCTCATCCTGTTCTCCCATCGACATCAAGCCCCCTCGCTCCCTCGCCGGCGACGGCAAACCCTAGCAAGCTTGCCATGGGTTTCGTCAAGAAGCGCAAGGGCAAGATCCACGTCGGCTCGTCCCGCGCGCCTCCCCTGCCTCCGCCTCCGCCGCTAGAGGACGCGTACGTGCTAGTGTCGTGTTTACCACAGGACCGACTCTACATCCTCGTGCACCGCACGCGGTACAACTAGTACTACCGCCATTTGCTGTCGTGCATGGATGTCAACCTCCCCCACGGGTGGCACCTTGTCCCCCACCGCACCCCATTGTCGGGGGTGCCGTGATCAGCGCCTGTGCATGCAGACAAGGTGCGCAAGCGCCGTGCCCTCCTATCATCGGAGCAGCGATGCGACCCGGTGTACGCAACTGACTCCCCCAACTGGGATGTCTGGATCGCCACCGAGCATGATGTGACCCATGGCGACGGCATTCAGCTCGACCCTTGGTTCGTGCTGCCACCCCCGGAGGTGGCGTCGGAGGAGGAGGAGGCAGCCTACCAGGCTCCATTGGTGGCAAAACGCCCTGGAGGAGAGCCATCGCGAGGAGGACGCGCACTGGGATGGCTTGGAAGAGGCCCTTGCGCTGTCGGCTGTAGGGGACTGCGTCTAGCCCCATCACCGATGGCTCACCCAAGGCTGAGCCCAAGCACACGCCCATGTGCACACCGCCCACGGAGCCCGAGCTGGAGATGTACGCGTAGACCACCATCCTCCGCGAGTGGGTGAGTGTGTCGCCCAAGCAAGAGGTGGTCTGCCTGGAGCACTGACGACAACGCCACCAGGTGGAGGAGCGTGCCAACAGTGAGCGCAGGATGCAGGCCGAGCGCGAGGAGGAAGAGCAAAGCGCCTGCTGGGCACGGGAGGAGGAGGAAGAGCGCCGAGAGCAAGAGGAGGAAGAGTGCGTGCGTCGCGCAGCAATGTTGCTGGCGGAGCAGACACCGGAGGAATCGATGCAGGCAGTGTGGGAGACCACATTCCCATGGGCTGGGCCGCCTCTAGCCTTGGTCGACCACACAGGTGATGCAACGATGGCTAGGGCAGCGTGCTGGGTGACTATGAGGCATGTTTTTAGTTTTTTTTTAATATTTTGTTAATGTTTCAATGGACTTTGGCCGGCAGTTGTCTTGCTGTTTACTTTTTAATTATGTTAATTTGGAACGCATGTTTTCAAAATTGTTTCTTAAGTGGGCGTGAAAAAATGCGTCGGTCACCATTGGGCGACGCGGCCGGCCCAAACGAGAAAGCGGACAATCCCGTCTGCTCGGCTAGCCCAAACGGACAAAATGCACATCCGTTTGGGTCAGCGTTGGAGTTGCTCCACCAAGTCGTTTTGAGCGTTAACATTACCTACCGGTAACAACATATGTTGTTTGTCTCTGTGTTAAGATCTGTGCAATCATCACTTTGTTTATTCTCACTTTTCTACTATAAAAAAGTTATACCTGACCAAATACATCTAGTGGATCCCATCTAAGTAAACAAAGTACTACCTTTTGCTAGTCTAAAGGGACCCATAGTACTACATTGTGTCTCGTAAGGATGCTCATTCATTTGTCTCTTCTCTCTCCCTTCAAACAAATCCATGGATTTTATTTCATCTTAGTCAACTAAAACCTTTATATCTTTAAAACCATAAGTTTGTTTCCGCAATTATTTATACTCCCTCTGTTCCTTTATATAAGGTGTATCTGTTTTTTTATTAAAAAACATAATGTAAGGTGCATTTGTTCTAATTCCTCTTAATTCCGTTCTTAGCCCTCTAGAAAAAAGGAAAATATCTCTTTCCTGATTGCATGTATCTCTCCTTATGGCAAAAGGAAATTATCTCTCTCTCGATTGTATCTATCTCTTTCTTTCCTGGACAAACTGATTTACTTGCCACTAATGAATGATTCGCCAAGGGTAATTTTGTCCTCAGTTGTCTACATTTTTGTGCCTTGGTCACAGTGCCAAAAATAATACACCTTACATAAAGAAACGGAGGGAGTATATTTGAATGTCTGGCGCCAATACCTTTAGAACTACCCCAATCTTGTATACATTTCAAACACATTTAAATTTCAAAGTTTCACATTTCTATGTGGAACAAACTTATTTCACTTAAAAATATGAAACAAACCTTTTCAATAGAAATACATAAAACTAATCTATTTCACTCGAAACCTATATTAATCCAAATATGAAACTGAAATGACATCTATGCTACATCGATTATTTGCAAATGTATAACAATTTATTTCAAAGATGTAATATGTTTTTTAATATGTAATTTAAATAGATGTTAATTTTGTGAAATCAGCTAGTGAAGAAGTAACGTGCAGGTTTTGAATGTGAAAAACAATGTGAAATTGAAATGTCAACCTGTGAAACAGATTTTTCTAGAAATGTGTAATAGCTTATTTCAGAAGAGTGAAATATGTTATTTCAAAAATATGCAATTGAAATGGATGTGAGTTTTATGAAACAAACCGGTGAAAAGCTTCAAAAAAAGCAAAACAATTTATTTCAATAATATGCAATTGAAATAGATGCGATTTTTGTGAAAGAGGCTAGTGGAAAGTGAAATGTATGTTCTGAAAGTGAAAAATAATATGAAACTGAAATGTAAACTTATAAAACTGATTATTTGGAAATGTGTAACAGCTTTTTTCAAAACAATGAAATATGTTACTTAAAAAATGTGAAATTTAAATAGATGTGTTTTTTGTGAATAAGACATTGAAAAGTGAAATATATGTTCTGAATTGTGAATCTAGGTTCTGAATTGTAAAATGGTAATCACAGAAATTGAAATTATAATGTGTCAATGTGAAACTGATTATTTGGAAATGTGAAAAAGTTTTATTTTAAAAAAGTGAAATAGGTTATTTGAGAAATGTGCATTTGAAATAGATGTTACTTTTGTAAAACAAGCGAGGGAAAAGTGAACCCTAACCCTAAACCCTAAAATGTGCGTGTGGGGTAAAGTGGAACCACTTCTATCCAACAGTCTAAGCTACTTGGTGATGGATCGCTCGCACCCCCACCTAGCTCTCTCCCACCTCTAGCCCCGCTATCGTCGAACCCCCGCTGGCGGCCCTCCACCCAGCCCTGAGCCCCTTCCCCAGCTTCCCCCTCAGACCCCGTCATGGCTCTTCCGGTGCTGACCTTGCTGGGCGCCGAGCGACCCTCTCTGACGGCGACTGCGTGTCCTCTGGTGGCAGTGAGTTTGACTCGGAGAGCGAGTCCTCGTCGCGTTCCTACAGCGACGTCGTCCGGACCCCGCCCGCCCCGCCCGCTTCGGTGCTCCCTCGGCAGCCCGCCGCAACCCACCTCGGCCCCCGCTCCAAGGTGCACCGCGTCTCCGGTGGGGTTCAGGTCGATGCCGACAGCTTCCAGCAGTCGCGATGCAGGCACCGCAGCAACCGCCCACGCACCCCGGCCGGGCCAAGCCCTCCGCTGACGCGCCGGTGCAGCCCGTCGCCGGAGGAGGTCGCGGGCCATTGCTTCCGCTGCCTCGACCATTGTCATCGGATCCGGGACTACACCAAGGACATCCGCTGTCGTCGATGCCTCAAGTCTGGCCATGACTCGCGCTCCTACAGAAACAGGCGTCGCGACGCCGCCGGACGCGCCCGCACCACCAACGACTGCGTTGGCCCCTCTATCGTGGACGCCGCTACGCACCAGGCCACACCTCCACCGCCATCCCTGCCGCAGGCGACCGCTCTGGTCGTTGCGCCCCCCTCACACGCCGGAGCCCGAGCCTGTGCGGGTGATCATGGCACACTCCGTCGAGATGGAGGAGTCAGAGGAGCGTTTCATCAACTCGTCGTGGTTCTCACTCTCCCTCAGGCAATGGAGCAAACTCGCCCACGCGGGCTCCGGCGAGCTCGAGTACTGCATTGAGCTGGAGCTCCGCGGCGTTCTGGCGCAGGCCTGGCACCTGTCCACCGCTGAGCACGTCCTGGGTATGAGCTGCTGGATCGAACGCCTCCATCCCAAGACGCATTCCAGGGCCAATCTTGCGACGTTCAAGCTGGCCGCACGCACACACCACCCCGACAACATCCGTCGCACCGCCATTCTGGAAATTGTGGAGCAGATTCCTGCATGCCTGAGCTCCGACAAGCCCACCATCAGGACCCTCACCTACCCTGTCGCCATTGCTGTGGCCCGCGTCGAGCCAAGCAGAGCTCCACTACTTCACGCCTCGCATGGCACGGGACAGGGAGGGGATGGCGCGCACGACGACGCCCACGACAACCACAGCCGCGCACAAGGACCCGGCCAGGGTAGCGAACGGACGCACCACCGCCCGGCCGCACTGATGGCATGGCCATGGACGACACGTTGTGGCGGGCAACAAATCACGCCGGACGCGTGGATGGAGTCACTATGTCGCACGCCTGGCCAGCTCTCGCTAGCGAGGCCACGCCGTCGCCCGTACTGAGCATGGAGCGTTGCATGGCATCATGGCCCGGACAGCAGGGGACCCACCCCCCTCGTCGATAGGCCAGAAAAGGAAGAGGCAGAGGATCACAAAGGGGCACTTTGCAGGCGGGCCCGGTGGATAAGGCTGTCGAAGGCGCAGTTGTCCCCGCGACCACGACGACTGCACCAGTTGGCAGAGCCACTTTGGCCGCTGTGACCCAGATCATGAACGCGGAGGCGGGCCAGGCCCCAGATGGCGGCCCCTCGTTGGCTGCAAACACACCAGAACCAGCGCGGAATTTGAATCCAACAGGAAGCCGCGCACCCAAGGACGATCGCATGGGGGCCACGACTGGCTCGTCCGATCCCACGCATTGTCAGGATCTGGACGCCATCAAAGAGGTTCCTGCAACGCCGCCAGCGCCTGCTGGCCACTCTGTTGCTCGGTCGGGGCAAAGCAGCAACCCCTCTATGCCAGCGACTGAGGAGATGGGCCCTGGTGACGACGCCATCCCGTCCCCCAGACCCCACGTGGACGCCGTTGTGTGCGATGATACGCGGCCCACCCCAAGCACGCCGCCCATGACAGGATTGCTATCACCCACCCCCGAACCCCTGACACCAGTGATGTTGCAGGGCAGGCCCCAAGCCCAGGCCACAATGCAGGAGGCCGCCACGGGCTCCGTTGTCGCCTAGCCCATGCAGACAGGAGCCCAACATGGCTCCTCGTGATCGACACGGGGGATGTTCACGTCGCCACCAGCTGCGCTGATCTCGCGCACGCCCCTGCACACAGACGACATGGACCCTGGGAGAATTTCTCACAGCCGCAACGAGACACATCACCGCCGCCTTGCCAACCCGAGGGAAGAAGCTGCCCCGCCCGCTCAACTTCACACCCAGGCGCTGCCGATCGGCCACCATCGCCGCCTCATCGGCCGCTCCACCCACCGCTGAGCGTGGCGCTCAAGTCTAGATCCTACGCATGCTCGGGATCGTCGGGACCAACCAGCGGATCACTGCCATCAAGATGAAGGCGTACGACGATGTGTTCGTGGTGCCCATCCCGCTCTCAGTGCTTACGGCCATCGCTACCCTAGTTGACCGAGAGCTACCCGCGGACTTCGCTACCGCGGCAGCTGCGACGGCCACCGCCCGGATGGCCGGCTCGCCCTAGGCCTAGCGCGATGCCCATCCTCATCGATCATGTGCACCCATGGATCACGACATCAAGATAGCAATATGGAATGTGCGTGGCCTCAACGCGCGCGCCCGGCGCCACGCCATTAGATCGCTGCTTGACACCACCGAAGCCTCCATTGTATGCCTACAGGAAACTAAAATGGCTTTGATCTGCTCGTCCATTGTCCTCGATGCCCTTGGGTCGGAATTTGACGACTACACATACCTCCCGGCGAATGGAACGCAGGGAGGCATTTTGCTCAAGTGGAAGAGCAGGGTCGTGTCCATCACGGACCCCCTGTTCACCACAAACACCCTCACGGCAAGGGTGGCCAAGGCCACCGGCATGCCTTGGTGGATGTCTGTCGTATACGGCCCCCAAGAGGACGTAGACAAGATCGCCTTTATACAGGAGCTCCGCGACATTCGTGCGGACTGCCCCGGGCCATGGATGCTATGTCGTGACTTCACCCTAATCATATGCGATGAAGACAAGAACAATGACAATTTGAATCGCCGCACGATGGGAAGATTCCGCCGCCTCGTTAACGACCTCGCGCTCAACGAGGTATACCTCACTGGAAGATGATTCACGTGGTCCAACGAGCAAACTCCGCCCACCCTGGTGCACCTGGACCGCGTGTTCTGCACCGTTGATTGGGAGGACATGCACGGGGACTGCCACTTGAGGTGCCTTACTTCGGTTGTGTCTGACCATTGCCCACTTCTCCTCGATTGTGCGCCCCAGCATGTGGCGCATCGGAGGTTCCATTTTGAGGACTTTTGGATGCGATAGATGGATTCCACGGCACGGTTGCCGCGGCTTGGCGATCGGTGCACGACACGGACCCTTTCCGGCGTCTCATGCTGCGCCTCCAAACCACCGCCCGCCGACTCACGAGTTGGAGCGCCAAGTCCAAAGGGAGCATATGTGACAAGATGGCCATCTCTCGCGAGCTCATATCGCGTTTTGACAAAGCCGAAGAGGACCGCGCGTTCTCCCCTCCAGAGGATTGGCTCCGAAAACAGCTCAAGATCTCCTACTTGGGGCTAGCTTCTCTCGAGCGCATGATCACGAGGCAGCGAGCGAGGATCACCATGCTCAGGGACAACGACGCTAACACGGCCTTCTTCCACCGGCAATGCTCATTCCGCCGACAGAAGAACAACATATCCTGACTCGTGATCGAAGGACACGCGATCAGTGATCGGGAGGGAATGGCCCTGGCGGCCTTCACGCACTTCCCTTGCCCGCAATCACACGCTGGACCTATCGCAGCTCATCTAGATGCATGACCTAACCGACCTCAAGGCACCATTTAGCCCGGAGGAGATCTAGGATGCCATCAAGCACCTCCGGCCCGTAAAGCGGCTGGGACCGGACGGCTTTACTGCGGCATTCCGCCGGGCCTGCTGGAGCATTATTATGTTGGGGAATGCGGTAATTTCAAAAACAATTCCTACGATCACGCATGATCTATCTATGTGATGCATAGAAACGAGAGGGGAGAGTGTGTCCATGTACCCTCGTTGACCGAAAGCGGAAGCGTTTAGTTAACGCGGTTGATGTAGTCGAACGTCTTCGTGATCCAACTGATTCAAGCACCGAACGTACGGCACCTCCGTGTTCAGCACACGTTCAGCTCGGAGACGTCCCTCGTACTCTTGATCCAGTTGAGGCCGAGGGAGAGTTTTGTCAGCACGACAGCATGGTGACGGTGATGATGAAGTTACCGACGCAGGGCTTCGCCTAAGCACTACAACGATATGACCGAGGTGTGTAACTGTGGAGGCGGGCACCGCACATGGCTAAACAGTTGTCAATATGTGTGTTCTAGGGTGCCCACCTGCCCCTGTATATAAAGGAGCAAGGGGGGGCCGGCCGGCCCCTGTAGGGCACGCCCCAAGTAGGATTCCTACTAGGAATCCTATTCCTAGTAGGTTTCCAACTTGGGGAAGAGAGGGGGAAGGAAGGAGAGGGAGAGAGGGAAGGCAAGGGGGGCGCCGCCCCCCTTCCTTGTCCTATTCGGACTCAGGGGGAGGGGGCGCGCAGCCTGCCCTGGTCGGCCCCTCTGTCTCTCTCCACTAGGGCCCATCAAGGCCCATTAGTTCCCCGGGGGGTTCCAGTAACCCTCCGGCACTCCGGTTTTATCCGAAACTTCTTCGGAACACTTCCGGCGTCCGAATATAGTCGTCCAATATATCAATCTTTCTGTCTCGGCCATTTCGAGACTCCTCATCATGTCCGTGATCACATCCGGGACTCCGAACAATCTTCGGTACAACATATCACATAAACTCATAATACCAATCGTCATCGAACATTAAGCGTGCGGACCCTACGGGTTCGAGAACTATGTAGACATGACCGAGACATGTCTCCGGTCAATAACTAATAACGGAACCTGGATGCTCATATTGGTTCCTACATATTCTACGAAGATCTTTATCGGTCAAACCGCATAACAACATACGTTGTTCCCTTTGTCATCGGTATGTTACTTGCCCGAGATTCGATCGTCGCTATCTCAGTACATAGTTCAATCTCGTTACTGGCAAGTCTCTTTACTCATTCCGTAATACTTCATCCTGCAACTAACTCATTAGTCACAATGCTTGCAAGGATTATAGTGATGAGTATTACCGAGAGGGCCCAGAGATACCTTTCCGAAACACAGAGTGAGAAATCCTAATCTCAATCTATGCCAACCCAACAAACACCTTCGGAGACACCTGTAGAGCACCTTTATAATCACCCATTTATGTTGTGATGTTCGGTAGCACACAAAGTGTTCTTCAGGTATTCGGGAGTTGCATAATCTCATAGTCCGAGGAACTTGTATAAGTCATGAAGAAAGCAGTAGCAATGAAACTAACACGATCATAATGCTAAGCTAACGGATGGGTCATGTCCATCACATCATTCTCCTAATGATGTGTTCTCGTTCATCAAATGACAACACATGTCTATGGTTAGGAAACATAACCATCTTTGATTAACGAGCTAGTCAAGTAGAGGCACACTAGGGACTTTATGTTTTGTCTATGTATTCACAAATGTACTAAGTTTCCGGTTAATACAATTCTAGCATGAATAATAAACATTTATCATGAATTAAGGAAATAAATAATAACTTTATTATTGCCTCTAGGGCATATTTCCTTCAATCTCCCACTTGCACTAAAGACAATAATCTAGATTACATAGTAATGATTCTAACACCGATGGAGCTTTGGTGCTGATCATGTTTTGCTCGTGAGAGAGGCTTAGTCAACGGGTCTGCAACATTCAGATCCGTGTGTATCTTGAAAATCTCTATGTCCCCTTCTAAGGATGGCAATGGGTAGGGTATGGGGCGGGTAGAGCATTACCATACCCATACCCGTGTAGTCAATGGGTACGAAATTATACCCATACCCGTACCCACGGGTATGAAACTTTACCCGTACCCATACCCGATGGGTTTCCATACCCATTGGGTACCAATTGGGTAGATCAAGCAGTACAAAAGTTATTCGCAATTTTACATTAATCTATAGCACATTTCACAAAAAATATTGATCTCAACTCAATATCAGATAGACGAGTACCTGCTCAACTAAAATTGACAATTAATGATAACTTTAACATAGGTTCACAAGCTCACAAACCAAATTTAACACGGGTACTCTTGTGAATTATGGGTAAGTTTCACATATCAGTATAAACGGGTAGGGTATGGGTATATCCATGGGTAAAAGGATATACCCGTGCCCTACCCATGACTTAACGGGTAGGGTATGGGTACTACCCATGGGTATAAAATTGTGCCCATACCCTGCCCTTGCGGGTACGGTATCCGTGGGTACCCATACCCATGGGTAAAATTGCCATCCTTATCCCCTTCCGACACTTGATGATGGATGGAATTGAAGCATCTCTTGATGTGCTTGGTTCTCTTGTGAAATCTGGATTCCTTTGCCAAGGCAATTGCACCAGTATTGTCACAAAAGATTTTCATTGGACCCGATGCACTAGGTATAACACCTAGATCGGATATGAACTCCTTCATCCAAACTCCTTCATATGATGCTTCCGAAGCAGCAATGTACTCCGCCTCGCACGTAGATCCCGCCATGACGCTCTGCTTGGAACTGCGCCAACTGACAGCTCATCCATTCAATAAAAATACGTATCCGGTTTGCGACTTAGAGTCATCCGGATCAGTGTCAAAGCTTGCATCGACGTAACCGTTTACGACAAGCTCTTTTTCACCTCCATAAACGAGAAACATATCTTTAGTCCTTTTCAGGTATTTCGGGATGTTCTTGACCGCTGTCTAGTGCTCCACTCCAGGATTACTTTGGTACCTCCCTGCTATGCTTATAGCAAGACATACATCATGTCTGGTACACAACATGTGACGCATGGATAATCAAGCTACAATAACCTCTGCTAATGACGCCACGTCACCTCCATTATTGTCGCTAATCTCGCGTTAGTTCAAAATGATTCGAATTCAAATTTTAATTTTTGGCAAACAACCAAAGTTTTCAAACATCAAAAAAATGTTCGGAATGTGACTTAGTTAAGTTTACTAAATTAGGTACAACCTATGTGTTTTTACAAAACTAAAGTGTTAGGTAAATAAAGAGAAAATAGAAAAGAAAATAAAGAAAAAGGAAAGTATAAAAAACAGAAAAACTAACTAACTAAAATAAAACAAGGGCCACCCCCCAACTGGGCCTCGACCCAGCAGGCCATCGGGCCACTAGGCCGGCCATACTTACACCCCACCTGGTCCACACTGAAACCCTAACCACCCCAGTCCCCTACTCCTCCCGATCCCCACTCCTTCCCCGGGCTCCTTCTCCTTCGATCTGGAGCCGCCGCCGCCCAAGAACCTCGCGCGCCTAACACCGTCACCGACGCCCGTCACCGCGCCTCTCCTCGCCGCCTGTCTCCGTGTCGCTCCCCCCCCCTCGCTCCTCTTCCCCGACCCGATCTAGATCGAGAAGGGGCAACGAGCCCGATGCCCCCTTCATCGACGCCGTCGCCGTACGACACAACCGCCGCCCGAGGACCTCGCCGGAAGCCACCTCGTCGGAGTTGCCCCACCGTCCTCACCGCGTCGCCGTCATCCCCGTCTCCTCTCCGCGCCCCACTGCCCTGACCCTATGCCTCGGGTGAGGCAACAGCCTCCACTCCCTCCTCTCTGTCTCCTCCACGCCCGTGCGCGTCCAGCGCCCGTGCTCACGGCGCCCCGCCCGCGCGGCCCCGCTTTGCCCTGCCGCCCGCTCGCGGTGGCCTCGCGCCCTGCTTGCCCGTGCTGCCGCGCCGGTGCTGCGCCTTCCGCCGCCCCTGCAGCCTGTAGCCGCCGGCGCCTACCGCGTTCCCTCGCGCCTGCCAAACACCGCCACGGCTCGTCTCGCCGGCGTGCGTGCCTCGCAGTTCCCCACGCCCGGCGCTGCTCCCGTCGTCGCCGGCCACCGAGGCCCCAGGCGCACTCGCCCTCGCCTCTCATGGCGTCGGGTGCGAGCACCCGCACCAGTACGCCCGTCACCCGCTTTCCCCTCACCCATTCGGGCGGCGCCGATTGGCCCGACCCGCTATGGCCTCTGGACCACTACCAAATGGGGCCCGTGCCCCTGGAACATTAAAAAAAAGAGATTAAAATGAATAAATAAATAGTAATAAAAACAAAATTTAATTAATTAATTATTTAGTTAACTAAATTAATTAACTTGATTAATTGTGTTTAATTAATCTAATCAATTAACTAAACTAATTAAACATGTTTAGTTAGCCTTAGTCTATGACAGGTGGGTCCCACTGGACCCACAGGCCAGGTTGACTTTGGTCAGCTGGGTTTGACCTGCTGACTTCATGGTGATGTCATGCTGACATCACCTTTCACTGTTCTGGATGATGTTCGATTTAAATAATTAAATAAATTATAAAAATGATCAAAAACTTTGAAATATTAATATAAAATAAATCGTAGCTCGGATGAAAATACTTTGTACATGAAAGTTGCTCAGAACGACGAGACGACTCGAATACACAGCCCGTTCATTCGCCACACATCCCTAGCATAGCGAACATGCAACATTTCCCCTTCGGTTCATCTATCCGAAATCACGAAACACCGGGGATACTTTCCCGGATGTTTCCCCCTATCGCCGGTAACATCTACTGCCGCGTTAGGGCACACCTAGCACCGCTCATTGTCATGTCATGCATTGTCATGCTTATGTTTAAATTGTATTTATTGTTTCTTCCCCCTCTTCTCTTCGGTAGACTATGAGACCGACGCCGCTGCTACCCAGTACGACTACGGAGTTGACGACCCCTCCTTGCCAGAGCAACCAGGCAAGCCCCCCCCCCCTTGATCACCAGATATCGCCTATTCTTCTCTCTACTGCTTGCATTAGAGTAGTGTAGCATGTTACTGCTTGGTTAATCCTATTCTGTTGCATAGCCTGTCATTGTTGCTACAGTTGTTGATACCTTACCCGCAATCCTAAAATGCTTAGTATAGGATGCTAGTTTATCATCAGTGGCCCTACATTCTTGCAGTCTGTCTTGCTATACTATCGGGCCGTGATCACTCGGGAGGTGATCACGGGTATATACTATACATTTATACATACTATAAAATGGTGACTAAAGTCGGGTTGGCTCGTTGAGTACCCGCAAGTGATTCGGATATGGGGGCTGAAAGGACAGGTGGCTCCATCCCGGTAGAGGTGGGCCCAGGTTCCCGACGACCCCTGACTGTTACTTTGTGGTCGAGCGACAGGGCAGGTTGAGACTACCTAGGCGAGAGGTGGGCCTGGCCTTGGTCGGCATTCGCGGTTACTTCATAATAACACGCTTAACGAGATCTTGGTATTTGATCTAAGTCTGGTCACTGGCCTATACGCACTAACCAACTACGCGGGAATAGTTATGGGCACTCGACGTCGTGGTATCAGCCGAAGCCTTCTTGACGTCAGCGATTGAGCGGCGCGCGCTGGGTTGGACCGCGTAACACAACTTCCTTTGTAATGGAGGTTGCTAGGTCTGCTCACCGGCCATGTACGCAACGTGCAGGTGTGCAATGGGCGATGGGCCGAGACCCCTGCGTGCATAGGATTTGGACCGGCATGCTGACCTCTCTGTTGTGCCTAGGTGGGGCTACGACGTGTTGATCTTCCGAGGGCGGGCATGACCCAGGAAAGTGTGTCCGGCCAAAGGGGATCGAGCGTGTTGGGTTATGTGGTGCACCCCTGCAGGGAAGTTGATCTATTCGAATAGCCGTGTCCCTCGGTAAAAGGATGACCCGAGTTGTACCTTGGCCTTATGACAACTAGAACCGGATACTTAATGAAACACACCCAGACAAGTTCCAGAGACAACCCGGTGATCGCTTTCCCACAGAGCGACGAGGGGAGGATCACCGGGTAGGATTATGCTATGTGATGCTACTTGGTGGACTTCAATCTACTCTCTTCTACATGTTGCAAGACGGAGGCTGCCAAAAGCGTAGTCTTTGATAGGACTAGCTATCCCCCTCTTATTCTGGCATTCTATAGTTTAGTCCACCGATATTGCCTCTTTACACATATACCCATGCATATATAGTGTAAATCCTTGCTTGCGTGTACTTTGGATGAGTACTCATGGTTGCTTTGCTCCCGCTTTCCCCCCTCTTTCCTTTTCTTCTCGGATGCCGCAACCAGACGTTGGAGCCCAGGATCCAGACGCCACCGTCGATGATGACTCCTACTACACTGGAGGTGCCTACTACTACGTGTAGGCCGCTGACGATGACCAGGAGTAGTTTAGGAGGATCCCAGGCAGGAGGCATGCGCCTCTTTCGATCTGTATCCCAGTTTGTGCTAGCCATCTTATGGCAACTTGTTTAACTTATGTCTGTACTCAGATATTGTTGCTTCCGCTGACTCGTTTATGTTCGAGCACTTGTATTCGAGCCCTCGAGGCCCCTAGCTTGTAATATGATGCTTGTATGACATTTTACTTTTAGAGTTGTGTTGTGATATCTTCCCGTGAGTCCCTGATCTTGATCGTACACATTTGCGTGCATGATTAGTGTACGATTGAATCAGGGGCGTCACAAGTTGGTATCAGAGCCGACTGCCTGTAGGAATCCCCCTTCCAAACTCCTTGGCCGGAGTTGAGTCTAGTCATTGAAAAGGATTTTACTAACATGGCTGTGCGGCTTACGGGCCCACGTCGCTATTGGGTGGTATTAGGATCTTTTACTCCTCATCTATACTCTGGGACTCTGATCTCTCTTCTATTCGGGTTAAATGATTTTGCTAACTCTAACTCTAGGTTCTCCTAACTATTTCTCCCGGAGAGCCCTCATTTCGAAAGATCACCTGCTTTGTTAGAAGATTCTGAGGATATCCCTCGATATTTTCCTGAGACCCTTGTGCTCATCGCCTTTGCAATCCACTGTCATCGATATATCCCTATGGATATCTGTATGCACTTGTCATTCTCTTGATCATTCCTCGTCGCTCTTATTTTTACAAGATGCCTTGAAATATTCGGCGTTGTCCCAAGAATCCTTTGAGTTTACTGTCTTGCAGTTTTATTTCGCATGGAAACACTTACGGGTTTTCCCTCACATTTATCGAGGATCCATTCTTCTCAATTGTTCATGTGTCTCACATAATTCTTCGGAATACATTTCGATCTTTCGGAAATCCTCTGTAGCCTGTTACTCTTGAAACTCTTGCCTGCTTGCATTATGGTTAATTCCATATGACAAGTAGTCCTCGTTAACATCCCTTGTCTTAGTCATTTTGAGCCTATTGATTCAATGTGAGCATTCGCACGCAGTCATCAGGTTATCCTTTTTAAAATTATCTTTCCGGCTCAGGCATCATTTCGGACATGAGTTGGTTCTCGACAATTCAAACCTTTATTGATTGCCCAACTAAGTGTTTTCAACTTATCCATCCTTGATCAGAGCGTCTGCTTCTCATCCTTCATTTTGGAAACCATAATTTCTTCTATTTAAGCATCAGACTAATCAGGTGATCCTTGAATCTGATGCCTCTGCATTCTTCTTCCTTTGAGTGAGTACTGATACTCACATCGGCTCCATTGTGGATCGCCCAATCCATTGTTGGATTGTTATCCGATAGTGTCCTTCATATTCAATCACCTTGTGAGTCCTCCCCCTGATACATAATGCCTTTGGTAAATTGTATCCTCTGCTTGGCCAACCATGCTCTGCTTTTGAGCTAGTGTATTTACTTCTGAAACTTGTGGTATATGTTACTAAGATGCCCGATGGGTTGTACCTATGCCTTCCCCTAATCCGTGAGAACCCGAAAGTTTTCACAAGTCATACTTTTCCGGTGTTCTACCAAATAAAATTCCAACACTACAGTTTTATCAAAGCGAGAGGTGAGTGAAATGTTATGCATTAAAGAAGTGGGAGTTGACCTTGAACTTTGTGTTCATGCCCATGAAAATGATGTAGACCGTCTCGGAAGCTTCTTGCAAAATGATTATCCAGCTATATGATTCATTCGGTATTCTTGAAATGATTCCTTATAGTTATGGTTCCGATCATGCTGTCCTGATCTGATATATCTGATGGGAATTCATTCCAGTGCCTCGTCTATTTTTGGAAAGGTTGAAGTATCTACTGTCACAGGTCAATGACCCGGTTCTACTTCTATCATGTTCTACCTTCGAGTATTACCCCCTGGTATCTTGAAGATGTCTGGCCATTGCACCACATCTTACTAACTTTGTTGAAGTAATGTCTTTCCTTGTCGTAATCACTCTATGAGTTCTGGATTGTTGTCAACCGAGGACACCGACTAGTGAAATTATTCCCCACTACAAATCAAATACCCCTATTATTTTTACTGGGAAGTTCTGAACCCAATCTGGTCATTCCTAGACTATCGGCTGCATCCTGGTCTTGCTATCTTTAACTCTGCTACCTCGTCCTTCTCTGGTGGATGAATTCTTCAGTGTGTGAGCACGACTTACATCGAGCTTTTAACATCATGTTGCTTGTCTTGAAAGGCAACTTTGGTTCCGAGCTTGCATCTTATATATTGATCCTATAACTTGCCACTTCGTCATTTCCTTGCTTCTTGTCGTTCTTGTTTGATTGCATCCTTTTGAAACCTCCCGGCTCGGATCACCTTCAACACTTTGACTTCTTCTGAGATGTCAACTGTGTTCATGATGAGAAATACCCTCCTTGCCCTTGATGATTTTATTATCATCGACAACACCCTTGACTTCCTTTCATCGCGAACTTGTCCACATTATGAATACAACTTGCTCTCCAGCTAGTGTTGTGTTCTGTCCTGAAGTATTACTGTCTTTTATGTCGAGAATGTTGTGGGGATTGCTCCACCTCTTAGGAAATTCTTGATGCAGAAATACTTCTCGCCATCTCTGTTCATATCTTGGTCCCATGTTATTTCTAACCGGATTACCAACCATTGAACTATGAGGTGTGAATTCAAAACTTCTAGTAACCCTATTGCGTTGAAGTTAATGGTCAACATTTCATTCTTAGACCATTGGTTGTCGAATCACCATTCTAACATCAGTCATGCTACATAAGCCCATATTTCGGGTGCACCTTTCAACTGATGTTTAATTGGGTATGTTTTCCTCGAGCATATCTCATTATATCATTTGATCTAACAAATGTTATCTCCTTGTTCACATAATTGTGGAAATCCATCTTTTAGAAATCTTGTTGAATTGTCGCTGAGTCCAACAGCCACCTCCTCATCCTCTCCTTGGTTTAATGATGAACTATTGTTTCAGGAACCCGCTCCCATAGTTCATTTCTCGAGAATCTTGCAATGTCATTTCGCCGATTCATGTCGCACCTTTTCTTCTCGGACATCCTGAGTTTGAGGTATCATGACAACAATCGGATCTGAATCTCGGTCGGATATGATGGTTGGGACAGGTTTCCAGGAGTTATGATGTTGGTCCTTTGATGACCCGGTAATATGATGTCATGCCTAGCACCCCTGGCTGGAGGACCTATCATTATAATTTCTTTTGCAAGGATAACCATTATTCCTGGAGGAAATTGTAAGACTTAATTTATAAGTTGCTCCTGATGGATCATTTGTGTATCCAAAGTCTGGCCTTTATTGGAACATCATATCATTGCTACCTCGAAGCATGCCTATGATACCATGCTCATCAACAAGAACATTGGAGGCGCGATGCTAAATGTTTCTTGGTCAGTTATCCAAACACCGTTGTATGGGTAACATCTTGATTAATCCTTGCCTCTCATTTGAATGGTTGGATACTTCCTCTCCTACCCTGTATGTCATGTTCTGCTTGTACATGGGAAGGATATACTCCTAATAATTGTGTGTAAACACAATTTTCCTTTCCATTGTTCTGTTTACTCTGATAATCATGTTTTCCTTTCCATTCTTTTGCTTAACCTTTCCTGAATCTGACTTAATTGAGCAGAGATAAGTCCCTGCTTAGGTAGGCACCTTGTTGTACCACTCTGTCTGTAAGACCCTGTTGCTATTGTTGATGACATTCTGATAACCACCGATGGGTGATAACTTTGCCAATTAGTTCGCCTCGTTCAACAAGCAGGAAAATTGCTCTCTTCGTTCCCCATCCTTGGTACCGACTTTGTTGTTGGCATAGCTGACAAGCTATTCACTGATATGCCTCCCTGTCGCGGCTGTGCAAGATGTCACCACCCTTCCTACTTTCAACCCACATGGTGGGCCCATAACCCATAGGTCCACTGGATCGAAACCTGACTCTTCTTTACAACCCGGATTCTAATGTGTCCTATGCACCTGGCTTCATATGTGATTCATGAGCTAAAATCTATACCATTATTCATCCTGGAATCAAACAGCATGTTATTCTCGTTGTTCAAACCCCCATTCCAGCTTCTGTCTAGTCATCGAGTGATTGCCTACCCGTTTGAAACTTTGGTACCATTGTATATTGCACTCAACGAATTCACTGAAATACAACTCGTGGGGTACCTTGTGTATTTCCCATTGAGTTCACCGTCAGATGCCCAACTTTGTGGAGATGCATTCTTCCGGAGTTTTTCCCCTTGGTCGCGTTTGTAGGATGATGGAGAGACCGAAGAAAGGATGATGACTTGATCATGGTGACTTGAAGCAGAGAAATGAAGACATCAATGTATTGGATCGGCCTCTTCGAGAAGAGCAAGCCAGAATGAGAAGACCCGCTAGATTCGTTACCAAACCTTCCCCCTTTCACTACCTCTTAAATCTTCGGACAAGATTTCTTGTAGTGGAGGAGAATTGTGATGCCCGGATAATGAAGCTACAGTAACCTCTGCTAATGACGCCACGTCACCTCCATTATTGTCGCTAATCTAGCGCTAGTTCAAAATGATTCGAATTCAAATTTGAATTTTTGGCAAACAACCAAAGTTTTCAAACATTAAAACAAAAATGTTCGGAATGTGACTTAGTTAAGTTTACTAAATTAGGTACAACCTATGTGTTTTTACAAAACTAAAGTGTTAGGTAAATAAAGAGAAAACAGAAAAGAAAAGAAAGAAAAAGGAAAGTATAAACAAAACAGAAAAACAAACTAACTAAAATAAAACAAGCCCCCCCCAACTAGGCCTCGACCCAGCAGGCCATCGGGCCACCAGGCCGGCCCAGGCCGCCCCTACTTACACCCCACCCGGTCCACACTGAAACCCTAACCACCCCAGTCCCCCACTCCTCCCGATCCCCACTCCTTCCCTGGGCTCCCTCTCCTTCGATCTGGAGCCGCCGCCGCCCAAGAACCTCGCGTGCCTGACGCCATCGCCGACGCTCGTCGTCGGGCCTCCTCCTGTCCGCCCGCTCCTCTTCCCCGACCCGATCTGGATTGGGAAGGGGCAACGAGCCCGATGCCCCCTTCGTCGACGCCATCGCCATACGACACAACCGCCGCCCGACGACCTCGCCGGAAGCCACCTCGCCGGAGTTGCCCCGCCGTCCTCACCGCGTCGCCGTCATCCCCGTCTCCTCCCCGCACCCCATAGCCCTGACCCTACGCCCCCGATGAGGCCACGTCCTCCACTCCCTCCTCTATGTCTCCTCCATGCCCATGTGCGTCCAGCGCCCTCGCTCACGGTGCCCCACCCGTGCGGCCCCGCTTCGCCCTGCCGCCTGCTCGCGATGGCCTCGTGCCCTGCTTGCCCGTGCTGTCGCGGCGGGGCTGCGCCTTCCGCCGCCCCCTGTAGCCTATAGCCGCCGGCGCCTACCGTGCTCCCCCGCGCCTGCCCAAGGCTGCCACGGCTCGTCTCGCCAGCGCGCGTGCCCTGTAGCTCCCCGCGCCCGGCGCTGCTCCCGTCGTCGCCGGCCACCGAGGCCCTAGGCGCGCTCGCCCTCGCCTCTCATGGCTTCGAGTGCGAGCACCCGCACCAGTACGCCCGTCACCCACTTTCCCCTTGCCCGTTTGGGCGGCGCCCGTTGGCCCGACCCGCTATGGCCTCTGGGCCACTGCCAAACAGGGCCCGCGCCCCTGGAACGTTAAAAAAAGAGATTAAAATGAATAAATAAATAGTTATAAAAATAAAATTTAATTAATTAATTAGTTAAATAAATAAATTAACTTAATTAATTGTGTTTAATTAACCTAATCAATTAAATAAACTAATTAAACATGTTTAGTTAGCCTTAGTCTATGACAGGTGGGTCCCACTGGACCCACAGGCCAAGTTTGACTTTGGTCAGCTGGGTTTGACCTGTTGACGTCATGGTGATGTCATGCTGACATCACCTTTCACTGTTCTGGATAATGTTTGATTTAAATAATTAAATAAATTCTAAAAATGATTAAAAACTTTGAAAATTAATATAAAGAGTAAAATGCACTACAGGTACTTGAACTTGTGCCGCAAGCTCGGTTTGGTCACTGTACTTAGAAATGCGATCACTACGGTCACTTTGTACGATGGGACGTGATTATACGGTCACTGTTCACCATACTGAGCCGGTACGCCGCGGGCTGACCAGCTGTTGACCAGACCCCCGTGCCACGTGTCGTTTGGATAAGTGAAGCGGTGGCAAATTTACAAGAAAACCCTCCCGTCTTCATTTCCATCTCTACTCGCCCTCCCACCTCTCCAGTACCCCTGTCTCTCCGCTTCCCCTCCCCTGTCTCCGCTTCCCCTCCCCTGTCGTGGCCGAGGAAGGAACAGTTGATCGCCGGCGTTGAGGTCGACGGCAATTTTCTATGTCGGGTCGGAAGGATCGGCCGCGGAGGAGGGTCTCGCGACCGTGGTGAAGGCAAGGCGGCGGCGCCATGGCTGCAATTCATCGCCCCGATGGAGCCCCTGCCCCCGATTATAGTAAGTCCATAATTCTGGTCTATTTGACATCAAATCGAGTTATGTAGAGATTAGATTCAGTTTGCCTAAGTTTTCTCTTGTACTTGCCCGCATTGGAAGAAAACCTCGGGTTTTGTTAACCGATTTGGGGGTTTCAGGTAGGGTTTTTACCACGGTTTGAAAAGTGGAATATAGGTTTGATTCCACATGTAATTACGTTTGTTTTTCATTGGTGTGCATACTTTGTCCTAAATTGTGTACTCGCTCATGTAGTAGGGTTCAGAATGTGTGCTAGGGTTTTTGAGGAAGAATTGGGGGTTTGTAGTAGGGTTTAAGGTTCACATAAAAAGGTTCAATTTTTGTCAAGTTTGTTACAGTTATTGGTGGCTCTACTCAATTTGTGTGCTTTTTTGTAACAGGAGCACGCAGTGACAAATTTTCAGTGCTATTTCATCATGGTTTTTTTTCATGGGTCAAGGAAGCAACAGAAGTTATGTCAATGGACATGAAGTGTGGTATGATCAAGTTGATAGGTTAACATGGTCTCCAATCACGGTGGAGCATATGGTAGAGGAGATAGGATGGGAGATGGCTGGAAGGATAAAAGCATACTACCGCATTCCCATCCTTGACATCACCAGAAATTCTTTGAGACAAATTAGGAGTGATGCAGATACTGATCAAATGATGGTATTCTTGTCAATAGGACATCATTTCTTTGATTTTTATCTGGACCATGATGACAGTTTGCATTCTCACAAGGATGTTGATGATATAGTCCATAATCCAAGAGCTCATCTGCCACCAGTGTTCAGCCCTTCCAAAGAAAAGAGTAATACCAATCCTGCATCTAGCAGTAGTCCATCACATAGAGAAGGAGAAGATCCTATTCCAATTCAAATTGTTTATCCAAACAATCCAGAAGTTGAAGTTGATGATGGAAATCCATTTATCTTTGCAAGGAGGACAGAGAACATTCAGTCAGACAATTTGGATCATGTGCAGCAAGAGAGTACTATTGAGCCACAACAGCATGAGTCGGACAGAGTACATGTGGATGCTAGTGGAGCAGATGCAGAGAATAATGGAGTGGAGAGGGAGGAAGACAGAGATAGAAGAGCCAAGAGGGGGGGAAGAGGTGTTGTCAGCATCAAAAAGTGACTCAGATGACATTGATTTTGATCCAGCTGACATGTTTGATAGTGATCTTCAGATCAGTGATGGGGATGATGATCTTTATGCAGACAATGTGGATGAAGATGAGCCAGTGCAGTCAAAGGATAAGGTGCAAGGGGGACATACAGGACAGGTGAAACAAGGTTCTCAAGCAAAAGATCAAGCCATGTCTGATTATGAATCAGAAGGTGAGGACTTGTGGGCACCAGATTCAGATGATGAAACTCAGACCAAGTTTAGAGCTTTCAGAAAGGAGGACCTGCGGTGTCCAAAGTTCCATGTGGGTCAAGCATTTGAGAATGTACAATTGCTAAGGAAAGCTATAAAGGAGTATAGCTGCAAAAATAGAGTGGATGTGAAGTTGCCAGTGAATGACAAGAAGAGAGTGAAGGCAGTATCTGATGAGGATTGCACTTGGTATTTATGGGCATCATATGACAGTAGGACTAAATGCTTCATGGTCAAGAAGTATGTGGAAGAGCATACATGTTGCAAGAAATGGAAGATTGATGAGGACATCAATACCATTGTTACACCCACAGCCCCTACTGCTACATATACTGGACCAATTACTAGAGCTCGCGCACGCCAATTAAATTATTAGGTACTTTCGTTTCTTGGTAATGATTCTAATGTTCATGAGAATATGATGCTGCCTAAATTGGATACATTTGTTTTGCTTACAAATGAAGGGCCTAGCTTGGAGAACGATGAACATTGGAGCAAGAACAAGCATGGAGATGATGGCATGCGCAAGGGGAACAAGAATGGAGTTACAAGTGATGATTTCAGGACTTTGAAGCCACCATAATGGGTGCATGAATCCTTGGACGAAATATACAAGATGCCACTTCATAAATTTAGTCCCGAGGTTATTCTAGGTGTTGCGTCACCTTATTATTGGGTCAGGCCCATGTAATTTCGAAATACATAAGTATAGGCTATTTTTAGTCCATATGTGTGGGAAACAAGAGATAGGGTTGATTTCGGACCCCTCCACCAAGGGCCGTGAAATCCCCCCCCCCTCTTTCTCCATATATACAGCCCTTAGGGCACCGTTTAGACATTGGGTTTTGTTTAGATTAGAGTTCGCCATAGCTGCAACTTCGCGTACTTCGTTTGTGTTCAATGACCAGACAAAGGCGTTACAGAACCCCACCTTGATCAATAAAGCTTTCCTCTTCTATTCACAATATCCAGATTGCAATCTTAGTTTCTTGCTTGTTCTTGGTTTGCCTGCAGGAAACAGACCTTCATGGTCAAGTTGATCGTGCTTCGACGTGGTCAATAACCTCTCGGAGTTGGTTTAGCGATTGCTAAGGCGCGACGTCCTCGCACGTTCGTAGTCAGATCATCAAAGTCGACTTCCTCCAAAACGCTAGCCACCATCTCATTGAAAGACGGGACACCTTTGCCTCTATCTAGTGGTATCAGATTTTCAGGTTGCTCGGAGGGATTTTATAGTTTTTCGTAGTTTAGATCGAGTCTGTTCTTCATACCTACAGTCCATGAAAAAGCCAAAAAAAATTAGGGTTAGTTCATCCTATCCAAACCAATCTGAGCCTTTGCATAATCTTTTCTGTATTTGCTTTGTTGAATTTGCGGTTGCATCGTCATGTCAAGTTGCTGGTCTTAGCGTCTAGTCCTTTAGAGTTTCGAGTTCTATTCACAGGTTGTCACGTCGCCGCTGCCATATATCACCACCGCATCATCATCATCGCTGTTTCCATATACCACCACCACATCAACTTCATCGCTGCTGCCATATACCACCACCACATATTCACCGCCAATCCGAGTCCATATACGCCACCACATATCCGTCGCCATCACGCCAATCCGAGTTCACCTACAACATATATCCGCCACCAGTCCGAGTTCCTCCAGATTCATCTCCGACACCAGTCCGAGTTCCACCAGATTCATCTCCGCCACTAGTCCTAGTCCGAGTCCATTATTTTGTTACTCTGTTTTGGATTTCGAGATCACGCCATACTCCGAGTCGGGACAGAATAGGACTCCCAAACTTTCGTGCTACCCGCAGTATAAAAAATAGTTCCAGTTTCAAAAAAAACTAAGTCTGGAAAATTCTGGCTAGGCAGTTTTTAGGCCATTTGTAGACTTTTTCGAAAAAAAATTGTTGCGAAGCAAAAAAAAGCGAGGAAAAAAGTGCAAAAAAAGGAAAAAAAATTGGAGCATGCTCCTCCCTTGTTTACGTGTAGCGTCGTGATTTTGTTAGTGTTCTAGGCTCGCGTCTCTAGCACGGTCTAGCCTAGGACCAGCACAGTATCGTCGTTGAGCGTTTATTCCACTTTGCATCTTTGAATTGATTATTGATGACCCTTTTGCTACCATATTATAAGCCTTTCCAGCTCCACATACATCTACGTCGTGCGTTTGACTTTCCTTGGTAATCGCTCTATCCAAACTTTGAGAGTTTTGACTACAATGGTTGCCGATCACCACCTGCTGCTGGGTAAGAACTGGTAAGGATTTGAGATTCGCTTGAAGGATTTGTGACACACCACCATCACCACCACTTCCTAGTAGTCTGTAGTATCATATTCTTCTATGTTTCTATTGCTACTAACCATGGCAGGATCACAAGCCGACGCGATTGACTGGGAGAGCATGACGAACAAGGAGCTTCATCATAAGTTTCATCAAATGTTGGGTCAACAGGTGCAAGACGTGATGGCCAGCTTTGGAAAGGCATTGGAGAGGATGGATGACATTGAGAAGACAATTGACACCAAGTTGGATGCCAAGTTCGATGAATTACTCAAACGTCTCACACAACCAGTTCTACGCCGCGATACAGTAGGGCGAGCACAGGGTGTTCCTATTGAGCCAGGCCAAATTTCTGGTACTGCTGTACCTATTGTTGATGGTTCTTTGGATCCTGCGACTGCTGCTGCTGGTACCCAGGAGGATGATGAGTATGCGCGTGATTATGAGGATGAGGTTGATCAAAATCAGAACTACGTGCAGCCACCAGCACCACCACCAGCAGGTCGACCTCAGGTATATAATCGCAATGGTAGGCCTGCACCACCACCTCAGGTACGAGATAATGACCATATTCCTAAACTGAAATTGAATATTCCACCATTTGAGGGTAGATATGTTCCTGATTTATATCTTACTTGGGAGCTAGAAACTGAACAATGTTTTACATGTTTACAATATCCCGAGGAGAGATGGGTTGCTGCTGTTGTTTGTGCTTTCACTAGTTTTGCACGTGTATGGTGGTCTGAACATTGTAGATTATATCCTATTCCAACTACTTGGGCTGCTTTGAAAACTGCTATGCGTACTCGTTGGGTTCCACCATATTATCAACAATTGATTCAAAAATTGCAGCATTTAAGACAAGGGAAAAATTCTGTAGAAGAATATTATCAGGAATTACAAACTGGCATGATTAGATGTGGTATTATTGAGGAGAATGAAGCTATGCTTGCACGTTTTATGGGTGGATTAAATAGAGAGATTAAGACCATTCTAGAGTATAAGGAGTATACTAATATCACTCGTTTATTCCATCTTGCTTGTAAAGCTGAACGTGAAGTGCAGGATCGACAAGCATTGGCGCGAACTAACTTTTCTGCAGGCCGACCTTCATCATGGACACCGCGTGCATCTTCTACTTCAACTACACCAGCACCTCCATCAGGTGCCACCTCCAGCCGTGATACAAGAAAGCAGGCACAACCACCATTATCTGCCAAGAGCGCACCTGCCGGGCCTGCACAGAGTTCTTCTTCTTCCATGGCATCCACAGGGCACACAAGTGATATTATTTGTTGTTGTTGTAAGGGAAGAGGTCATTATGCGAGAGAATGCAAATCTCAGCGTGTGATGATTGCTACTGAGGATGGTGGGTATGAGTCCGCTAGTGACTATGATGAGGAGACTTTGGCTCTTATTACACGTGAAGAACATGGTGGAGATGATTCTGATCATGAGACGCAATACATGGCTCCTGAAGACGCTGACAGGTATGAATGTTTAGTTGCTCAACGTTTTGAGTGTGTAGGTCACACAAGCTGAGCAAAATCAGAGGCACAATTTGTTCCATACAAACGGCGTTGTGAAGGAACGTTCTGTGCGCTTCATCATAGACAAAGGGAGCTGCAACAACTTGGCTAGCATGGAGATGGTCGAGAAGCTATCTCTGACCACAAGACCACATCCACATCCTTACTACATCCAATGGTTCAACAACAACGGCAAGGTTAAGGTAACACGTACTGTTCGTGTGCATTTTAGTATCTCTACATATGCTGATTATGTTGATTGTGATGTGGTACATATGCAAGCATGTTCCTTATTACTTGGTCGACCATGGCAATTTGATAAAAATTCTGTAAACCATGGTAGAAACAATCAGTATACTCTTGTTCATAAGGATAAAAATATTACTTTGCTTCTTATGACTCCTGAGTCCATTTTGAAAGATGATATTAATAGAGCTAATAAAGCAAAACAGGAGAAAAATAAGAGTGAAATCAGATTGTGGCAAAAGAATTTGAGCAACAAATGAAGCCTAATAGTAAACCATCTAGTGTTGTTTCTGAAATTAAATTGAAAAGTGCATGTTTACTTGCCACTAAATCTGATATTGATGAGCTAGATTTTAGCAAATCAGTTTGCTATGCTTTTGTGTGCAAAGAGGCATTATTTTCATTCGAGGACGTGCCTTCCTCTTTGCCTCCTGCTGTCACTAACATTTTGCAGGAGTTCACTGACGTCTTTCCACAAGACGTGCCACCGGGATTACCTCCCATTCGAGGGATTGAGCATCAGATTGACTTAATTCCCGGTGCATCATTACCCAACCATGCACCATACCGTGCCAATCCAGAGGAGACGAAGGAGATTATGTGTTAAGTATAGGAGCTGCTCGACAAAGGTTATATACGTGAATCCCTTAGTCCTTAGTGGCTCTACAATATTCTCCAAAGTTGATTTGCATAGTGGATACCATCAAATTCGTATGAAATTGGGGGATGAATGGAAAACAGCCTTCAAAACTAAGTTTGGATTATATGAGTGGTTAGTCATGCCTTTTGGGTTAACTAATGCACCTAGTACTTTCATGAGATTAATGAACGAAGTTTTACGTGCTTTCATTGGACGATTTGTGGTAGTCCATTTTGATGATATATTGATTTATAGCAGATCTTTGGAGGAACATTTGGAACATTTATGTGCTGTTTTTATTGCTCTACGTGATGCACGTTTGTTTGGTAACCTTGGGAAGTGCACCTTTTGCACCGACCGAGTATCTTTTCTTGGCTATGTTGTTACTCCACAGGGAATTGAAGTTGATAAAGCCAAGATTGAAGCTATTGAGAGTTGGCCGCAGCCCAAAACGGTCACACAAGTGAGGAGTTTTCTTGGCCTCGTTGGATTCTATAGGCATTTTGTGAGAGATTTCAGCACCATTGCTGCACCTCTCAATGAGCTTACAAAGAAAGATGTGCCTTTTGTTTGGGGTACCGCACAAGAAGAAGCCTTCACGGTATTGAAAGATAAGTTGACACATGCTCCTTTATTCCAACTTCCTGATTTTAATAAGACTTTTGAGCTTGAATGTGATGCTAGTGGAATTGTATTAGGAGGTGTGTTATTACAAGATGGCAAACCTGTTGCATACTTTTCCGAAAAATTGAGTGGGCCTAGTCTGAATTATTTTACATATGATAAAGAATTATATGCTCTTGTTCGGACTTTAGAAACATGGCAGCATTATTTATGGCCCAAAGAATTTGTTATACATTCTGATCATGAATCATTGAAACATATTAAAAGTCAAGCTAAACTGAATCGTAGACATGCTAAATGGGTTGAATTCATTGAGACTTTCCCTTATGTCACTAAACACAAGAAGGGAAAAGAAAATGTTATTGCTGATGCATTGTCTCGTTGCTATACTATGCTTTCACAACTTGACTTCAAAATATTTGGTTTGGAGACCATCAAAGATCAATATGTGCATGATGCTGATTTTAAAGATGTAATGCAGAATTCTAAAGAAGGAAGAATGTGGAACAAGTTCGTCGTTAATGATGGATTTGTGTTCCGTGCTAACAAGCTATGCATTCCAACTAGCTCCATTCGTCTTTTGTTGTTGCAGGAGGCGCATGGAGGAGGATTAATGGGACACTTTGGCGTGAAGAAGACGGAGGACGTACTTGCTACACATTTCTTTTGGCCAAAAATGAGACGGGATGTTGAGTGTTTTATTGCTCGTTGCACTACATGTCAAAAAGCTAAGTCACGACTCAATCCTCATGGTTTATATATGCCTCTGTCTGTACCTAGTGTTCCTTGGGAGGATATATCTATGGACTTTGTTTTAGGTTTACCTCAAACAAAGAAGGGGAGGGATAGCATATTTGTTGTCATTGATAGATTCTCGAAAATGGCACACTTTATACCATGTCATAAAAGCGATGATGCTGTTAGTGTTGCCGATTTGTTCTTTCATGAAATTATTCGCTACATGGTGTGCCAAATACTATTGTTTCAGATCGTGATACTAAATTTCTTAGCCACTTTTGGAGATGTTTATGGGCTAAGTTGGGGACTAAACTGCTTTTTAGTACTACTTGTCACCCCCAAACTGATGGACAAACTGAAGTAGTCAATAGAACATTGTCTACTATGCTTAGGGATGTTTTGAAGAATAATAAGAAAATGTGGGAGGAATGCTTGCCTCATATTGAATTTTCTTATAATCGTTCATTGCATTCTACTACTAAGATGTGCCCTTTTGAAGTTCTGTATGGTTTCCTACCTCGTGCACCTATTGATTTGTTGCCTCTTCCATCTTTTGAGAAGGATAATTTTGATGCTAAACAACATGTTGAATTGATTTTAAAAATGCATGAGTTAACTAAGGAAAACATTGAGCGTATGAATGCTAAATATAAACTTGCTGGAGATAAGGGTAGAAAACATGTTGTGTTTGCACCTGGAGATCTTGTTTGGTTACATTTGCGTAAGGATAGATTTCCTGATCTGCGCAAATCAAAGCTAATGCCTCGTGCTGATGGTCCTTTTAAGGTGTTGGAGAAAGTAAATGATAATGCATATAAACTTGAGCTGCCTGCAGATTTTGGGGTTAGCCCCACTTTTAACATTGCAGATTTGAAGCCTTATTTGGGTGAGGAAGATGAGCTTCCATCGAGGACGACTTCATTTCAAGAAGGGGAGGATGATGAGGACATCAATACCATTGTTACACCCACAGCCCCTACTGCTACATATACTGGACCAATTACTAGAGCTCGCGCACGCCAATTAAATTATCAGGTACTTCCGTTTCTTGGTAATGATTCTAATGTTCATGAGAATATGATGCTTCCTAAATTGGATACATTTGTTTTGCTTACATATGAAGTGCCTAGCTTGGAGAAGGATGAACGTTGGAGCAAGAACAAGCATGGAGATGATGGCATGTGCAAGGGGAACAAGAACGGAGTTACAAGTGATGATTTCAGGACTTTGAAGCCACCATAATGGGTGCATGAAGCCTTGGGCAAAATATACAAGATGTCACTTCATAAATTTCGTCCCTGGGCTATTCTAGGTGTTGCGTCACCTTATTATTGGGCGAGGCCCATGTAATTTCGAAATACATAGGTATAGGCTATTTTTAGAGTCCGTATGTGTGGAGAAACAAGAGATAGGGTTGATTTCGGACCCCTCCACCAAGGGCCACGAAATTCCCCCCTCTTTCTCCATATATACAGCCCTTAGGGCACCGTTTAGAGTTTGGGTTTTGTTTAGATTAAAGTTCGCTAGCTGCAACTTTGCGTATTTCGTTTGTGTTCAACGACCAGACAAAGGCGTCACAGAACCCCACCTTGATCAATAAAGCTTTCCTCTTATATTCGCAATATCCAGATTGCAATCTTAGTTTCTTGCTTGTTCTTCGTTTGCCTACAGGAAACAGACCTTCGTGGTCAGGTTGATCATCCTCCGGCGTGGTCAATAACCTCTCGGAGTTGGTTTAGCGATTGCTAAGGCGCGACGTCATCGCACGTTCGTAGTCGGATCGTCAAAGTCGACTTCCTCCAAAACGATAGCCACCATCTCATCGAAAGACGGGACACCTTTGCCTCTATCAAAGATCAAAGCATTTACTGCACCATTTCTTGCAGGTATATCCTAGAAGCCAGAGAATTGCCAATCCTATCAATGTTTGAGAGGATCAAACAACATTGGACTAGTAGGCATTACACCCAACAACTTGAGGCTGAGAAGATGCAAGGAGTTACATGCCCTAAGAAAAGATGATGGTTGAGAAGCTCAAGGATCTGGCAAACACTTGTTATGTATATGAGTCAGGAGATGGAGTATTTCAAGTAGGTGATAGAGGAACAGACTACATTGTGGACATACACACCAAGTCTTGTAGTTGCATGAGATGGCAAAAAAATGGAGTCACATGTATACATGTCATTGCATGCTGTAGAAATGAGAGAGTTGACCCCATAACATTGGTGGATAATTGCTACTCAGTGGCAATGTTCAAGAAGGCCTACATCAACATAATTTATCCTTGCAAAGATATCATAGAGTGGGAGAAGATGAATGGCCCCACAATATTGCCACCAGAGTACACAAAACATGTGGGAAGACCTTGCAAGAGTAGAAGGAAATCACCAGAAGAGATCATATGCAGTAATGGAGGGAAGAGAATGTCCAGACATGGTGTCATAATGCATTGCTCCTACTATGGTGACCCAGACCACAACAGAAAGGGTTGTAAATATCTTAAGGCTGGCCTGCCACCTCCAAATGCACAAGTCGAAGCAGAAGCAGCACAAGAGAATGTTCAACATGCAAATACTAATGTGCAAGAAGAGGGAGCAGTGAGAACCCAGGTATAGTATGAATTTTATCTCTTCTTTTGCTAACAACATTTGTTAATATCAAATGTACTGATCACTTCCCTTCCATACTAATTAGAACCATGAGGAAGCATCAATACAGAGAGCCCCACCAGTGGATGATCTTATGATAGACTCTATTCTTGAGCAGGTACTACTGTATTCTTGACATGTGCAGAGGCCTTTGCCAAGAATCATAGTACTATAAATTTTTCATGACATGTGCAGAGGCCTTTGCCAAGAATCATACAACAAACACCAGTACTAGAGTCTGCATTCTTAGTTAATGCACAGTCTATGTTCAACCACTCCCAGCCAAGCAGCAGCACACTCACTCATGGTGATCTTGCTAAGAAGCTGTTGGCCATGAAGACACAAAGAGAGAAGGAGCTGGAGGACAAGAAGCAAGCTGTTCTAGCAGCTAGAAGGGAAGCAGAAATGAAGAAAGCAGAAGAAGCTGCCAGGAAGAGGCATGTGCTAGCAGAAAAGAAAGCACAAGATGCAGAAAGGAAGAAGGAGGCAGCTGCTCAGAGAAGAGAAGCTCAGGCCATCCTAAAGCAGGCAGCTGCAGAGACAAGGCAAATTATCCAAGAGACACATAGGCAAATTGTTGCAGAGCAAAAGGAGAAACTAGCTGCTGAGAAGTTAGCCCAGAAACAGGCTACTGCTGCTAAGAACCTTGCAGAGAGACAAGCAGCTAATGCAAAAAAAGAACAAGCCAGGCAAGTATCAACTGCAAAGAAGATGGCAGATAAAGCAGCTACTGCTGCAAAGAAAAAACTGGGAAACAGAATAGTTCAAGAGGAGCATCATAGCTCAGGGCTTGAGAAGAATGGAAGCATGTTTCACATCTTCAGGGACTAGTGCTAGAAATGTTAGGCAACTAGTCCTTTTGGCCATCTTATGTAAAATATCAATCACGTTGGCCATCTTCAGGACCTAGTACTTTTGGCCATCTTCAGGAACTAGTCAATTTGCTTTCTTTCAAGTTATGTCTTTTGGAACATGTACTTTAGGAAGTAGTCATTTGGCCATCTTCAGGAACCTGTGATCTTTTGGCCATCTTAAAAACCAATGATCATTTGGCCATCTTTTGTAACATGTACTTCAGGAACATGTACTTATGTGTTAGCTGTTTGCTATATATACATGTCAGGAACCAATGATCATGTTTGCTATCATACTTGTGCTTGCATTTACTTGGATCATTTTGTTCAACAACAGTTTACATGATCATTTTGTGCTGATATGTAGTTGGATCATACTACTAAAATTGACAGTAAATTTAAGTTCATACAATAGAGTCATTCCATCAACAATTTATTGAACTTCAGAGACAAACCATCATACAAAAGGTTCATACATCAGAGGGACCAGTTCATACATCAACTGTTACAGCCATCATACGACATTTCACTTCTTCATCAACTACTACTACCACTAGGTCTACTTGAAGCTACCACACTTCTTCATCAACTACTAGTACCACTAGGTCTAATTGAAGCTACCACACTTCTTCATTTCTTCATCAGCAGCAGTTTCATTTCTTCATCAGCAGCATGACACATAGCACAACAAGCACCAATACACCACCAAGCAGCAGTTTCAACAGTAACATCATCTGCACACCTAAATTAAGAAGTGCATGAGCTTCTGCCCTGGTGATGTTCATGCTAGCTCCAGGTTGTTCCTGCATCTGCATACCTATCCTCTTACATGCATTTCTCTCTACAACCCTTCTTCTTTCTTCTGTTTCTCTCTCAAGCTGTTCCCTCCTATCTTCTGTTGCTCCAATTGCATCAACAGCTTCATGCCCAACAAGAAAACGATGGTCTACAAGGTAGGCCACGTATTCCCTCTCCCAATGCCAGAAAACACATCCTTGCTACAAACTCAAAACCAAGAAAAATCAAAAAAAATGAACAAATGAAATCAAGTCAACCAGGTCAAGGGATGCTTACGGTCACACATCTTTAGAACACCCATCTGTCATGCTCCTCCGTGTTGGACACGTAGAACCTCACTTGGCAGTCGCAAGGAGGGCATGAGATGAGCGGCACCACCACTGTCCTCCTGCGACGTCCAGATCGGGCAGAACAGCTGCTGGACATGGCGGGCGACGAGGACGAAGGCAATGGGCGGCAGCGAGCGGTGGGCGATGGCGACGGTGAGTGGTGGGCAGCGGCGAGCGCAGGGCGATGGCGACAACAAGTGGTGGGCGGCGGCGGCGATGAGCGCTGCGAGGGGAAGAAAACTAGGGATTTTGGATAACAGGGGAACTGAGCTAGGGATTGTGAGCTGACTGCATTTTTACACATAACCTGATAGAGGCAAAGGTGTCCTGTCTTTCAATGAGATGGTGGCTATCATTTTGGAGGAAGTCGACTTTGACGATCCGATTACGAACATGCGAGGACGTCGCGCCTTAGCAATCGCTAAACCAACTCCGAAAGGTTATTGACCACGCCGGAGCACGATCAAGCTGACCACGAAGGTCTGTTTCCTACAGGCAAACGAAGAACAAGCAAGAAACTAAGATTGCAATGTGGATATTGAGAATATAAGAGGAAAGCTTTATTAATCAAGGTGGGGTTCTGTGACGCCTTTGTCTGGTCGTTGAACACAAACGAAGTACACGAAGTTGCAGCTATGGCGAACTTTAATCTAAACAAAACCCAAAGTCTAAACGGTGCCCTAAGGGTTGTATATATGGAGGAAGAGGGGGGGATTTCGTGGCCCTTGGTGGAGGGGTCCGAAATCAACCCTATCTCTTGTTTCCCCACACATACGGACTCTAAAAATAGCCTATACTTATGTATTTCGAAACTACATGGGCCTGGCCCAATAATAAGGTGACGTGGCACCTAGAATAGCCTCGGGACGAAATTTATGAAGTGGCATCTTGTATATTTCGTCCAAGGCTTCATGCACCCATTATGGTGGCTTCAAAGTCCTGAAATCATCACTTGTAACTCCGTTCTTGTTCCGCTTGCGCATGTCATCATCTTCATGCTTGTTCTTGCTCCAATGTTCATCCTTCGCCAAGCTAGATCCTTCATTTGTAAGCAAAACAAATGTATCCAATTTAGGCAGCATCATATTCTCATGAACATTAGAATCATTACCAAGAAACGAAAGTACCTGATAATTTAATTAGCATGCGCGAGCTCTAGTAATTGGTCCAGTATATGTAGCAGTAGGGACTGTGGGTGTAACAATGCTATTGAAGTCCTCATCATAACCCCTCCTAAATTTGCTGTTCAAATAAATAACCCCCCCACGCCTACGTGGCAAGCGTGGACTGGTCAAAACGGCGGCGTACCGGCTCAGTACGGTGAACAGTGTCCGTATAATCACGTCCCATCGTACAAAGTGACCGTAGTGACCGTATTTCTAAGTACGGTGACCAAACGGAGCTCGCGGCGCAAGTTCAAGTACCTGTAGTGCATTTTACTCTAATATAAAATAAACCGTAGCTCGGATGAAAATACTTTGTACATGAAAGTTGCTCAGAACAATGAGACGAATTCGAATACACAGCCCGTTTGTTCGCCACACATCTCTAGCATAGCAAGCACGCAACATTTCCCCTACGGTTCATCTGTCCAAAAACATGAAACACCAAGGATACTTTCCCGGATGTTTCCCCCTATCGCCGCTAACACCTACTGCCGCGTTAGGGCACACCTACCACCGCTCGTTGTCATGTCATACATTGTCATGCTTATGTTTACATTGTATTTATTGTTTCTTCCCCCTCTTCTCTTCGGTAGACTACGAGACCGACGCCGCTGCTACCCAGTACGACTATGGAGTTGACGACCCCTCCTTGCCAGAGCAACCAAGGAAAGCCCCCCCCCCCTTGATCACCAGATATCGCCTATTCTTCTCTCTACTGCTTGCGTTAGAGTAGTGTAGCATGTTACTACTCGGTTAATCCTATTCTGTTGCATAGCCTGTCATTGTTGCTATAGTTGTTGATACCTTACCCGCAATCCTAAATGCTTAGTATAGGATGCTAGTTTATAATCAGTGGCCCTACATTCTTGTCAGTCTGCCTTGCTATACTATCGAGTCATGATCACTCGGGAGGTGATCACGGGTATATACTATACATTTATACATACTATATAGATGGTGACTAAAGTCGGGTTGGCTCGTTGAGTACCCACAGGTGATTCGGATATGGGGGTTGAAAGGACAGGTGGCTCCATCTCGGTAGAGGTGGGCCTGGGTTCCCGGTGGCCCCTGACTGTTACTTTGTGGCGGAGCAACAGGGCAGGTTGAGACCACCTAGGCGAGAGGTGGGCCTGGCCCTGGTCGGCGTTCACGGTTACTTAATAATAACACGCTTAACGAGATCTTGGTATTTGATCTGAGTCTGGCCACTGGCCTATACGCACTAACCAACTACGCGGGAACAGTTATGGGCACTCGACGTCGTGGTATCAGCCAAAGCCTTCTTGACGTCAGCGACTGAGCGGCGCGCGCCGTGTTGGACCGCGTAATGCAACTTCCTTTGTAATGGAGGTTGCTAGGTCTGCTTACCAGCTGCGTACGCAACGTGCAGGTGTGCAATGGGTGATGGGCCCAGACCCCTGCGCGCATAGGATTTAGACCGGCGTGCTGACCTCTCCGTTGTGCCTAGGTGGGGCTGCGACGTGTTGATATTCCAAGGCCGGGCATGACCGAGGAAAGTGTGTCCGGCCGAGCGTGTTGGGTTATGTGGTGCACCCCTGCAGGGAAGTTGATCTATTCGAATAGCCGTGTCCCTTGGTAAAAGGACGACCCGGAGTTGTACCTTGACCTTATGACAACTAGAACCGAATACTTAATAAAACACACCCAGACAAGTTCCAGAGACAACCCGGTGATCGCTTTCCCACAGGGCGACGAGGGGAGGATCGCCGGGTAAGATTATGCTATGCGATGCTACTTGGAGGACTTCAATCTACTCTCTTCTACATGCTGCAAGACGGAGGCTGCCAGAAGTGTAGTCTTCGATATGACTAGCTATCCCCCTCTTATTCTGGCATTCTGCAGTTTAGTCCACCGATATTGACTCTATACACATATACCCATGCATATGTAGTGTAGATCCTTGCTTGCGTGTACTTTGGATGAGTACTCACGGTTTCTTTGCTCCCCCTTTTCCCCCTCTTTCCTTTTCTTCTCGGATGTCGCAACCCGACGTTGGAGCCCAGGATCCAGACGCCACCATCGACGACGACTACTACTACACTGGAGTTGCCTACTACTACATGCAGGCCACTGACGACGACCAGGAGTAGTTTAGGAGGATCCCAGGCAGGAGGCATGCGCCTCTTTCGATCTGTATCTCAGTTTGTGCTAGCCATCTTATGGCAACTTGTTTAACTTATGTCTGTACTCAGATATTGTTGCTTCCGCTGACTCGTTTATGTTCGAGCACTTGTATTCGAGTCCTCGAGGCCTCTGGCTTGTAATATGATGCTTGTATGACTTATTTTACTTTTAGAGTTGTGTTGTGATATCTTCCCGTGAGTCCCTGATCTTGATCGTACACATTTGCGTGCATGATTAGTGTACAATTGAATCGGGGGCATCACACAACATTGCATACATGATAGAACCTATGGATGAACCATAGAGAATGACTTTCATTTTCTCTTTATCTTCTTCGGTGGTCGGGCTTTGAGTCTGACTCTACTTCACACCTTGTAACATAGGCAAGAACCCTTTCTTTGACTGATCCATTTTGAACTTCTTCAAAACTTTATGAAGGTATGTGCTTTGTGAAAGTCCAGTTAAGCGTCTTGATCAATCTCTATAGATCTTGATGCCCAATATGTAAGCAGCTTCTCCGAGGTCTTTCATAGAAAAACTCTTATTCAGGTATCCCTTTATGCTATCTAGAAATTCTATATCATTTCCAATCAACAATATGTCGTCTACATATAAGATCAGAAATGCGACAAAGCTCGCACTCACTTTCTTGTAAATACAGGCTTCTCCAAAAGTCTGTATAAAATCACATGCTTTGATCACACTATCAAAGCGTTTATTCCAAGTCCGACAGGCTTGCACCATTCCATAAATGGATCGCTGGAGCTTGCACACTTTGCTAGCACCCTTTGGATCGACAAAACCTTCCGGTTGCATCATATACAACTCTTCTTCTAGAAATCCATTCAGGAATGCAGTTTTGACATCCATTTGACAAACTTATAATCATAAAATGCAGCAATTGCTAACATGATTCGGACAGACTTAAGCATCGCTATGGGTGAGAAAGTCCCATCGTAGTCAACTCCTTGAACTTGTCGAAAACCTTTCGCAACAAGTCAAGCTTTGTAAACAGTAACATTATCGTCTACGTCGGTCTTCTTCTTAAAGATCTATTCATTTTCTATGGCTTGCCGACATCGGCAAGTCCACCAAAGTCCACACTCTGTTCTCCTACATGGATCCCATCTCAGATTTCATGGCCTCAAGCCATTTCGCGGAATCTGGGCTCATCATCGCTTCCTCATAGTTCGTAGGTTCATCATGGTCTAGTAACATGACTTCTAGAACAGGATTACTGTACCACTCTGGTGCGGATCTTACTCTGGAAGATCTACGAGGTTCGGTAGTAATTTGATCTGAAGCTTCATGATCATCATCATTAGCTTCCTCACTAATTGGTGCAGGAATCACGGGAACTGATTTCTGTGATGAACTACTTTCCAATAAGGGAGAAGGTGCAATTACCTCATCAAGTTCTACTTTCCTCCCACTCACTTCTTTTGAGAGAAACTCCTTCTCTAGAAAGGATCCATTCTTAGCAACAAAGATTCTGCCTTCGGATCTGTGATAGAAGGTGTACCCAACAGTTTCATTTGGGTATCCTATGAAGACGCACTTCTCTGATTTGGGTGTGAGCTTATCAGGTTGAAGCTTTTTCACATAAGCATCGCAGCCCCAAACTTTAAGAAACGACAACCTTGATTTCTTGCCAAACCATAGTTCATAAGGCGTCGTCACAACAGATTTTGATGGTGCCCTATTTAAAGTGAATGCAGCCGTCTCTAGAGCATAACCCCAAAACGATAGCAGTAAATCAGTAAGAGACATCATAGACGCACCATATCCAATAAAGTACGGTTACGATGTTCGGACACACCATTTAGCTGTGGTGTTCCAGGTGACTTTAATTGTGAAACTATCCCATGTTGTTTCAAATGAAGACCAAACTCGTAACTCAAATATTCTCCTCCACGATCAAATCGTAGAAACTTTATTTTCTTATTACGATGATTTTCCACTTCACTCTGAAATTCTTTGAACTTTTCAAATGTTTCAGACTTATGCTTCATTAAGTAGATATAACCATATCTGCTCAAATCATCTGTGAAGGTAAGAAACTAACGATACCCACCACGAGCATCAATACTCATTGGACCGCATACATCAGTATGTATACTTTTTTTCCAAGTCTGTAGCTCATTCCATTGTTCCGGAGAACGGAGTTTTAGTCATCTGGCCCAGAAGGCATGGTTCGCAAGCACCAAGTGGTTCATAATCAAGTGATTCCAAAAGTCCATCAGTATTGAGTTTCTTCATGCGCTTTACACGGATATGACCCAAACGGCAGTGCCACAAATAAGTTGCACTATCATTATTAAACTTTAATCTTTTGGCTTCAACACTATGAATATGTGTATCACTACTATCGAGATTCAACAAAAATAGACCACTCAACAGGGGTGCATGACCATAAAAGATATTACTCATATAAATAGAACAACCATCATTCTCTGATTTAAATGAATAACCATATCACGTCAAACAAGATCCAAATATAATGTTCATGCTCAACGCAGGCACCAAATAACAATTATTCAAGTCTAAAACTAGTCCCAATGGTAGATGTAGAGGTAGCGTCCCGACCGCGGTCACATCGACTTTGGAATCATTTCCCATGTGCATCGTCACCTCGTCCTTAGCCAATCTTCGCTTAATCCGTAGCCCCTGTTTCGAGTTGCAAATATGAGCAACAGAACCAGTATCAAATACCCAGGCGCTACTGTGAGCATTAGTTAAGTACACATCAATAACATGTATATCAAATATACGTTTCACTTTGCCATCCTTCTTATTCGTCAAATACTTGGGGCAGTTCCGCTTCGAGTGACAAATCCCTTTGCAGTAGAAGTACTCAGTTCCAGTCTTAGGTCCAGACTTGGGTTTCTTCTCTTGAGCAACAACCTTTTTGCCGTTCTTCTTGAAGTTCCCCTTATTCCCTTTGCCCTTTTTCTTGAAACTAGTGGTCTTATTGACCATCAACACTTGATGCTCCTTTTTTATTTCGACCTCCATGGCCTTTAGCATCGCGAAGAGCTCGGGAATAGTCATGTTCATCCCTTGCATATTATAGTTCATCACGAAGCTTTTGTAGCTTAGTGGCAGTGATTGAAGAACTCTGTCAATGACACTATCATCAGGAAGATTAACTCCCAGCTGAGTCAAGTGGTTATGGTACCCAGACATTCTGAGCATGTGTTCACTGACAGAACTATTCTCCTCCATTTTACAGTTGTAGAACTTATTGGGGACTTCATATCTCTCAATACGGGCATTTACTTGAAATATTAACCTCAACTCCTGGAACATCTCATATGCTCCATGATGTTCAAAACATCGTTGAAGTCCCGATTCTAAATCGTAAAGCATGGCACACTGAACTATCGAGTAGTCATCAACACGCGCCTGCCAGGCATTCACAATGTCTGCAGTTGCGAGCACGGGTGGTACACCTAACGGTGCTTCCAGGACGTAATTCTTCTGTGCAGCAATGAGGATAATTCTCAGGTTACGGACCCAGTCCGTGTAGTTGCTGCCATCATCTTTCAACTTAGCTTTCTCTAGGAACGCATTAAAATTCAAGGGAACGGTAGCACGAGCCATTGATCTACGACAAAATAGACATGCAAAATACTATCAGGTACTAAGTTCATAATAAATTAAAGTTCAATTAATCATATTACTTAAGAACTCCCAATTAGATAGACATCCCTCTAATCATCTAAGTGATCACGTGATCTAAATCAACTAAACCATGTCCGATCATCACGTGAGATGGAGTAGTTTTCAATGGTGAACATCACTATGTTGATCATATCTACTATATGATTCACGCTCGACCTTTCGGTCTCAGTGTTCCGAGGCCATATCTGCATATGCTAGGCTCGTCAAGTTTAACCCGAGTATTCTGTGTGTGCAAAACTGGCTTGCACCTGTTGTATGTGAACGTAGAGCTTATCACACCTGATCATCACATGGTATCTTGGCACGACAAACTGCAGCACCAGTGCATATTCAGGGAGAACACTTGTACCTTGAAATTTAGTAAGGGATCATCTTATAATGCTATCGACGTTCTAAGCAAAATAAGATGCATAAAGGATAAACATCACATGCAATCAAAATATGTGACATGATATGGCCATCATCATCTTGTGCTCATGATCTCCATCACCGAAGCATCGTCATGATCTCCAACGTCACCGGCGCGACACCTTGATCTCCATCGTAGCATCGTTGTCGTTTCGCCACCTATTGTTACTACGACTATCGCTACCACTTAGTGATAAAGTAAAACAATAACATGGCGATTGCATTGCATACAATAAAGCGACAACCATATGGCTCCTACCAGTTGCCGATAACTTTGTTACAAAAAATGATCATCTCATAGAACAATTTATATCACATCATGCTTGACCATATCACATCACAACAAACCCTGCAAAAACAAGTAAGACGCCCTCTACTTTGTTGTTGCAAGTTTTACGTGGCTGCTACGGGGTTCTAGCAAGAATAGTTCTTACCTACGCATCAAAACCACAACAATTTTTCGTCAAGTGTGCTGTTTTAACCTTCAACAAGGACCAGGCATAGCCACACTCGATTCAACTAAAGTTGGAGAAACAGACACTCACCAGCCACCTATGTGCAAAGTACGTTGGTAGAACCAGTCTCGCGTAAGCGTACGCGTAATGTCGGTCTGAGCCGCTTCATCCAACAATACCGCCGAATTAAAGTATGGCATGCTGGTAAGCAGTATGACTATTATCACCCACAACTCTTTGTGTTCTACTCGTGCATATAACATCTACGCATAGACCTAGCTTCGATCCCACTATTAGGGAACGCGGT
Organism: Triticum dicoccoides; assembly: GCF_002162155.2. Lineage (NCBI taxonomy): Eukaryota > Viridiplantae > Streptophyta > Magnoliopsida > Poales > Poaceae > Triticum > Triticum dicoccoides. The sequence goes on from NC_041383.1 coordinate 354,431,031, forward strand.
AATTTCAAAAAAATTCCTATGATCACGCAAGATCTATCTATGTGATGAATATCAACGAGAGGGGAGTGTGTCCATGTACCCTCATAGACCGAAAGCGGAAGCGTTTAGTTAACGCGGTTGATGTAGTCGAACGTCTTCGCGATCCAACCGATCCAAGCACCAAATGAATGGCACCTCCGCGTTCAGCACACGTTCAGCTTGGAGACGTCCCGCATACTCTTGATCCAGTTGAGGCCGAGGGAGAGTTTCGTCAGCATGACGGCATGGTGACGGTGATGATGAAGTTACCGGCACAGGGCTTCGCCTAAGCACTACGACGATATGACCGAGGTGTGTAACTTTGGAGGGAGGCACCGCACACGGCTAAACAATTGTCAATCTGTGTGTTCTAGGGTGCCCCCCTGCCCCTGTATATAAAGGACCAAGGGGGGAGGCCGGCCGGCCCCTGTAGGGCGCGCCCCAAGTAGGATTCCCACTAGGAATCCTATTCCTAGTAGGTTTCCAACTTGGGGAAGAGAGGGGGAAGGAAGGAGAGGGAGAGAGGGAACGCAAGGGGGCGCCGTCCCCCTTCCTTGTCCTATTCGGACTCAGGGGGAGGGGGCGTGCAGCCTGCCCTGGCCGACCCCTCTCTCTCTCAACTAGGGCCCGTCGAGGCCCATTAGTTCCTCGGGGGGTTCCGGTAACCCTCCGGCACTTTGGTTTTATCCAAAACTTCTCTGGAACACTTCTGGTGTCCGAATATAGTCGTCCAATATATCAATCTTTATGTCTCGACCATTTAGAGACTCCTCGTCAAGTCCATGATCACATCCGGGACTCGAACAATCTTCGGTACAACATATCACGTAAACTCATAATACCAATCGTCATCGAACGTTAAGCGTGCGGACCCTACGGGTTCGAGAACTATGTAGACATGACTGAGACACGTCTCCGGTCGATAACCAATAGCAGAACCTGGATGTTCATATTGGTTCCTACATATTCTACGAAGATCTTTATCGGTCAAACCACATAACAACATACGTTGTTCCCTTTGTCATCGTATGTTACTTGCCCGAGATTCGGTCGTCGGTATCTCAATACCTAGTTCAATCTCGTTACCAGCAAGTCTCTTTACTCGTTCCGTAATACTTCATCCCGCAACTAACTCATTAGTCACAATGGTTGCAAGGCTTATAGTGATGAGTATTACCGAGAGGGCCCATAGATACCTCTCCGAAACACAGAGTGACAAATCCTAATCTCGATCTATGCCAACCCAACAAACACCTTCGGAGACACCTGTAGAGCACCTTTACAATCACCCATTTACGTTGTGACGTTTGGTAGCACACAAAGTGTTCTTCAGGTATTCGGGAGTTGCATAATCTTATAGTCTGAGGAACTTGTATAAGTCATGAAGAAAGCAGTAGCAATGAAACTAACACGGTCATAATGCTAAGCTAATGGATGGGTCATGTCCATCACATCATTCTCCTAATGATGTGATCTCGTTCATCAAATGACAACACATGTCTATCGTAAGGAAACATAACCATCTTTGATTAACGAGCTAGTCAAGTGGAGGCATACTAGGGACTTTATGTTTTGTCTATGTATTCACACATGTACTAAGTTTCCAGTTAATACAATTCTAGCATGAATAATAAACATTTATCATGAATTAAGGAAATAAATAATAACTTTATTATTGCTTCTGGGGCATATTTCCTTCATGTTAAACAAGACTTCATCGACATCTTCCAGTAGCTTTTTGAGTTGCGCAGTCGCGGCTTCAGCAAGCTCAACCAGGCCCTCTTGACATTGCTCCCAAAGCGTGCAGATGCCTGCCACCTCCGCGACTATCGACCAATATGCCTCATTCACCTCGTGGCGAAGATCTTCACGAAGGTGCTATCAATCCGCCTCTCGCCCAGATTGGGAGATATGGTTAGCCGCAACCAAAACGCTTTCATCCCGGGACGGAGCCTGCACGACAACTTTGTCCTTGTCAAGCAATCGATGATGCTAGTGCACCAGCTAGGAGCTCCGAGAGTGATGCTCAAGCTAGACCTAACGCGAGCCTTCAACTCCCTATCTTGGCCCTTTCTCTTTGAGGCTCTTGGCCAGTATGGATTCGGACCTCGCTTCAGGGAATGGCTTGCGATCTTGCTATCTTCGTCAAGCACTCGGATCATGATCAATGGCGAGCCGGGACCGCCAATTTGGCACTGCTGCGGGCTACGTCAGGGCGACCCGGTATTACCGCAGCTCTTCGTGCTCGCCATGGACATCCTTGGGCGCCTGATCTGCCGCGCCCACGACGCCGGCATCTTGAAGCGGCTGCACCCCCGACGTGACATTCCGGCCATATCTCTGTACATCGATGACGTGATGCTCTTCTGCCATACCACGCAAGGCGACATGGAGGCCATCCGTGGGGTTCTGAACCTGTTTAGTGAAGCAAGCGGCCTCCGCGTGAACTATGCCAAGAGCTCTGCTACTACCATCAATGGTGACCCCGAGGCGGATGCTACAATTGCTCAGGTCAGATGTGTGAAGGCGGAGCTGCCCATTACTTATCTCGGCATCCCGCTCATGCTATGCCGCCCCTCTACTGCCCAACTAGAACGCCTCGTCGACTCGATGGCCCCCCAGCTCCCCACTTGGAAAGCATGGCTCATGAACAAAACCGGGCGGCTGGCTTTGGTTAAATCGGTGCTCGCCGCGATCCCAATACATCAACTGATCATGTTCGCGCCACCCAAGAAGACCCTAAGGCAGCTCAAAAAGATCTAGAGCGGCTTCTTGTGGGCTGGGCACGCTGCTGCTAACGGCGGACACTGTCACGTCAACTGGTGCCGTGTGTGCCGTCTGCTCGAGTACGGCGGGCTGGAGGTCTAGGACCTGGAGCGCGTTGGCCTCGCGTTGCACCTACGCTGGCTGTGGTTCTCCCACACGGACGACGACTGCGCATGGCAAGGGCTTGACCTCAAGTTTTCCCGCGAGGAGCGCGCGTTATTCTTCGCATCGACAACAATGGATCTTGGCGATGGGTTGACGGCACTGTTTTGGGATGACAGATGGCTCAACGGTCAGTCTGTACGTGAATTCGCACCAGCACTCTACCAGTGCGTACCCAAACGGCGACGCAGATCAAGGACGGTGGCCGCAGGCCTTGTGGGCAACGCCTTGGCTCGTGACATACAAGGAGTGCTCGGGATTCATGAGATCAACCAATATTTGTTGCTCTGGCAGGCCGTGCAGCACATCAACTTATCACAAATGCTTGGCCAACTGTTGTGGATATGGACGGCCAATGGCATCTGCACGACACAGTCCTGCTATGCCGCAACCTTCCACGGGTCCATGAAATGCCCCTCTTGGAAGCTTACCAGGAAGAGTTGGGCGTCGCGCCGTGTCCGTTTCTTTCACTGGTTGGCCAGCCAGGACCGGTGTTGGACGGCTAAAAGACTTGCCCGCCGTGGCCTACAGCACCACCCACGATGCTTCCTTTGAGACCAGGCCCAGAGACAATGTGACACCTGCTCCTAGAATGCCCGTTTGCGCGGCAAACCTGGCAAGATGTCCTGGACTGGGCGAGGATACCCAGACAGCCGCCAAACAACGATCCCACCCTCACGGACTGGTGGCAGTGAACGAAAGGGAAGACCCCACAGGAGCTTTGGAAGGGCCTGCAATCCATCGCCATGCTAGTCCCTTGGATGATCTGGAAGCAGCGGAATGAGTGCATCTTCAAGAACGTGTGACCCTTTGTTCGCACACTCGTTAATAGGATTAAGGCTGAAGCGAAATGTTGGGCACAAGCCGGCGCAATGGGCCTCAGGGTAGTCATTCCCACTAACTGGGATGTTCACTGATAGGGTGCTAGCCCATGTAACCCTCACCTCCTAGGAGGATTGTATCTTCTCATCTTTTCAATGAAATGAAATGCAAAGACTCCTTTGCATTTTCTTGAAAAATTCTCAAAAAAGAGTAAAATGTAGGTTCAGAATTGTGAAATAGTAATTAAATAAAGTGAATTGTAATTTAGCATTATGAAACTGATTATTTCAAAATGTGAAATGTACGTTCAACTTTAAATGTTGTTAAAAATATCCAAAACTGGTCCCATTGTAAAGGTTACGAACAAGGAGTTCAAATATAAAGAAAGTTTCAAAACGGATATATGACTTAGATATGGATGTTTTAAGTTAGCCAAAGTAAACTAAAAGGTTGAATTTTATTGCATGGGAGATAGATATTGGGTCTGGCACATTGATGTTACTTCTGCATGTAAAGTACATAGTGGTGTGGTAGCTGCTGAAATACCAATATTGGGGGGAGAGCTGGACATCCGCTTCTCCAACTGGTCATCGCGCGCTCATGCCGACGCGGTCAAGCTGCGCCACCATGTGCATCTCTGCCTGGAGAATGTTCCACTCAACGCGTGGAACGAGGAGGTCATGGGCAAGCTCATCGGCGGCGCGGCCGTCACACACTACTTTGATGCGGCCACAACCCAGAAAGAAGATGCGTCGTCGCTCAACCTCTGGGCTTGGACGGCCAATCCTTCAGCAATTCCCAAGGTCATGTGGTTGACACTCATCGGCGGCAGCGCGACCGGCAGCAACATCATCGTCTCCAGCTCTGAGCTGCTCCCTGGCTTCAACTCTGCCGCGGCCAGCTCTTCCTCAATACAACAACAGGGGAGGCTTGGGCTCACGTACCGGGTGATCATGCATCTCGACCTGCATGAAGACTTTGGCCAGGATGCTTCAACACCGCGCTACCAGCACCAGTTTGACTGGCAATATGGGATCATTGATGGAGAGGTTGCCATCTGTGAGAGCAACCATGGTGGGCGGCGGAACAACGACAACGACCGCCATCGCTGCCACGATGACGATGACAGACGCCGTCGAGACAGAGACGACGCAGATCGGCGTGGGCGCCCAGGCGAGCGCCAAGGGTCATGGTCCAACCGCTTCTTTCATAGTCGCTCGCATGCTGTGGAGGGGAGACGCGCCAGGGAGGGGCATCGAGATGAAGGAAGGCATGCTGAGGACCGTCGTGGTCATCACCGGGGTGCCGAACCTACATCGGCGACAGTTGTTCAAGGGGAGAGCACGCCGCTGTCCAGGCTGCACCGTGATGCTGCTGGTGCCCTGGTGTGGCGTCGCATTCAGCAGCCTGGTGCTGCAGAAGCTGGCATGGTCACGCCACCTGCTACCCCAATGCAGGAGCGAGGACACAGCCTCCATCATCAGGTCTCACCACACGCGGCCAGGTAACGGTCTTGCAGCAACCTCACGCCACCCGGATCTCCCTCATCGGTGCTTCCCGCGATGCCAAGCTCAAAGGGCGGCCATGTCCCGCCAATGGACGCGCTCTCCGCCGGGGTCCAGGCGGCCATGCAGCTATGTTCACCATGACGTCTCATCCAGCCTCTGCCTGTGGTTACGCCGACTCATCCACCTGGTTTCGAGGCTCCCCTGGAGAGTGCAGCAGTGTCTGCCTCGGCTGCCACTGAAGAAGATAGCTCGGGCATCTTGGCGCCACTCTTCGTGCAGGCCACAATGCCACTGCTGCTTTCGCCTCCTGTTCAACAGTCAAGGGCACTCACCAACAGGCGCAAGACTCTGGCCGGGATGGACATTGACCGCAACAGTGGGTTCTCTCTTCGGCGGTCCAGTGCAAGAATCAAGGCACGCTGCCAGGCCACCCCTACTGCCAAGGAGGCCAGGTGTTTGTGTGCCGTGGTCTGGGAATCGTCAAACAGGGCGAGGATGTTACTAAGCGCGTGATGAAAGAGCTCGCTGACAAGTTCAAAGATCAAGTCCCAGGAACGGTGATCTCTGCACTCAGGGCACTGTTCCAACTTGACTCAGGCAGGGCTGCTGAAGTGGAGGACGTACTGCTGGAGCATGGCAGAGCTACTGCACTAGACCATGACGGCGTCGTCGGCTTGGAGGTCGGCACTGGAGCCTGAAGCATTCCGAAGGCTCACCTACTGTAGCTTTTTAGTTCATCATGTTAGAAAAACTATATGTGTATCTGGCATGTTGTGGGGCTCATGTTTGTGTTTTGAATCTACTCTGTTGGCATCACCTGCTGTCCAGCATGCTAGTTCTATTGTGCCATTTGTGGCCGCTATGTGAACTTGGCCTGGGAGGCTACTTTATGAAGACTGCTCTGTTTCCCAATGGTAGAACAAAAGATTAACATCATGAGTTGGAATGTCAGGGGGTTAAACTGCCCTAACAGACGTGCGACGGTCCATGAAACAATTTCTGCTTCTTCTTGCCACATTGTTTGTCTTCAGGAAACAAAAAAGGCATGTATTGATCAATTCCTTGCTTGCTATGTTGGCGGAAACAGGCTTCGTAGCTTTGCAAAGGCCCATCAATGGCACTCGCGGTGTCTTAGTCATGCTCTAGGATGACTCTGTTGTTGAGGTTTCAAATATGAGGACCTATGAATTTTTTCTCTCTGCCAACGTAAACATCCGCAACTCTGATTCGCAGTTTTTGATCACATCCGTCTATGGCCCAACGGATTCCAGCCGAAAGAATGATTTTTTCGTAGAGCTTGTGGCCCTGAAGCCAAATGTCGGAGTCAAGTGGCTTGCTCTCGGTGACTTCAACCAAATTTACCGGGCGCGTGACAAAAATAAGAGAAACAACAACATTAGCCGGATAAACTGATTCAGAGGAGTGCTGAATCTTTGTGAGCTCAAGGAAATCCACTTACAGAATCGTCGGTTCACTTGGAGCAATGAAAGGGCGAACCCCACCTTGTGCAAACTCGACTCCTTCTTTTACAATTCTGAATGGGACATACATTTTGACTCAAACATCTTGCATGCCCTGTCAAGCTCCCTGTCCGATCACTGCCCCCTTCTCCTTGCCGATGACAGTGGCCCTCGGCAACCTCGCATGTTCAAGTTTGAGAATTTCTGGACAAAGATCCAAGGATTTATGGGCGTTGTGCAACAGGCTTGGCAAGAACCAATCTCTCACGTGGAGCCCTGTCATGTTTTATTCCGTAAGCTAAAGAACACGAGCTTGCAGCTGTCTAGATGGAGTAAGGGACTCTTCTCCAAGGCCAAGCTTCATCTTCATGCGGCCTTGCTGATCATCCTTCAACTTGACATTGCTCAAGAATCCCGCCCTCTCTCTCATGATGAGCAGGACCTCCGGATTAGGCTGAAGAGGCGGGTCATGAGCCTGGTTGTGTTAGAGAGGGCGCAAAAGAAGCAGTGTGCTCGCATTTCCAACATCACAGAGGGCGACGCTAACACCAAGTTTTTCCATCTCAGGGTCAATGGTAGACGGCGCAAGAACCACATACATCGGTTAAAGCATAACAATGGGTGGGTCACCGACCACTTGGAGAAGGAAACTATTGTGCATAATCATTTCTCCAACGCCATTGGAAGAGGCATGCCAAGGAGTCAGGATTTTAATTAGGCTGACATTGAGATGGTTCAGGTTGATTTGGAAGGTCTTGATTCACCTTTCACTGAGGAGGAGGTCAAGTGCACCATTGATCATATGCCGTGCGACAAGGCGCCCGGCCCGGATGGCTTTATCGGTGCATTCTTTAAGTCTTGTTGGGATATCATTAAGGTGGAGGTCATGGCTGTGATTCATAACTTTGGCAACCTACATGTGGACAACTTCCAGTGGCTCAACTCCGCTAATATTGTGCTTCTGCCCAAGAAGGATGGGGCAGAAGACATCACCAAATTCCGGCCCATTAGCCTCATCCATGCCATTGCCAAAATTGTCTCCAAGATGCTTGCAGCGAGTCTTAGCCCGCACATGAACAACCTCATATCCAACTCCCAAAGTGCTTTCATAAAGAAGAGAAGCATTCATGACAACTTCATGTACGTTAGAAACCTTGCACGCCGCCTCCACAAGAACAAGACTTCATCACTCCTTTTCAAACTGGACATACGAAAAGCTTTTGACTCGGTCCGGTGGGAATATGTCATTGATATTCTTTAGTGGCACGGCTTCCCTAGCAGATTTCGTGTCTGGATTGTTGCCCTTCTTAGCACCTCATCATCACGGGTGCTCCTCAATGGGGTTCCTGGTTCCCCGATTAGCCACGGGAAGGGCCTAAGGGAAGGATACTCGCCGTCACCTCTTCTTTTTGTTATTGCAATTGACCCGCTACAACAACTGCTCAACTCAGCAACATGGATTGGGCTTCTACACAAGATTAGAGGGTGTGACACCATTATTCGGACATCACTCTATGCTGATGACGCGACTGTCTTTGTGGCGCCAATTCGGGAGGATATTAGAAACCTGGCCGACATCCTGGAGGGGTTTGGTGAGGTCACAGGGATGCACACAAACTTTCACAAGAGATCCGTGGTGCCGATTCGGTGTCGGCACTTGGATTTGGACGCCATACTTGAGGACATGCCAGCCACTCGAGCTTCTTTCCCCATGAGATACCTCGGATTGCCGCTTTCCGTTTTGCAACTTAAGCGAGTGGACTATCAACACCTGGAGGACAAAATTGCGAACAAGCTTGTGCCTTGGGAGGGCATGCATATCACCTCCATTGGACGTGGGGCTCTTGTGAAGTCGGTCCTCACCTCCCAGGCCATCCACCACCTCACCCCGCTCATTGTGCCAGCACCCATTCTCCAGAGCATCAACAAGATTGAGCGTGCTTACCTTTGGGCAGGCACGAAAAAGGTCTCCGGAGGGAAGTGCAAGGTTAACGGGGAAACGGTCTATAGGCCTACTCACACTACTAGGGAAAAGCCTAGAAGCAGCGCGGGTTTTAGGCCTCTTAGTAGCGTGGGGACCGGCGCTACTAATAAGGCGCTACAGCTAACATATAGCAGTAGCGCCTGTTGTCCCACGCTACTGCTATACATGAATAGCTGTAGCGCTCTTTAGAAAATGGCGCTGCTGATATTATCTGCAGTGCTGTTTACAAGGAAGCGCTATTGGTAAGGCAGCGCTACTGCTAAATTCCCCCCCCCCTCGCTACTACTAGTTTTATTAGTTTTTTTCCCTACATATTTGTTTTGTATTTGAATAGGCTTTATACAATAATCTTTAGCATATCATACACATACAAATGTAATCATAGCATATACATACAATTAGTCTCATCAAATCATGTCATCATCATAATCATCATCCAACACAAAGTGGTCTCTCGTCATCATCTCGGAAATAGCGATACAAGTCTCAATTACTTGCAAATACATCATCATCCATCTAAACAATGATATACATGAGAAGAGTTATCACTTTGAGTACATGAGTTCTTATCCCTCTCTCGCATTAGCGTGAACCTAAACTTACTACTGCCTGTCGCTCGGAAACCGGAAACCGGTACACCTAGGCCTGACACTCCGGCCACTCATCGTATATATACTCCTGGCGTAGCACTTCTTCGCCATCTATGATCTATGCACCTGTATCATCACATGAGTCGATGATATGCAACATATATAGTTGAGCAACAGAAAGAGACAGACTTGGCAAAAATAGAAACAACATATCGTAAGCATAAATAACAAAGTTCATCGTACCCAAAATGCCCTAACTAGAGTGATTTTCACTAGTCGAGGAGGACGGTTTAATTACATCACAAATAAAGTTTCACCGTGCATAACTCAAAGTTTTGTCATACAGAAAGTATGGACTAAATGGACACATTGTCATATATCGACAATCACTCCACCATGTCGTGCCATCCATCCATGTCAGGGAGATAGTCCTCGAGCTTAGTGAAAGGCTTCATGTTAAGACGCTAAGAGGCTATCCATGTTCGGACGTCTTCCCGCGACATTTGTCCTTCTCCGTGGAACATCCCTGTTTTTCCGACGACCTCCTTCATGATGATTTGGGCAAGTTCGCGCTGGATGTTATAGAACTCAGCTCGAAGTCGATGGTCCTCGATATCTCCTATGTTCTTTGCCCATTGCAGAATATGGGCATCACCGGATCTAGGTGACATGCGAAGGTTCTTGTGATCCCGTCTGTACTCCAGCATGTGGTGTAGGACATAGAATCCATCATTAAGAGAATCGTTCGGTTGCTGGATGCAGCAGAAGTCGGTCTTATGGCTGAAGGCGACCCTGCCGCCCCTTCTCTTCTTGTCCCTGACCTCTCCCCCCCTTGCTTGGTAGTAAAACATAGCACTGTCGAGAACATCCTTGATGTGGGTGTAATCCTTTTTGTGAATGTTCTTCGACGAGTCCAAGTAAAGAGCGTGGAGAATCGGGGGTAGAGGATGATGAGGACGGCGCGCCCGCCGCTACACAAAATAAGTACACCTCAAATTAATTAGCCTCCACCGTGCAAATGAATGATTGAAATTGAAGGAAGGATAGCAGCGCGGATGACTTACATGGGATGATAAGGCATGAGAATCGCCTCCTTGTCCTTATTGGCGAGCATGAAACTGACGATGTAATCCCTCATGTATTCACCGTGCTTCGCGCAGACTCCCAAGAAGCCCTCGTGCATGTAGTACAGGTCAGCGACACAGATATGAGGTATCTGCTCAACCCCGATGATGTAGTTCATGTGCAAAGCATAAAGGCGGACAAATGTAAAATCCAGCTTCTTCACGTGAAACATGTCGAATATGTAATCAAATCGGAGGAAGAACTTATCCGCGGGGAAGGAGTCGATGTACGACATTTGCCGCGAAATGTTAACCACGTAGAGTGGGTATCCTGGATCTTTCGAGGCGATGAGGCCTTTCTCTATCCGCAGCACATCGTCATGAAGTCTCCTTAGATCGCCGAATCTGGCCCGTAGCGTTGTTGCAGGTAGGATTGGTTGACCGGGGATATGCCATTTATCCGCATTGGGGATATCTATACGGTCCTGAAGCCGAGGCTGTTGAGGCGGCTGGATCATAGAATCGGCTTTTTTGCCTTTCCTCGCTCTCTTCCTAGACTTCTTTACTACCGGAAGGTCGTCCATAATACGTTGAGACGACAATTCAGGCATCGACTCATGTGCTCAAACCCTAAGGAGGCGCCAGTATAGACATACTGTTCAGCGCCATCGTCATCCTCATCCTCATCCATGTCGACGTCATCAGCGACTAATGGAGCCTCCTCCTTACCCCGTCCGCTATCACCCAACCCGACACCCGACGCTAATTGGGTAGGTGGGGTGTTGATGTTCATACCTTGCTGAGGCTGCCTGCTCGTGGGTGTGCTCCCGGCCGCCTCCAGACGAAGCAGACTCTTTGGCCACAACAGGACCCACCCATTGCAACAATCACCAAGCCGCCGCGGGGTCTCGTCGTCATCCCCCACTAGTATTAGAGGAGGCAAATTCTCGTGGCCCGGTTTGACATTGGCCACGGAAACCTTGAAGACGTTCGGGAGGATCGGCCGGTTGTGGAACAATGGTTCCTTCGACTCCATTATCGTCGCCTTCCCCACGTCCACCTTCTGGTCGCCGATGGTGTACAATATGGTGCACGGGGTTTCGTCGGCCTGCAAAGAAAAGTCTACGACGTGAGACATCTGAAAGGCAACGAAAACGGGAGATTATACATTTATATTGAAGGGGGCCGGTGTGACAGATACCGTGAAGGCCTCGAGCTCAGCCAAAGACGAAGCACCGCCGAGCACGTCCGGTGCGAGAGCCAGTGCGGGAGCCGGTGCGGGAGCATGTGCGGGAGCCGGTGCGGGAGCATGTGCGGGAGCCGGTGCGGGAGCAGGTGCGGGAGCCGGTGCGGGAGCAGGTGCGGGAGCAGGTGCTGGTGCAACGCTAGTCAAGCTGCTCCCCAAGAAGTCAGCACGGGGAAAGTCTGCATTTTTTTCTGGATTTTGCCTTGTCCAAGTGAAAATGGCCGGAACCAAGGAAGTAGACAAATCTGCAACCACCTGTTTTGCGGCAGCTACCGCTGTTGCGACTGTCTGAGATGATTTCTTCTCAACCGTAATATCAACCTTCTTGTCGATGTTATCTTCAGTTAACCTCCATCTTTCCTTTCTCTCCTCCGTGGTCTCACGGTAGTACTTCTCCCACGTGGCGCCGTCTCTGACACCGTGCACGCGTCCATACGACGGTCAAGTATCCACCGGTTGTCGTTTCAATATGTTCAACACCTGGTTGAATGGAGTGTCCCACTTGGGCCTCGCCAATGCCTCAGACGGCGAGTCGCTTTCGGCCGCAATCCTGTGCTGCTCTCTCTGCAAAAGGCACAAGGATCGTTTACAAACATGACTAACGTGTGCAGTCGAATTGATTAGAAACTAAAATTACCAGCAGTCTCATGAACTCCGTAATGACCGGTTTTGTCTCGTAAACCTTCTTCACTGGGTCCCAATGGTGCCGGGCCCTGAGGACGTCACGCTCCTACGGGACAGTGAACTCCGCCAAGGGGTCTGGGATGCCCAGACTCGCGGCTTCCGCGTCCTCCTTGGCCCATTTGGACCTCTTTCCGCCGTAACCACGGCTTCCGAGGTGGTGGCTCCCAATGTTCCTCTCTTGAAGCCACTTCATGTACTTAGACTTTTTTTGGCAGCTTCGGCCTCGCAAGCTTCCTTGAATATTTGAAACCGCTCTTCCGTGATTGTCGGATTATCCCTTACAATCTCGGAGTAGGGTTCCTTCTTGTCGATGATCTTTGCTTTCACTCGATTTTTCCAGGCAGCCAACGCGTCGCTAAACTTGGTCATGGTGTGTTTGTTTATCTTCTTCATTGCCGGGTCCTCATCTGGATCTTCATAATCCTTCTCATTCCGGCCCGGGAACAAGAATATCTGGTGAAACTTCTTTAGGAGGGAGCGCCTCATATTTTCTATCTTCTGTAGTTTCTCATCGTTGATGGTGGCGGTTGTCCGTACGATACAGCCTATTTGATTGACGTAGCACGAGCGCGCTTCCTCGGGCGCCTTTGGCTCAAAATTGCCGTCGTCCACCTCCATGACCACCAGTCTAGTAGTCCTGAGTTTGTTAGGAAGCCGTTGCCTCTTTGCTTTCGGTTCTACACCGGCTCTGCTCCCCGAGGCAGCGCCGGTCTCAGTCTCAGCGCCGGTCTCGATGCCGGTCTGAGTCTCAGTGCCGGTCTCAGTCTCAGCACCGGTCTGCGTGTCGATCTCAGTCCCCGATGCCACCGGTGGGCCCAGCAACAACATCGGTTGATCGTTGACAAGGCTAAAAAATTCATCTGCCACCCGATAGACGTCGTCGCAATCACCAGAACCCTGTCCTTCATCGTTGCTAGCCATGTTTCCTATGATTAAATCTAGTCAATTAATTCTAGACCTAATAAAATGAATAATGACATAAAAAGGCCTATTGTTTTGCAGGAACGTTGACTCCTTCCTGGTGCGGCAAATCCCGGGCACTCGATATGTCCTAGTTTGTAGCACAAGTCATGCCGAAATTCACGGAAAATTTTGGCATGATCTTTGCTAAAAAGTGGACAAATCGAGAACCTGAAATTTGCCGGAACAGAAATGAATCAACATCCCGACAAAACATAGGCCACTCAGCTTCATTCCCTAGAAGCAACAAAGCCACTTGGGCACAATTGAACCACTTCAATGAAAAGATATAACATGAGCAAACACTATTGAGGAATTTGCATATAACATTGCCACTTCAATGAATATATATAATCAACAATAATGGAATATGCAAATGAACATCAATGACATATATCATATAAAAACAGTCTTGTTTTTTGTTTACATAGTAACAATTAGTTTGACCAAGTTTTTGAAAAGAAAAACAATTCTGTTTTTTGTTTATAGCTAAATGCCATATCTACTATTTTTTTATAGCTAAATACTTTTGTTTTTGTCTAAAGCTAAAAGTCTAGGAACTCCATTTTCTCTAACCCTTCTGACCTCACTAAAATTTCCACAGCAAGACCTTAGTACCTACACCCAATTTCTTCAAAATATTCAGGTCCATAGTCCAAATAATTCAAATTTCATTTGAATGAAATTTGGAACAAATTCAGGTCCGTAGTCCAAATATTTTTTTATAGCTAAGAGTTTGTTTATAGCCTCTGTTAATTTAAATCTAAATGCTACTATTATTTATACACCCTCTATTAGTTTAAAGCTAAATGGAATTACTGTTTAGGCATTTTCATAAAAATTGCCCTAGCTAATTTCCTAAAACAATTGCTAATCATTTTTCCTAAATGCTATAAAATGCCTACTGCCCTAAAAAAATCTAGGTTCATATGAACATCTAGGGTTCATATGAACATTAACACAATATCAACATATATATGAATTGCCCTAGCAGAGAGAGAGAGAGGAGGGTAGGGGACAGGAGATGCAGAGCCTTACGGTCGGCGGCGAGGGCAGGCTCTGGCTCGGGCGGTGGCGGTGAGGTCGAGGGAGGCGGCGGTGAGCTCGAGGGAGGCGACATTGAGGTCGACGGCCTCGGGCGGCGGCTGTGAGGTCGAGGGCGGCCTCGGGCGG
>NC_041383.1:354445790-354474286 GCF_002162155.2 Triticum dicoccoides
CTTAGCGAAATTTTGAGCCCGGGCTGTCGGGATTTGAGTCAAACTAGCAGTAGCGTGTTTTGCCGAAACACGCTATAGCTAAGATAGCTATAGGGTTTTCCAGAGAAACGTGCTACGGCTATTCCTTTCTGTTTTATTTTTATTTTTCTTTTGTTTTCTTTACATTTTCTTTTTTTCATTTCTCTTTTTTCTATTTCTTTTATTTTCATTTACTTTTCTACTTATTTTTCTATTTATTTGCTTTTTCATAGTAGTAGCGCTCTACAGCATAAACGCGCTGCTACAAAGTTTTTAGCAGTAGCGTGCTTCTGGGAGAACCGCTACTACTATTCCTAGCCTACCGGCATTAGTGAGGGAATTTTAGTAGTAACGCTTTTCTGTGAAGACGCGCTACTGCTAAAACAATTGTTGTAGCATGGTTTTGCAACAAGCGCTACTACTAAGTAGCCCTAGCGTCGAGTTTTGACCAACGCTACTGCTATACCTCTGTGTATAAGGTTTTCCCTAGTAGTGTCACTTGGGAGTATTAGGGGTCCTACACCTTGACAAATTTGCTAGAGCTCTCCGGTTGCGTTGTCAATGGTATGAGTGGCATGACCCAACGAAGATTTGGGTTGGTTCGGAAACCCGTGCGACAAAGAGGACATGGATCTTTTTTATGCTCTCACCACCATCACAGTTGACAATGGGGAAAGGACGCCATTTTGGGACGCACCGTGGCTCGGCGGCAAGAAGCCAATTGATGTTGCACCCCTCATATACAAGATCTCGAAGCGCAAAAGTTGGAAGGTTAGTGGGGCCTTGCACGATGATGCGTGGATCAAGGCCATTGACATGCATTGTGAGCTGACTTGGAATCATGTGACTCAATTCATTAAACTGTGGTCTCTGCTCTCTCATATAAACATCTCCCAAGACGTCCATGACACCATCATTTGGAAGCTCTCCCCTAATGGGGAATACTCGGCCAAATCAGCATACAAGGCGCAATTCATGGGAGCTATCCTCACGCTCATGAACAAGGTTATTTGGAAGGTCTGGTCACCCCCCAAGGTCAAATTCTTCGCATGGCTAGCCATTCTGGGCACCCCCAAGGTCAAATTCTTCGCATGGCTAGCCATCCAAAATAGGGTGTGGACGGCTGACCGCCTAGAACGACGCGGGTTGCAAAATTGTGGTCTCTGCCCGTTATGCAAGAGGGAGTTCGAGTCCGCCGCTCACCTTTTCTACAGATGTCGGTACACTATGCGGTTGTGGAGGCTGATTAGAGATTGGTTGCAAATTGGCGGTATCAACATCAACTAGTGGGAGGCTCATCACTCTCTCAATAATTGGTGGACTCATATGGCCAGGCACAACAAGACGATGGCGACCCTCACCTTGCTCACCACCTGGACCATTTGGAATGAGAGAAATGCAAGGGTCTTCCAGAAGAAATCAACGCCCCCCAAATCATCTTGCGAAACTTGAAGGAGGAAGCTAGGCTCTGGGTGCTAGCGGGTGCGAAACGCGTGAGTAATTTGATGCCACGAGAGTAATGTCTTTGTTTTCAGTGGGCCTCATGTGGCTCCGACTTAAACCTTGTCTCCTTCCTTAATTAATGAATGAGACAAATCTTTTGCCTCTGCGTTAAAAGAAACATAGAAACCTTTTTTTATACCCCTCTGTTTTTATTTACTCTGCATATTAGATTTAACAGAAGTCAAACTTCATAAAGTTTGGCCAAGTTTATACAAAAAAATATGAACATTTACAATAGTAAATCTATATGATGTGAAAGTATATTCAATAATGAATCTAATGGTATTGATTTATCATTGTATATGTTAATATTTTTATCTATAAACTTTGTCAAAGTTTACAAAGTTTGACTTTGACCAAAGTTAATATGTGGAGTAAATAAAAATGGAGGGAATACATTGCATAAATAAATATAGACCTATTTTGGTTTGTAGGAATTTTATAGGCATCCCATAAGATATGATTTGTATAGGAAATTTTTCTTTATAGCCCTTTAGTTTGTAGGAATATAATTTTTCATTCCTATGGAGGAATTCTTCCTATCCTCCACATTTCATAGGAACATAAACATTAATCTAGACTCAATGAAAAAAATACTATGATGTAAACCAAAGGACATTTTTTTATTTCTATTCATATGATTTCAAATACATGTCATCTTATTTCCTGTGATTTTTATATTTCTATGACTTTCCTATCCTATTCCTATGAAACAACGGAGGCCATACGGTGTGAGGTGTGGTTAGCTGACTGGCTAGACAAATGCGGGTAGCTACCGGCACCGCTCAATTTTTCACTTTAGGAGCTGCTCTTACGGGGCAATATGACCGACCCGCTGTAGATGCTTTGTTCTGGCTGAAGCCCGGTGTGTGTGGCCTCCATCATCCCAGTTCTCACATCCAAACTCGAGTCCTCTTGGCGCCACGCCACACAGCCAAAGATGAGCCACAGAACCATCGTCTCCTCCTCACCGCTTCCAACACCTTACCGCAAAGATTCAATTCGCAGAGGAACCGAGAGCCCAAAGCTCCCAGCTAGCTAGCTGAAATGGCTCTCGCCCACCAGATCACCAACCAGCCGCTCCTCTCCTCCCCGCCGTGCCTCCCAAGAACCAACGGTAGCAATGCGCGGACGGCGAGGGCGCCGTTTCTTGGCCACAACTGCTGCCTGAAGCTTCGGGATACGGCGAGGAGCTGCGTCGTCGTCCGCGCGTCTCCGTCGGCTCAGGCGGAGCCCAAGTCCGGAGATGGGGACGGGGATGGAGGCCAGGAGCCGTACGATGAGTACGAAGTGGAGATCCTGAAGCCGTACGGGCTCAAGTTCGCCAAGGGCCGCGACGGCGGCACCTACATCGAGGCCATCTTCCCCGGCTCCTCCGCCGAGCAGATCGGCAAGTTCACCGTCGGCGACAAGGTTATTGCCACCAGGTCAGTCCGCTGAGGTGATCCTCTCACACCAGCCAACCCACAACAATTTCAGAATGACCGCCCGATCAAGATTTCTTCCGTGTTGCTAACTGATGGCAAATTCACAGCGCCGTTTTTGGAGAGGAAATCTGGCCGGCGGCAGGGTACGGCCAGACCATGTACTGCATCCGCCAGCGAGTTGGCCCTCTCTACATGAAGATGCAGAAGAAATTTGGTAAGAAGAGTTAGTACTTGCATGCTTCATTGTGAGTTTTTTTTTTAGAACGAAGACGCAAGGAGTGTCCGGCTTTAACTTAATAAAGCCCTCGGACGGCTTTAACTTAATAAAGCCCTCGGACAGGTAGCATCCAACAGACAATACAGTCTTAAACGGAAGGAAATGAAAGAGGCCGTAGCCAAAGTTTAACATGCAACCGGCCTAGGCCTGAGAGAGATAAGGCAAAAGTTTAAACATGCCAACACCGGCAAAGAGAGGAACGGTCATTGACTTCTAGTGGCGTGCCGCAATTTGGATCAGTCGAATCCGCTCCATCGTCTCCTGCATCCGCTCAGCGTCCCGCCGTTTCCCCAATGGCATCCAAGTCTGGAGGAACATATGGCATTTGAAAACATTGTCAGCGGGGTGAGATGAAAATTTATGTTCTATGGTGATTTTGTTTCTAGTTGT
The DNA here is from genome assembly GCF_002162155.2 of Triticum dicoccoides. Classification (NCBI taxonomy): domain Eukaryota; kingdom Viridiplantae; phylum Streptophyta; class Magnoliopsida; order Poales; family Poaceae; genus Triticum; species Triticum dicoccoides. The sequence goes on from NC_041383.1 coordinate 354,449,406, forward strand.
CCATAGAGCCCATAACAGCGCCCCTACGCATCTCCAAAGCACTCTACCGAACCCACCCCTATGGGCCAGGAGTATGCCACGGAGGTCACTACTCGAGCGGGGGTTCCAATTTTGATCGAAGGCCTCCCGGACCGCACTCCAAGCGAAGCGAGCGAGATGGCAATTGAAGAAGATATGGTTTGCATCCTCGTGCGCACCACACATCACACAATTGCCATCGGACGGCCCGTTCCGTTTTGCTATGTTGTTAGAGGACGGGAGTCGGTCGCGGAACATTTTCCAAAGGAAGACTTTAATTTTGAGGGGGATGGTCACTTTCCATAGCCCCTAGCTATGTCCAATGCCGGGCCCTCCGTCAGTTTATTGTATAGGGACTTAACCAAGAATTTCCGGGAGCTCGTGAGGGACCAAGAGACCGTATCGGCCTTGGGGCGCAACGATACTACCGCAAGCTCGCCTCGTAACTCGTCCCAACCAGCACGTTCGGCGCCAGAAAGAGGCCTTTTGAAATAAATGGCTGGCGGGTTGGTTCTAAGCGCATCAGCCATGAGGATATCTATGTTGGTAGCAAGTTGGTATAAGGATGGGTGGTTGCGCCACACCGGCTCCTGACCGAACCAGTGGTCTAACCAGAATCGCGTGGATCTGTCGTCGTTAACGCAAAGCCTAGCTGCAAGCACGAAGGCCGGTTTGACAGCCTGGATCCCATTCCAGAATGTCAACCCATTGGACTTGGAGGTAAGGAAATTCCCGTCGGGGAAGTATTTTGCTCGAAGGATATCCGGGCTACGTTCATAAGTTTGGAGTTTATAATCCCAAGGCCGCCATATTTCTTAGGCCTACATATCGCTGCCCACTTTACTAAGTGGTACTTCTTTTTGGATCCAGTTCCTTCCCAGAAGAACTTGGATCGGGGGGTGTCAAGCTTGGCATGGACGCCATCTGCTAGGAGGAACATGCCCATGGTAAACATGGGAAGCAAGGAGAGGCTAGTATTCGTCAGGATGAGCCTAGCAGCCGAGGACATGAACCGGCCGCGCCAAGGGCTGACCCGGTTCGCCACCTTGCCGTACAGGGGTTCCCACTCTTGGATAGAAATGTGTTTGTCAGAGATGGGGAGGCCCAAGTATTTAAACGGGAATCTGCCAAGCTTACAGTTCAACAGGTTGGCAACGCGCAAAGCTAGAGGTGCGGCCATCCCAATGGCTATGACCTCACTTTTTAGGAAATTAATCTTGAGGCCGGAGACGATCTCGAAGGCCAGGAGTATGAGCTTGATCAAAGGCAATACTGTGATCGTCCGGCTCAAAAAGCAGCATGGCATCGTCCATGTATTGGACGTGTGTGACCCCTCCTGGGATGAGGTGGGGAACAACACCGTGGATGTGGCCGGCGCCCTTCGTCTTGGAAATCATGGCAGAGAGGGCGTCCACAACAAAATTAAAGATTAGAGGGGAGGAGGGGTCACCCTGCCTAAGCCCTCTCTTGTTGCGGAAGAAGTTCCCAACTTCTCCGTTTATCGACACCGCCGTCTGCCCCCCCGAGACCAGCTGCATCACACGATGAACAAAGCCTGACTCGAAGCCCTTACAGACGAGGACCTCGCGAATGAACTCCCAGTTCAATCGGTCGTATGCTTTTCTGAAGTCCAGCTTGAGGAGCACGGCTGGTTGCTAAGTTCGTTTGATCTCATGGACAATCTCCTGCAGGACTACCGGACCCTCGAGGATATTACGCCCTTGAGAAAAGCCGACCGGCTGCGGCTCATGATTCTATGTGCCACCGGGGCCAGCCGCGTCATATAAGCCTTAGCACAAATTTGGAAAGGCACGTTAATAAGGGTGATAGACCGGTATTGTTTAATGGAGTCCGCCCCTTTGACCTTTGGAATTAAACTAATGACCCCAAAGTTGAGGCGCGAGATGTCTACCGTGCCTAGCGCAAATCCGTTAATGATATCGTAAAACTGCGATTTGAGCATGGGCCAAAACTGTCTGAAGAAAGCCACCGGCCAGCCATCCGGGCCGGGGCAGTGTCGGTCTTCATTGATCCAATGGCCCTATCGATATCCTCCGTGGAGAAGGACAGGGCAAGGGCGTCGCTTTCGGCCTGAGAAACTCGAGCTTCGTCCCCCCCAAAAGTCAGCTCGGAGGCGCAAGGGTTTCTCCTCTGCTGGTCCCAACAGATTGAGGAAGAACTCGTAAATGTGAGCCGTAATATCCGCTTGGCTCACAAGCACCCCTTGCTTGGATTGCAGACGCAGAATCGAGCATTTCCTTTACGCCCATTAGCATAGGCATGGAAATAGCCTGTGTTGGCGTCACCCTTGGTGATCCATTTGACGCTGCCCCGATGACGCCAATATTCCTCCTCTTCCCTGAGGATGGAAAGCACCTGGTTCTCGAGGGCGTATCGATTAGCCCATTTGGCCTCCGAGAAGGCCCTAGAGTCTGCCAGGGCGTCAAGGGTTTTGATTTCGTCTATGAGGGCTTCCCTGGCTCTCTTCGACTCGCTGTCGTGGTTAGCCCCCCAGCCACGGAGGAAACTACGCAAGGTGCCGGCTGCCAAGATCCATAGATCCATTGGCCCTCTAGTACGACCGGTCGCGACCATCGCTAGCTCCCAACGAGCGATGATCAACGGGATAAATCCGTCCACCTCGAACCAGCCAGTTTCAAAGAAGAAACACCGACTGCGTTTGAACCTGTCCTCCCCAGAGGCCAAGATGAGCGGGACATGATCCGATCCTATACGGGTTTCTGCAACTAGCGTACAAAGAGGAAAAAGAACTTTGCAATCGGACACCGGTTCTGGCGATCTCCCGCAGGGCGGAAGCCGCAATGGCGTTATTGAACGTGGCCACCCTTGGCCAATCAATATTCCGGTTATTTTTATCCGCCCCCGAGCAGATGAGGTTGAAGTCACCACCAAGAACGATGGGGATGTTGGCGGCTTGCTTGGTCCCAACCAAGACTTGGATTTCGCTCAAAAAGTCTGCCGAGCGCGAGTGATCAGCTGGGCCGTAAACACACACGATCGCCCACGTAGCTAAGGAAATACAGTGTTTGATCGTAGCCGCAATAAAGAAAGAGCCAGTGTCCCAACTTACAACATCACATACATCACGATTACATCCCAAGAGAAGCCCACCCGAATGACCGGTGGAAGGGATCCAACCCCACAGAAAACGTTGAAGGGGATCGAAAGCCGTGAGATCTCTAAAGGTGAAGTCTGTTTTGATCGTCTATTGAAGCGCCACAATATCTATTTGTTCACGGGCAATGTATTCTCTAAGCTGGGTGCGTCTGCCCGAGTGACCGCAACCCCGAATGTTCCAGAAAAGATAGCGCATCAGATAATATGGTTGCCTAGGCGCACCCCTCTGGATGTCACCAGTTTTGCCACTCTTTTCTTAGCCAGGGCACGGCTGGTGGAGGGGGTCACGTCCACCTCCCTGGCTTCGGCCTCCCCACCGGACGATAACATAAGCATGGCGCCAGGCACAACCCCAACTGTGTCCTGGGCCAGATTGGAGGCCGCGGTGGCCTTGCTGACCTTTGTCGCGGCCGCAGCTTCTGCCAGAGCCGCCTGAGCGTTCTCACGCGCACGAATCATAGTAATAATATCAGCGCCCTCCGCACCTAACTCAAAACCACTATTGTCGAGGATCGAAGCTAACTGAAGATCGGAGAAAGCGTTCAAAATTTTATAGGACGGGGGTGGGTTACCTGCAGTCTCGAGATTCTTGTCGGCGAGACGGAGCTGGGCACTTTCCAGGGAAGAAAGCTCGCCCAGCGCCGCCTTGGACCTGGCACTTGGGGCCTGCTGAATCACCGGTGTCGCCTTGGAGCGCTTGGCCTTGGCCGCCGAACCCGCAGAGCTGAGCGATGCCTGCAGTTCCCCGCCCGATGGCGCCACTGGGGACGGTAGGGAGAGCACCGTGGGGTTGGCCGTCGGCTTCCGGACCGCAGTCTTCTTGGGAGCACGCCCAGAGCCGCCCGAGCTGCGCCGTCCGGACTGGGGGGTGCGGAGAGGAGGGTCGTCAAGCACACACCCAGCGTCCGAACCTTGCAGGCCGAGCGAGGCCGGTGCAGGGGTGGGAGCAGATCCGGTCGCCAGCAGCTGCACCGCGGCTGACTGGGGAGCCGCACCCACTTTCATGTTAGAACCATATTGATCAAATGCCCTAGCCAGCACACGGGCCGCCGGAGGGCTGCTCCCAGCCGTGTCGCGCACCGCGAGCGCCCCTGGCTCCGGTGTCTCCTTGTCCACAGGTGGATCTTGAGCACAGAGTCCCAGCTGGTCCCAAGTCTCCGTGTCGATCGACGTGTCCGGCATGCTCTCGTCAGGATCCTCATCGCGACACGCCATCACCACATCCATGGCCTGGCCGTTAGGGAGCGCTGACTGGCCCCCTAGGCCGCCATGGTCACCCTGTTTCTGTGTCTGCAGCCCACCAGTCCCCGAACCGGACGGGCCGCCGCGCTTGCCAGAGGGTCGAGGGGGTGCATCATTGGGGCCTGGCGCCGCTGGCCCGTCCCCCGGGCGCTTGGGCAGCCTCTCCACCTCGACCTTGATGTCGTAACCCTCGTGATTGAACCAAACTTGAACAAAACCATTCATCTTATCTGGAGCCTTGCAACCAAACTTTATCCTCACCGGTCCCATCCGGATGAGGGAGAGCTCGTCCACCACAATGGGCCTCCCAAGCATCTTGAGCCCCTCCATTAGCCGGTCCACGCATCGGTGCTTCTTGGGTATGCCATGGAGACGGAGCCACACCTCCGGCATCGAGAGGGGCACAATTTCTTCATGGAGAGAGTCTCGGACCAGCACCGTGATGTCAATGATGGACAGGAAAAGCTTGCCGCTGGATTTCTCCATATGCAGCAGATCAGCAGAGGGGAAAACCATCAAGAAATCATTGTCGCCTACCTGCGCTATCTGCCAATCCCAGTCCCCGGCCACCATATGCTTCAGCTCTTGCTTGAGCGTGCGGAGCGAGAGCCTCCCTGGCTTCGCCGTAAGGATGGCGCCGTTGACCGCCTTCAAAGCAGGGTCGTCGTCCTCGTCCACGTCTTCAAATTCCATGCCAAAAAGACCCTTCACCGGGAATGGCGCTGCCCATGATCTGCAAGTGGAGATGCTTGCCGTGGGTCGGGCAATACGCAGAGGCATGTCCTTCCTGCTTGCAGATCACGCAGAGAGGGGGAAGGTGCATTTTGCCTGGAAATGGCCTGTCTGCCCGCACTTGAAACACTCGGACCCGATCTCTTCTTCGACTGCGATGGGCGCCGCCGCCAAGCCCCGGGGTGCATCGGGCAAGGCCACCGCCAGCGGCTCAGCCGACGCCCGCGGCTTCTTGGCCAAGGGGTCCTCCTGGCCCCCACCACAGAGGGGATGCTCCTGCGGCTTCCGCTCGAGCTCGCGGCGTCGCTGGCCCTTCTTCTGCTTCTTCTTCCGTTCTTGCTGTTGCCCCCACCACCGCGGAGGAGGACCCCAATCCCCCTCGCGCCTGTAGGGACCGAAACCTTGACCATGGCCATAGTCGCCACCGTAGCCGTACCCGTTGCCGCCGCCGTCGCCCTAGCCTTGCCCAGATCCGCCGCCCTCGCCCCTGCTCGACGACCTGGCACGGAGCTCGCGCTTGGCCTTGTCACGCAGATCCTTCTCGCGCCGCCGCTCAGCCGCAGGGATCGGGGGCTCCATTGGCCTCTTCTCCGCCTGCCGGTCTCCCATGGCCGTCATCGCAACAAAGGACAGGAGGAGAGGTGGAGGGGAAGGAGATGGGTGGAGAGATCTGGCGGAACGACCGAGGCGCCGCACCTCACTTGGGGTAGCAGGAAACCCAGTGAGGGGTCGCGGGTGCCCCGTAGGAGCCATAAATAGCGGGGCGCAGCAGGCACACGGGCCAACGACAGGGCGGGCCGAGGAGCGGGAGCCAAGGAGAGGCCTGGTCCAGCTTCACTGTGAGCGTGAGAGATGCGAGAGTAAGGCACCGTGTGTGCCGATCTGCTATTGCTCTGTATATATGTACATGTTACAAGTCGTGCGCAATGGCGCAGTTAGACAGAGAGAGGAGAGGTGCGACGTGCGCAGAGAGGGAGAACGTGTGCAGGACGTGGGCATGCACGTAGAGCGCTAGGAGTCAGTCAACACCCCGCCGCAGCTGCAGCATCCGGTGGTCGGATGCACAAGCTGGACCTGAAGTCTTGGAACGCCGGCGTGGGAAGCCCTTTCGTCAGGACGTCGGCGAATTGCTGCTTGGTTGGGACGTGGAGAACACGGAACTCGCCCAGCGCCACCTTCTCACGAACAAAGTGGATGTCGAGCTCGATGTGTTTCGTGCGCCGGTGATGAACGGGGTTGGCCGCCATGTACACGGAGGAGATGTTATCGCAGAAAACCACCGTGGCCTTGGGCAGCGGGACGCGGAGCTCGCCAAGAAGTTGCCGGAGCCAGCAGCACTCCGCGACCGCGTTGGCGACGGCGCGGTACTCGGCTTCTGCACTGGAGCGTGAGACCGTGGCCTGGCGTTTGCTCGACCAGGAGACCAGGGAGTCACCGAGGAACACGGCGTAGCCGGAAGTGGAGCGCCGCGTGTCGGGGCAGCCGGCCCAGTCGGCATCCGAGTACGCAACCAGGTCGAGCGACGACGAGCGATGTAGGTGCAGCCCGTGGTCGGTGGTGCCGCGGAGGTAACGGAGCACGCGCTTCACCAGAGCGAGGTGGGCGGCGCGTGGGTCGTGCATGACGAGGCAACATTGTTGAACGGCGTAGGCGATGTCCGGCCGCGTCATCGTGAGATATTGCAGTGCACCCACGAGGCTGCGATACTCCGACGGATCAGTCACCGGCGAGCCGTCCGTGGCCGACAGTTTGGAGTGCGTGTCGACGGGGGTCGAGACAGGCTTGCACTCGACCATGTTGGCACGCTCCAGGAGTTCCTCAGCGTAGCCGCGCTGAGAAAGGAAGAAGCCTCGGGCGTCCCTGGTTACGGCGATGCCCAGAAAGTAGTGCAAGGGCCCGAGGTCTTTCATGGAGAACTCCGCGGACAGCAGCTGTTGGAGGCGATGAAGGAGTGTCGACGAAGAAGCCGCGAGAACGATGTCGTCGACGTAGAGTAGCAGGTAGGCCGCGCCATCGCCACTATGGAGGACGAACAGCGACGGGTCGGAGCGGCAGTCGCGGAAGCCGATGGTGCGGACGAAGGCGGCGAACCGCGCAAACCAGGCCCGCGGTGCCTACTTGAGGCCGTAGAGCGACTTGTCGAGGAGGCAGACGTGGTCGGGGTGGCTTGCATCGACGAACCCGACGGGCTGCTGGCAGTAGACGCGCTCGGTGAGGTGACCATGCAGGAATGCGTTGTTCACGTCCATCTGGTGCACCGGCCAGTTGTGCGCGGCAGCGACGGAGAGGACGACGCGAATGGTGGCCGCCTTGACCACCGGCGAGAAGGTCTCGTCGAAGTCGACACCGGGGCGTTGGGAGAATCCACGGACCACCCATCTTGCCTTGTAGCGTTCCAGGCTCCCATCAGCTGTGAGCTTGTGGCGGAAGAGCCACTTCCCCGTGACAATGTTGGCGCCGCGCGGTCGGGGAACGAGGCTCCATGTCCGGTTCTGCATCAGCGCCGCGTACTCAACCTGCATTGCAGCTAGCCAATTCGGGTCACGTAAGGCAGCATGCACAGTTTTGGGAACGGGGGAGACGGAGTCGGCCGTGGCCGCGAGGAGAGACTGGTGGTATTTGGGGTTGGGGAAGAAGCGCCCTGCTTGGGCGCGTGTGATCATGTGGTGGGTGGGAAGTGGTGGTGGTGCCGGGCGGGGAGCGGCCGCCGGTGGCTGGGAGGAGGGCGCGGTGTCGGGTGAGGCCTTGGGCTCGGCGGTGATGGTAGAGGGCGTGGATGTGGGAGCGGACGGAGGGGTTGAGCTGCTGGCAGGCGGAGATGGTGCCGGGACGGTTTGGTCAGGCGTGGGAGGGGCACCCGCAGCAGGTGCTGGGCTGTGGTTTGGTGTGGGCTGACGAGGGCAGCTACTGCGCGCCCGACGAGGGAGATCGACGGGGGGCAGGAGATCGGTCAGGTCAGAATGGGTTGGGGTGTTCGGCTCGATCGTGTTTTGTTGGCGAAACGGGAAGGTGGACTCGTCGAACACAACATGGCGCGAGATGACTACGCGGCCGGTGACACGATTTAGGCACCGGTAGCCCTTGTGATCTTGTGAGTAACCAAGGAAAACACAAGGAGCAGACCGGGGGGCTAGTTTGTGCTGTGAGGTGGCCCTGAGGTTTGGGAAGCACAGGCATCCAAAGACTCGCAAAGCGGAGTAATCCGGATGGACGCCATAGAGCAAGAAGAACGGCGTTTGGTTGTGCCGCGGTCGGCAGGGTCGACGATTGAGCAAAAAGGTGGCTGCTTGGAGAGCCTCGGCCCAGTACGGGTAGGGCATGGATGCATGTATAAGGAGAGAGCGTGAGATGTCGTTAAGTGTCCGCAGCGCACGCTCGGCTCGCCCGTTTTGGGGGGAGGTGTATGGACATGACATGCGGAGAACAATGCCCAGAGAGGAGAAGAGCTGGCGAGAGGCATTATTGTCAAACTCCCGACCATTGTCGGTTTGTATGGTGAGGACGGGTAAGTTGAAGTGGCGACACACCAGTGTGATGAACTGCCGTAGGGTGGGCAGGACCTCGTTTTTGTGCTTAAGCGGGAATGTCCACATAAAATGACTGTAATCATCGACAACCACTAGATAGTACTGATAGCCAGAAATACTAAGTACAGGAGAGGTCCATACATCACAATGCACAAGCTGAAAGGGAAAATACGAAACATGATCTGATGAACTAAACGGTAGACGGTGGCTTTTGCCGAGACGACATGCAGTGCAGGTGGTGTGAGCAGCGTCCGAGACGATGGACGCACGCCGGAGGGTGGTGTCCAGAGCGTCGTCGCCAAGGTGGCCGAGGCGGCGATGCCAGACGTCGCGTGAGGTGGCGGTGAAGGCTTGGTGATGACGGGTCGGCGGTGTTGGGTGCAGTGGGTACAGGTCGTCCGGCGAGTCAGAGCGGAGGATCACCGCCTTCGTTCTTCGGTCCTTGATAGAGAAACCAAATTCGTCAAATTCAACGTTAACTGGGTTTTCACGGGCTAGGGTTTTAACGGAGATGAGATTTTTGATGAGATGTGGGGAGACTAGAACGTTGTTAAGAGTGAGGGGTTGGGCTGTGGTGGGTAGTTGCAGATGACCAGTGTGCGTGACTGCCATAGTACCACCATTGCCAACCACAATGTCAGGTAAAGAACAACGACGAGATGAGGAAAGCATACCCGGAGACGCAGCCATGTGGGAGGACGCGCCGGAGTCAAGGACCCATTCCCCGCCGGAGTTGGAGGATTGGCCCTGCTGCAGGCTCATGGCGTTGAGGGCGTGGACGAGAGTGGCTTGATCCCACGCCGGCGCCTGGATGCCACTGGGTGCATTGGTTGCGCCGTAGAGCGGGTGAGGAGGAACGGCGCCGGGCTGCCAGTAGGTTGGAGGCGCACCAGCAGGCGGGGGTGGCGCCCAGGAGTGAGCCGCCATGCCCGCAAAGGGCGCAGGACCGCCAGGACGCGGGCCGAGGATGCCAGCCCCAGGAGCGTGCGGGCGCCATGGCATGGGCCAGGCATGAACCAGACCCGTCCAGGGTGTCGAGTTTGGAGCAGCAGGGCGAGGGGGGGCACCGCCCCCGCCGTGGTTGGACGACTGGCCACCACCAAAGCCGGACCCCCTCCCCCTTCCTCTGTGTCGGCCACCACCGCGCCCGCCCCCGTTGGAGCGGTTGTTGTGATCGCCGGGGCCGCCTCCGCCCGCGGGTGCAGGCATGGGCGCGCGCCCGGCATGGAGGGCGATGTCGGGCTGCGTCTCCTCGGCGTTGCGGCTCTCTTCGAGAAGAAGGAAGGCGCGGCACCGGAGCAGCGTCGGGAAGGGAGACTGCATGGTGAGGATGGGAACCGCATACCGGTAGCGAGGGTGGAGGCCGCGGATCATGTTCAGGACCTGGTTGCGGTCGGTGACGCGCTCGCCGAGGTCGGCAAGACGATCAGCACACTCCTTGAGCCTGGCGAAGTAGGAGAGGATGGAGGAGGAACCCTGCTCGATCCGGCGGAACTCTGTGGCGAGGAGGACGAGCTGGTGTTCGCGGTTCTCGAGGAACAGCACGCAGATCGACTCCCACACGGCGGCCGCCCTGGCGCCGCGCTGATGAACCAAGCCGAAGACCTCGGGGCTGATGCGGTTGTAGAGCCACGAGACGATGTGAGCGTCATCCTGGAGCCAGGTAGGGTCCGAGGGACGAGGCGGCCCGGCGATGTGATCGACGGCGCCGGACTTCTGAAACTGGACCTCGAAGAGGGTGCGCCACTGGGAGAAGTTCGGCGGATTGAGGGAGAGCACGACGGGGACGTGTTGGTTGATGAACACGCCGGCGAGAGGGGACGGGGAGATGGAAGAGCTCGCCTCGGAGTCATGGCGAGCAAGGAGGGTGCCCTGCGCGAGCGCCGCAGGGGTGACGAGCGGCGGCATGGCGCGGAGAGGTGTGGGGGGAGCGCCGTTGGTTCCGGGTGGACGGAACGGCGGAGGGGGTGGCGGAGTAGGCGGGATGGCCATGGCCGGAGCCGGAGTTGGGGAGCAGCGGAAGAGCGGCTAGGATCGGGGAGAGTAGCCGGTGTCTGATACCATGTGAGCGTGAGAGATGCGAGAGTAAGGCACCGTGTGTGCCGATCTGCTATTGCTCTGTATATATGTACAGGTTACAAGTCGTGCGCAATGGCGCAGTTAGACAGAGAGAGGAGAGGTGCGACGTGCGCAAAGAGGGAGAACGTGTGCAGGACGTGGGCATGCACGTAGAGCGCTAGGAGTCAGTCAACATTCACCAATCCCAGCCCCACTGACCGCAACAGCCCCTGAGTCGGGCATGGGCCCAGAACCAGAGGCCGGCCCACCACCAGCAGACTTGGCCCGGCCCATGGAACACTGCAGGGAGGACTCGGCACGCTCCTGTGCCAGCGCTAGCGCCACCGCCGCCATCACCACCGACCCCGCCGCCGTCTCCAGCGCCGGAGGGGACAGGGAGGGAAGCGCAGGCCACTCCTCCCGCGCAACGCTGGCATGGGGGGGGGGTACAATACCCGACGCGACCGGCGCCGCCGGCGAACCAGCTCCCTGCTGGCCCGGAGTCGAGGACGACGGCGGCCGCCAAAACCGTGCCGCGATCTCCCAAGAACCACCGCCGCTCGGAGCAAAACGCTGCCGCTGCCCTCGCTGGCCAGCTCCTGATGACGCCGCCTGCAGCACGGAAGTCGCCCACAGTCGCACCCGACGAGGGGGCACCGAGCCGCGGCGAGGGGATCTGATGTAGGGCGGAACCCTATGGGGCCGATCTTTCACGTTTGGAGTGGATCCTACGGGGAAACACGAAGAACGCGCGGAAGAACACAAGGGAAATCATAGGGAGAAACGAGAGAAACACTCAACCAACAAGGAATCGATCACACAAGGGCTAGATCACCGAAAGCACAAAGTAGCACGAGATCCAAAATCAACAAAGGAAGATACAAGAGTAACCGTTCTTCTCCGTGAGGAGGTCTTGATTGTCTTCTCCGGATGGAGGCCTTGAATCCGAATGGATCTTCTCCGAAGAGGCACGGTCCCTCACGTGGAGTAGATCCGGTATGGATGAGCAGAGCTCTATCTCTAAATGAGCTATCCCAATGCTGACCCTAAAACGTAGGTGGGGATGGAGTATATATAGTCTAGGGGCGAAGAGGGGTACATGGGCCTCGGCCCTACACTGTGCGCAGACAGGGAAGGCCGGATGTCCGGGCGTCGGGCCGGATGTCCGGTGGCTCGTGAGGGGCCGGATGTCCAGGCTGAAGGGCCGGATGTCCGGGCTGGTGCAGATGGCCGTTCTATTCTCCGGATGGGCGACGCCGGATGTCCGCTCGGAGGGGCCGGATGTCCGTTGCTTCGGGAGGCGCCGGATGTCCGGGGTGCTGGCCGGATGTCCGGGCTGACGGGGCAACCTTCTGTGCTCCCTAGACGCCAGTGCCAGATGTCCGGGATTTTGGCCGGATTTCCGGTGAGGAGGGGCGGATGTCCGGGCCGGACGCCGGATGTCCGGGTCGGACGCCGGATGTCCGGTCCCTGTAGCTTCTTCTGCAGAGTCCTGGCCGTGTAGATCTCGAGGGGCCGGATGTCCGGGGTCCTGGCCGGATGTCCGGTGCCTGGAGGCTGTTCTTGCCTTCTCCCGTGGGTTCTCTTCTTCCGTGGACTTGGGGTCTGGACCATCTTCATGTGCATCCTCGGGAGGGTCCTCTTGGTACCTAATCATGCACAACATTTCGGATTGAGGTAGTAGCCATGTCTCAAGAGGATCATGTGATATATCACTAAGGAGAGAAGTCACCTCGGTCTCGAGAGCTCTAGCTCGTGCTCTAGTCATGGGTCCTCTTGGTGCTTGGTGAGACGATGGAAGGTCCATGGGGATGACCGAAGGATGCTCCGCATCAGGATCCCATCCTCCTCGTCGGAGTCGGCCACCGCTAGCACCCAGAACCGTCCACCACACGCACCCGTCTCCGGCGGGGCGACACCCGCCCCGGGCGCACGCACCGGAGAGACACCGGCGCCGCGCCGGACCTGAATCCATGCGCCCGCAGCGGCGAGATCTACGGGAGGAGGGAGGGCGCCGCCCGCGACACCCGAAGTCGCCTCCAACGGCTCGCTGCGTTCGAAACTTGCCACCACTTGCCCTCTTTCATTGCGAGTCTTGACATGACAGATATATTGTGAATTCATCAATTCGGAATTTGAGTTATACCATTAACTGAGTCCAGGGAAATGGGACGGTGCTGCTGAGCTCTCTGACAAGGAGGTCATCAGGGCTGAAAGGAACACCGGAAATGTCAGCACTAAACTCAGAGAGATTCAGGTAAGTATAGGATCATGCTTTAGTCTATTTTTCTTTCTGCTCCTAGAGATCTGTAGATTGCTCATGCTTGTGGTGCGCGTTTCAACCTCGAACCTTGGATGCAGATGCAAAATTACCAGAAGAAGATGGAGCAGAAGATCCAAAGAGAAGATGACCTTCGCATGGGGCTAAAGCTGTACAAGTCGGTGATACATACTGTATGATGCAATGAGATTGCTTCAATTTGAAAACTCTGCTGACTTGTTCCGGAGAAAACAAAACTTTCAGGGATGGAAAATACGAGGAGGCGTTGGAGAAGTTCGAGTCGGTGCTGGGGTCAAAACCAGAGATTGATGAAGCTTCCGTAGCCAGCTACAATGTCGCGTGCTGTTATTCAAAGCTCGACCGGGTTCGCCTCCTACTTGTTTCAATATGAAGAGCAAAACTGCAGGTCTGCCGCTCAATACACACATATGGATGTTCGTTTGTGCAGATACAAGCTGGTCTTTCTGCACTTGAAGAAGCGATGAAAGCAGGCTATGAAGACTTCAAGGTAACTAGACACTATCTGCTTTACAAGATTAATGGGTCTAAGGTTCATAGTAAGTGACACTTTATTTTACTTGATTTCCTGAAGAGGATTCGCACCGACCCGGATTTAGCAAACTTGAGGAACTCGGAGGAGTTCGCCACCCTACTAAACAAGTACGATGAATCATTTATCAACGAGAACGCCATCAATGCTATCAAATCCATATTTGGATTCGGTAAGAAGTGATGACCTCCTATCGATTGCACACATCTACTTGGTCTTGCAGTTTTAGTTTTAGTTTGTTCTTGCTGAGACTTGGAGATATCTCCAGGAATGTTTTAAGCCTTCCTTTGTACTTCAACCATTCTATGAACATACACTTTGTACATAACAATGGCAATCCTCCATTCGGAAAGCAAAGGCCATGTACAGGAAATATGTTACCATCGTGCTTGTAAGTTGTGACGTACTAGCTATCGTGCTTGAGGTACCAATCGGAATGTGGATATATTTTCTGGTGAACACAAGAGCCAGCTTTTGACGGGCAAAACACGCTTTACCTTTTCAGTTTTGGCAAAGGAGTGAAGCTCAGGTGGTCTTTGTTGAAGTGGTTCCTCACTCCATATCACTCCAGAACTAGATGGTGCTCCCAGAATTTGCAATGCACAGACATGACTGTTTGCAAGTCTGGAGTAGGTTGAGGTGGGTCTTCCACCTAAAGGAGCCCACCTTCTTGTCTTGTGGGAGAGAAGAGTAATGCACTTCCCAAATAAGGTTAAACCAGGGCAGGTCACCTCTATTGAAGAATTTATGCACATTCTTCATGACAAGAGCTTTATTATGATCAGTATTTAGAATTCCCAAGCCTCCCTGCAGCTTTGGTTTACTGATTTTGTCCCAAGCAACTAAAGCCATTCCATTTTCCTCACTACCAAATTTTCTCCAAAGAAAGTATCTTAGAAAGTTTATCAGTTGTGTGATCAGTCTTGCAGGAAGTGAGAGGGTGCTCATTTAATGAGTATACCTAGCCATACCTCGGGCCGGGCCTAGCCAAGCCCGACGCAAAAAACCCAGGCCCGGGCCCGGCCCAGCCTGGCCATTGGGCCTGTTTTCTGGGCCTGAGCCCGGCCCGAACACGTAAAAGCCCGTCGGGCTCTGGGCTGGCCCGGCCCGACCTTTGAAAAAACGCAAATACGACGGGCCTGGGCCCGGCACGGCCTGGCCTTCGGGCTCAAAATCTAGGCCCGAGCCCGGCCCGGGGGCAGCGTCGGGCCGGGCCGGGTCGGACTTTTTTGGGCCGGGTTGGGCCAGGCTTCCCATGGCCAGGTATAATAAGGAGCACCCTGCCATCCAGTGATAACATATAGGTGTTTAATAAGGAGCAGCCTGCCATCCAGTGATAACATATAGGTGTTTAATAAGGAGCAGCCTGCCATCCAGTGATAACATATAACAAGGTAGAGCACCCAGAGAGCCTTCTTTCAACTCTTTGCATGGTGTCGAAGAAATCATCAATCCTCAATTGTGAAGTGCTCATAGGCAAAACCAAATAAGTAAAAGGAAATTTCCTCTCTAGCATCCCAAGATAGCAAGCAGCCCAGGCAAAATCTCTTCAAAAATATGAATGGCAACAAGAATGGATTTGTTGTATTGACTTTTAATCTAGTGTAATCTGCATAATGAAGAATGAGATTTTTTTTATTTGAATGAGCCGGGAAGACACAATTGGGAGCACTAGAATGGTGTCATCAGCATATTGTGGGGATGTTTGGAATGTGCCATAGCTTGCCCCACCAAACTTGGGCAAGCCAAATAATTGGCGGAGGATACCCTTGCCCATGCCCACGCTAATGATTTGGCAAAAACTGAACTGCAGGAAATGGGATGGGCTAGGCGTGCCAAATAAATGGTGCCCAACCAAACTTGCAGCCAGATCTGGTCAATGACCAATTTTTTGGAAGGGCAGCTCACGGCTCCCATCCAAACGGCCTCTGAATGAATGGGAATTCAGGGCAGGAATAACTGAGCAAAGGGACCTGAATAAGATTGTTGTGCATTGTCTCATTCAGTATGGATTGCAATAAATCAACTAGTAGAACAAAGATGAGGAGGGAAAGAGGGCCCCCTTGTCTAAACCCTCTCTTGCAATGGAAGAATTTACTAGGCACACCATTTGGTAGGACACAAAAAGTTCCAGAAGAGAAAATCATCTTCATCCATTGGATCCATCTGTCCCCAAAACCTCTAGCTTGAAAATTTTCGAAGATGGTCTTGTGTTCAATGTGGTCAAAGGCCTTATCAAAATCAAGCTTCAAAACAATGGTAGGCTATTTTTATTGTTGGCATTGATGTAAATACTCAAAACCCCAGGCCAGACAATCTTGAATTGTTCTATTTTTGATAAATCCATATTGGCTTGGGTGGACTAACTTGAATCGCTTCTTGAAGTAAGTTTGCCAACAACTTGGTGATGATTTTGGTGATGTAGTTCAAAAGGGAGATAGGTCTAAAATCGTTGGCACTAAGATGTATATCCTTTTTGGGGAATAAGTGTAATGAAGGAAGCGTTGATGATTTGAAGATTGACTCTGCCATTAAAAAAGTCTTCAATAAGTTGGTAGAAGTCTGCAGCAATAATGTGCCAAGATGCTTTGATCAAAGCCCTATTGAAGCCACCAGGATCTCACTACCGCAGGATGTGCTAACACGACACTACAATAGAAGACCCTTCAATGAAACTGTGTGCGTTGCATTAATCGCAAATGATGATGTAAAAAAACCGTCAAAAAGATGCAAAACGTTTGCGATGGCAGATACATCAAACACGGTTCAGATTTTAGTTGTGTGTGCGATGCGGGGCATACGGTTCAGTTCAATGAACTGTTTGCGATGAGGCAGAAGAACAGAAACGGGCAGCCAGATCAAAGTGTGTGTGCAATATACAACATACAATTCACTCGGATTAACTATTTGTGATTAGGCAACACAACAAAAATGGTCAGCCAGATCAAGGTGTCTGCGATTAACGCCATACACTTTAGACGGATTAACTGTTTTTGATTAGGCAACACAACAAAAACGGTCAGCTAGATCAAGGTGTCTGCGATTGACGGCATACACTTCACACGAATGAACGGTTTGCGTTTAGCCACAACAAACAGAATCAGTTAGACAGATCAATGTGTGTGCGCTAGACGGACACACATTCTAATTAAAAAAGCGTGCGCGATGGTAATAACGAGCGCACGGTTGATGGAACAAGACGTGTGCTGACATCGCCTATTGTGATGCACCCTATGATGCAAACGCCACATACGCGGCCGAGAACGCGTGCCCACGTTACGCCATCCGAGAATAGTATCGCACTTAGAAATTATAGAACCGTCAATAAATTTTGAGCCTGCATCCCATCACATTCCAAATTACTACCACGCTATATTTAATTGCAAACATGTTCACACCGATCAAAACCTAAACGGTTCCTCACTTAGGATCATATTAGTATTCGGTTATAAATACTACCTACTCCAAGATGACTGCACATTCCTCCTCAACTCCTCATCCACAAAAACAAACAAGTCTTTCAACGTTGTCCCCTTGTGTCTGCCATGGCCCGCATGAGTTCTGAGTCGAGAGATTACTACCAGAGAGAGGCGAGCATGGAAGCGGAAGCACGAGAGATGTCCTGCCTTGCTGTGAAAGCAGCCGACATGTCCTGCCACGCCGCCTTAGCAGCAAAGAGGTCCTGCCACGCTGCTGAAGCAGCACAGAGGTCCCGCCGCGTCGACGATGCAGCAGACTGGTCCGGTCGCGCCGTGGAAGCAACAGAGATGTCCCACCGCGCCGCGAATGCAACAAAGATGTTCTCCGCGCCGCGGCCGCCTGCGAAAATGTCTCGCGGGCCGGCGAGGACTCTCACAGGCGCATGCGCGCTATGCTTGTTGACCTGATGGGTCGGATCTCCAACTGGATGAAGCTGCAAGACGAGATGAATGCCTCGTTTGAAAATGTTACCAACGTCATCGGGAGACTAGGGGAGGACAAGGCGAAGCTCCGCACCGAGCGCGACCTGCTGAGGGCGAAGATAGCCGAAACAATGAAGCAGCATGAGGAGACCACTGCCTTGTTGAAGAGGATGGGCGTCATTGTCAAGAAACTTATGGATGCCATGCTCTGCATCGAGCGCCAAAGGCTGGTGGAGAAATCCGTGGATGCTCTCAAGCAACATATTGAGGACACGAATGAGCTCATCGCCGCTCCCCGCGAGAAGTAGTCTCCGCGGCCTACAACAACGCATCAAGAAAGTAGAGATCAGCGAGCCAGATCATTATCCGCGTCTTCCTTTTTCTTTGCCCTTGTGTATTTCGAGAGTTGCCGGATGTGGCTTTTTTTTAATTATCTTCTTAAATATGTAAGACAATTATTATCCACTGTCATCGTCCTTATATTTGTCAGTCTTGTTATAAGTCGAAGTCGATGCTATACAAGCCGTCTGATCTTAGTCGAGTGAGACATAGCCACACCATTAAACAGGGGCTCGGGCGCCATTAATGGAGACGTTGGGAGAGAGGTGGGCGGCGGATGGAGATCAAAGGGCTCTCCTCCTGATAGGCACGCACAGGGGTCTGATCGCATGCCTCCCGTACTCAAATAGCTACCCCGCATGACACCTCCTAGCCAATAAAAAGGGAGGACGCGCGGCGGCACGTAAATGGTAAGTAGAACGCCCACGATTTCAATAATACTTGTGTTTCCGATTGTAACGTGACAACACTTGTTTCAAAATGACTTTGTTGATTGTTATTGTGTGCGCCTTCGCAAATCGAACAAAAAATTTACCACAACATGTTGGTTCCATGTCATGACACCATGCCAAGTTTCATGATTTCTAGGCGAGTTTTGGATTTACGGGAATTTTAAAACCAAATTTCTCGATGTTTCCAGCCGAGCCAACACGCTTAGATGTTTGAATTCCATTCCCATTTTTGCATGGGACCTAGAAATTCGCCCAAGTACACATAAGATTTTTCAACTAACTTTGGCGCACTGGAGCATGTGCTTGTAGTTCAAATTTGAATTATGTGCATTAAATGCGTGGAAACTCAATTAATGTATAGAAAAGGCCAAACGAACCCGGAATAATTCCAAAATTTAGGACGAAATTACTATTAGTCTAAGCTGCCTGTGTAAAAAAACCAAGGCAGGAGAAGGCAGTGTATGTCGTTTCGCACACGGAGGTGACACGTTCCCTCTCGGAACCACGAGCCTTCTTGAGAGAAGTTTCGGTTTGCAAGAAGCTTATACCAAAGCTTGTTCCAATTCGGCCAAAAAAATTACCATGACATGTTGCCATGTCATGACACCATGCCAAGATTCATAATTTTCTTGCGTGTTTTGGATTTACAGGAATTAAAAAACCAAGTTTCTCAATATTTTCGGGTAGGCCACAACACCTAAATATTTGAATTTCATTCTCATTTCTTGCATGGGACCTACAAATTCACCCAAGGACACACATGTGATTTTTCAACCAAGTTTGGTGCACTGGAGCATGTGCTTGTAGTTTAAATTTTAATTATGCACATTAATGACCAAAAACTCAATTAATGTATAAAAAAAGGCAAAACAAACACAGAATGATTCCAAATTTCAACGACACTCATATAGTTCTATGTTGCCTCGGTAAAAATGAAGGGGCGGAGGCAGCGTATATCGTTTCGCACATAAAGGTGACACGTTCCCTCCCGGAACCACGAGTCTTCTTGAGAGAAGCTCCGGTTTGCAAGAAGCTTATACCAAAAATTGTCCCAATTCGGCCAATTTTTTTACCACAGCATGTTGGTGCCATGAAATGACACCATTCCAAGTTTCATGATTTTCAGGCGAGTATTGAATCTACATGAATTTAAAAACCAAATTTCTCAATGTTACTGGTCGAGCCACAACGCCCAGATGTTTGAATTTCATTCTCATTTCTTGCATGGAACATAGAAATTCACCCAAGGATACACATGTGATTTTTCAACCAACCTTGGTGCACTGGAGCATGTACTTTTAGTTCAAATTTGAATTATTCACATTAAATGCCAAGAAACTCAATTAATGCATAAAAAGGGTCAAACGAACCCGGAATAATTCCAAATTTTATCATGACACTCATATAGTTCTATGTTTGCTCTGTAAAAAAATCAAGGGAGGGGGGAAGCGTATGTCATTTCGCACACAAAGATGACACATTCCCCCTCGAAACCACACGCCTTCTTGAGAGAAGCTCCAATTTGCAAGAAGCTTATACCAAAACTTGTCCCAATTCGGCCAGTTTTTTTACCACAACATGTTGGTGCCATAAAATGACACCATGCCAAGTTTCATGATTTTCATGTGAGTTTGGAATTTACAGGAATTTAAAAACCAAGTTTCTCAATGTGTCCGGCCGAGCCACGACGCCCAAAAGTTTGAATTTCATTCCCATCCTTGCATGGGACCTATAAATTCACCCAAGACACACATGTGATTTTTCAACAAACTTTGGTGCACTGGAACATGTGCTTGTAGTTCAAATTTGAATTATGCACATTAAATGCCTAGAAACTCAATTAATGCATAAAAATGCCAAACGAACCTGGAATAATTCCAAATTTTGACACGGCACTCATATAGTTGCATGTTCATTGTAGATAAATGTTCTAGCAATTGAAACACCATTCTTTCCCTCCGTAACACCATTTTGTCTTCCAAAACAAAATGAAAAAAATCAGATATACCACAAACAGTTTACTAGCAAGAATCGTGTGGGATGCGATAAAAAATATATTGGTGCACTGTCTAGTCTGGCTTACGCAGGAAGCTTCGTCGTCTACAGTCCACCGCCCGCGCTTGTACCACACTTGCGCGCTAGCTTCTCGCGGCACTGAGCGAAATTTTTCTGCCACCGCGGAAATATCTATCTCCCCGTCCCCACCCACCACAAGCCACATTTCCATTGTTCCTCCTTGCTTTCCAAGTTCAAACCTTCACTGTTGCTTAGTGGCAGCGCCACCTTCTCACTAGCGACCCTTCTTCTTGCAGTGCCACCTCCTTGCCGATGACCCTTCTTCTTGCCGCGCGGCCTCATCCATATGCTCAGGCAATTCACACCCCACCCACACCATCCTCCTCCTTCCCGGTCCCACATGCCCCGACCGACGGTGCGACACCTTCCGCCCAAATCACTGGCCCCATCCTCCAACTAAGCGCCGCTCACAGCCATTTTGGACGTAGTATAACGCGGAGCTCAGTAGCATCTGACAGCGGAGAAGCAAACCGCGGCCGCACGCTCGGACGAGGTCGCTATGGCTGACATACGTGCCGACCGCCAGATCTTGGAGGAGCACCTCGTCTTCGAGGCCACCGTCGACACCGCCATGCGGTTGTCCACTTTAAAATAAAGTTCGTGCTGTTTTCTCGAGGCCACCGCCGGTGCCTTCTAGAGATTTGTCCTCTGTAATGTTAATATGCAATCTGATGTTCTGAAATGTATTGTTTAGTTAACAGTTTGGTACAACAATTGCTACATTTTGTAGTACTGTTCTCAAGCATTCTTGGTTTTGTTAAATGTCTTATCTTCTAGTATATGTTCTATTCTGCAATGTCGTGCTCAGTTAACTGTTTTGGTTCATTTGGTCTGCTGTCTAGTTAACTGTTTGATTCAATTCTGCAATTTGATTTTCATTTGTTGTGGGTACAATTTTGTATTGTTATGCATGTGAGAAATAAATCGAATTTTGTTGTACTCAATACATATTCCACTGATAGTATGGCAGCTCTCAGTTAACCTTATCAAGATCTTCCTTATATGTGTTGCAGGGAAACAATGTGAGTCACTGCGGTTTACCATCGAGGTTTGCTCATGCATGGTCCTTTCGCTAATAGCACATTATTGTGCAGTTGCAGGAATCATTCTAACATTTAGATTTCTTACAATTTGGTCTTGCACATGTAGGTCCTGCTGTCAGAGGCTTAGACCCACTGTTTGACCCATTTTGCATATGGGGAAATGAGATGTCCATGAATATCAGTCAAGTCAAGAAACTCAGAAAGATTGTTAGGATAAAGATACTTGCGATGAATAATAGCAACTTCGTTTGCACAATGAAGAAGACATCAGTCAACTATAGGATGGTACTAACTCTTTTACCTTTGTTTTTACCCCTTGTGCCATTTCAAAATTTACAACAGCGATTTATGGATATCTTCGTTTTTAGTACTTTTCAAAGTAGTTCACCGATGATTACCTCTCAAACCACCTGCATGGTCAAGAGGCGAGGAAGGTATTCATTCAACACCCACAGTACAATACTAAAGTCTTCCCGAAGAGGACGAAGGTTGGGTGGGTAATTATCCATTCCCACTAGCCTAAAGTTGCAAGGACATTCAACAGTAACGAAGGCTTAATATTTGCCTTTCGCTTCTGTAGTTTCCCAGATGAGATTCATTTGTCTATTTATCTTGTATGATGCTACTTTCCAAAGGTTTTTGATGTTTGTGATAACCGCGTAATTAAGCTACAGTAATCCCCTCCTATTGTTGCCATGTCATCACAGTTAATTTGTTAAACCTCGCTTTGATCCAAACCCGATTCAAATTCAAATTTAAAATAAAGTCAAATTATTATTTCTTCAAATGGTAAAACAAAATGTCGGTTGGTTGCAAATATTTACTAACAATTTGTCATGCAAGAATTAACATTTTTTAAAATATAAAATTGCCCCTGGATATTAAACAGTAGACCAACAACACCTTTTTATCCCATTTTAATATAAACTCAAACTTAATAAATTATTTTGAATGCAAACTTGTTGTGGTAGTGCAAAATAATGCATAGTTATTATATGGCAAGATTTTACATTTAACAAAAGTATTTTGATGCAAAAAGGTAGTACAAAACAGTAGCTAAATAAATAAACGGTAAAGTAAATGGAAAGTACTAGTAAAAAGAAAAGAAACCTAATCTACTTGGCCCCTTAGCCCATCTAGCAAAACGGACCAGGCTAACCCCAACTTGCCTCCCACCTCTCGCTACAGGAGGCATGGATGCCGTGGCGGCCATCTGCCGACGATGGTCGTCCGTGGCGGCCATCCGCCCCTGCCCCCGCTTATAGAGTTGTCGCCTGATGTTCCCCGAACCATAGATCGCCTCCCCTCCCCGCTCTCGCCCCTCTCCCACGCTCACTTTATTCTTCCCCCGCGTATGCCCGACGTAGTCATCACCATGGCCCTGCCATAGCCGTGGCCACTGACCTCCCCGACGCTCGGGAGTTTGCCCAGGAGATGTGTCATCATCGTCTGCATCGACTACGGGGATCTATTCGTCCGGAGCCTCACTCCATCGTTGCCATCCTCACCTCCTCCCACCTCTGTCGTCATCGTCGTGGCCTTCGATTCACGCCACCTCGTTCACCCTGGTCCCGTTCGAAATCGCCATCGACCATCCCCCGGTGAGCAGCGTTGATTTTCCCCCTTTCCCCATCGTTTTAGTCGACGTAGGCCGCCGTCTGCTACCTACCATGGCCGGGCCTGAAACTTACTGCGTGTGCGCGCGCTTGCCAAGCTCACCACGCCTGCCGTCCCGCTCGATTTTGTCTACCGCTGCTCCTGCGCTTCAGCGGCTGCTCTCGGCCTCCCTGGTCCACGCCCGTTGGTGTTAGACTATGCTTTGGTCTACTGTTGGACTTGGTGTTACCGATCAGAGCTGGTCGTATGCTCCATGCACCCATCGCCCTTGCATGACGCATGCAAGGCTGCTAGCCGCACTCTTATCTTCCGATCGATCTAAGATCGATTGTTAGTCTGTTTACGTGCGTGTGTATCTCTCTCCCTCTCTCTCATGTACTCTATTATATATTAACCCACTGTGGATGAATACGAGTATGTGATGCATTGCAATCCCTAGTCTATCTTTTATCATGGTATCAGAT
This sequence comes from Triticum dicoccoides, assembly GCF_002162155.2. Classification (NCBI taxonomy): domain Eukaryota; kingdom Viridiplantae; phylum Streptophyta; class Magnoliopsida; order Poales; family Poaceae; genus Triticum; species Triticum dicoccoides. The sequence continues at coordinate 354,472,845 of NC_041383.1, forward strand.
TAGATCCTTCCCCTGCTTCCGCCATGGACGCCGAGGCCGCCGCCGCCGCTGTGGCGGCTACACCTCCGGCGCCCTCCTCCCAACCTCTGGGCTCCATCCCGCAGCCTCCTCCTCCACCTCCTCCTCACTCCCCCGTGGTACACACGCCTCTCCCTCTCCAGACCGCGCCGTCAGTCGCCGGCTTCCCTTCTGCGGCCTATATCCACGCGATGCGCGTTGAGAGTGCCCACATCAACCTCGGCGTCCGCCTCGATATGGAAGGGGCCAACTACTCGACTTGGCGTGGCCTCATGCTCGAGGTCATTGACCAGTACGATGTGGCGGCTTGGATCGCGCCGGACTTCACCAACCGCGCCGGCGATGTGGCGTGAACATCGTCAACAAAGCCGGCAAGCGCTGGTTCTACGGCTCCATGGTCACGGAGCTTGCCGGCTTCATCCTCAACAGAGAAGCCACGGCGGCCGAGCTGTGGTCCTCCATCGAGTCCTTGTTCGTCAACAATAGGCGCTCTCGGCGCTTCCAGCTCACGGCGGAGCTCTTCGCCGTCAAGCAAGGTGACGCACCGGTCTCCTCTTTCTGCGCGCGCCTTAAGGCCATCGCGGACGGGCTGAGGAACGCCGGAAAGGTGCTGGATGATGATGAACTCGTTGTTCAGCTCCTTTGCGGCGTCAACAAGGACCGTCATGAGATGACTGCAAAAATCATCGAGAAATCTCAAACTCCCATTCCCTTTGATGTTGCAGTTGGTATGCTCCTCCAGGACGAGATCGACACTGACTTCTCCCCCTCCGACGTCTCCCACACCGCCCTCGCCGTCCAGAAGCACCCACCTGCCCCTGCCTCCTCCTCTGGCGGGCAAGCCAGGCCTCTTGTGCTCGGGCAGGGCGGCCCCAAGCCTGGTACTCCTTTGCCAAACTAGGGGAACAACAAGCGGCGCCGCTACACCAACAACGACGGCTATCAAGGCGCCGCCAACTCGCCGCCGCCCTGGACTGGGCATGTGTACGTGTACCTCGTCTCGCTACCGCCTACGCCTCGTCCGCAGGGGATCCTCGGGCCGTGCCCAGCTCAGGCCTACACGACCAACGCGCCGCTCCAGTACGGCGGTGTGCCATACGTACCGATGGGCTAAGAGGGGGGGGGGTTCATATGGTTCGGTACCATACCCGGCCCTACTGGCTGCACCTCCGCCGTCGCCGCAGCACCACACCACGCCGGCCCCGGATGGAGTGGATTAGGTGGCGCTCATGGGGGCTCTCCACAACCTGACGCTGCAAAACTCCACCAACGGGTGGATCACGGATTCAGGGCTTCTTCTCACATTACCTCAGACCCAGGTATGCTCTCGTCGGTTACCCCGATCACCAATTATCCCCCTGTATACGTTGGTAATGGACAACCCATGCACATCACGCACATAGGATCAGCCGCACTTGCTAATG
>NC_041383.1:354474494-354481620 GCF_002162155.2 Triticum dicoccoides
TTCGGTACCATACCCGGCCCTTCTGGCTGCACCTCCGCCGTCACCGCAGCACCACACCACGCCGGCCCCGGATGGAGTGGATTAGGTGGCGCTCATGGGGGCTCTCCACAACCTGACGCTGCAGAACTCCACCAACGGGTGGATCGCGGATTCAGGGCTTCTTCTCACATTACCTCAGACCCAGGTATGCTCTCGTCGGTTACCCCGATCACCAATTATCCCCCTGTATACGTTGGTAATGGACAACCCATGCACATCACGCACATAGGATCAGCAGCACTTGCTAATGCTTCCCGTCCTCTCTATCTTCAGAACGTTTTGGTCACTCCTAATATCGTCAAAAACCTTCTATCCATTCGTCGCCATACTACTGACAATAATCTTGCCATCGAGTTTGATTGTTTTGGTTTGACTGTGAAGGATTCCATCACCAAGGTGGCACTGCACCGATGCAACAGTAGCAGCGAGCTCTACCCCATCTTCGCCAACAACGCTTCGAGTGACGTTGTCGTTTCCTTCACCGTCACCGTCTCCTGGCTCATGGATCTGTGGCATCGCCGACTCGGCCACCCCGGCGCCCATACTTTTTCCAATAAAGGGTTTTCTTCATGTAATAAAACTCTGCTTGTGGACCACTTTGTCATGCCTGCCAGTTGGGCAAGCACGTTTGTTTGCCTTTTTATCCATCATGTAGCTCTACTAGTGCTGCTTTCGAAATAATGCATTGTGATCTCTGGACAGCTCCCATCTCCTGTGTTTCTGGAAATAACCTTATCATCGTCGACGATTACATTAAATACCGGTGGACGTTTCCTCTTGTCCTTAAGTCCGACGTGCATGCTATTTTTCGTTCGTTTCATGCCCTTGTTCGCACCCATTTTCATCGCACTATTGCCACGTTCCAATGCGACAATGGCCGAGAGTTTGATAATGCTAGTAATCATGACTTCTTCCTTCCTTTTGGTAATACCATGCGTTCTCGTGTCCTTACACGTCTTCACAAAACGTCACTGCTGAGCGTGCTATTCGCTCCACTAACGATGTTGTACGGACCCTTCTAATTCAAGCCAACATGCCGCCTAAGTAATGGGCCGACACCCTCTCTACTGCCACCCATCTTCTCAATCTTCGGCCAACCAAAACCCTTCTCCGATCTAGTCCTCACGAGGCTCTTTTCTCTCAACCTCATACGTATGATCACCTTAGGGTTTTCGGATGTCTTTGTTTTCCCAACATGTCCGCCACTGCTGCCCACAAGTTGGCACCGTGGTCGACGGCGCGTCTCTTTCTTGAATATCCTACAGATCACAAAGGCTACCGCTGCCTTGATCTCTCTACACACCGGGTTCATATCTCTAGGCACGTTGTTTTCGACAAGACCGTTTTCCCGTTCGCTATTCACCCTCCTGCGAAACCCTCTGTTGCTGATCTTTTTTCTAATCTACCAACCGGCCCAAGTTTCCCAGCTAGTCCCCTCCCACCATTTCTTCTTGGCCCGGTAGCACAAACAGACCGTCCCGCTTTGTCTGCTCGAGCGGCCATCCCATCCTCCCCCATCTCCTCTACGGACGTTGCCACACCAGCCACTACGCCCAGCCCTTGCTCCCAGCCTAGTTCATCTAGCGAACCCAACCCAATGTCTTCCGCACCCAGCCCTGCCTCGGCGAGTCCTGTAGGACCGGCCGCCTCGTCAGCTCCCGCGCCGGCTAGTGCTAGTCCTTCCCAATGTAGCACGCCTCCACGATCCCTACCGCCCCATGCAATCGCTGTTCAACCCCTGCTAACCCACATCCCATGCGTACGTGTGCTAAATCCGAGTTTACCCTTCCCTCTCGCAAATTTAACTTTCTTGTCGACGTTCCTAACATTTCCCCCTACCTCGCAGTTACTGTGCCGCCCTTGTCGACCCTAACTGGGCTGCTGCCATGACTGATGAGTATCAGGCACTCCTTCAGAATGACACTTGGACACGTGTTCCCCGTCCTGCTAGCTCTCATGTCGTCAGCGAGAAGTGGGTTTTTGTGTCAAGTATCATTCCGGTGGAACCCTTGCGCGCTACAAAGCACGTTGGGTTGTCCGTAGTTTTTATCAGACCGAGGGGATCGACTACGATGAGACCTTCTCACCAGTCGTTAAGCCTAGCACCATCCGTGTCGTTCTCACTCTCGCCATCTCAGCCTCTTGGCCCATTCACCAGCTCGATGTCAAGAAGGCCTTCCTCCACGGTCACTTAGCCGAGACTGTCTACTGTCAGCAGCTTCTCGGGTTCGAGGATCCTACTACGCCTTCGCACATGTGTCTCCTTCGTAAATCTCTCTACGGTCTTAAGCAGGTCCCGCGCGCCTGGTTCACTCGCTTCGCCGAATTCCTAGTGACTATAGGATTCACCGCCTCTAGGTGGGACACCTCCTTGTTTATCTACCGTTCCTCGAGTCACACTGCCTATCTCTTATATGTCGATGATATCATACTAACTGCATCATCCTCCAGTTTCCTTCAATATGTCATTTCTCGTCTTCGACAGGAGTTTGCCATGACTGATCTGGGATCTCTCTCGCACTTTCTCGGAGTCTCTGTTACCCGCTCTTCCTCCTCCCTTTTTCTTTCGCAACGGCAATACGCGCTCGACATTATCCAGCGTGTCGGCATGTCCGAGTGTCATATTATTCGTACCCCCATCGATTCCGGAGCCAAGCTTTCCGTTAACACCGGTGACCTTCTTGACGCTGCTGATGCTACCACCTACCGCAGTCTCACTGGTGCTTTGCAGTATCTCACTATCACTCGCCCCGATCTATCTTACTCCGTTTAGCAGGCGTGTTTGTTCATGCATGCGCCTCACACCTCACACCTTAACCTTGTCAAACACATAGTTCGGTACGTTAAGGGCACTTTAGATTTAGGTATGCACATCACACCTTCTACCTCCACCTCTCTTGTTGCGTACTCCGATGCCGACTGGGCTGGCTGTCCCGACAATCGTTGTTCCACGTCTGGTTACTGCGTTTATTTTGGGGATAATTTGGTTTCATGGTCATCCAAGTGACAGCTAACTGTTTCCAGGTCCAGTCTGGAGGCTGAGTATCGCGCCGTCGCTCATGCTGTTGCCGAAACTACATGGCTGCGGCAACTTCTGCAGGAGCTTCACCAGCCAGTGTCCAGATCCACTGTTGTCTACTGTGACAATGTGTCTGCTGTCTACATGTCTGCTAACCCTGTGCAGCACCGTCTTACGAAGCATATCGAGATTGACATTCACTTTGTGTGTGACAAGGTTTCGCTTGGCGAGGTTCGGGTTCTGCATGTTCCCACTTCTTCGCAGTATGCTGACATTTTCACCAAAGGGTTGCCAACCACGCTCTTTGCTAATTTCGATCCAGTCTCAAGGTCCGGCAAGCCCACATTGACACTGCGGGGGGCTGTTAGACTATGCTTTGGTCTACTGTTGGACTTGGTGTTACCGGCCAGAGTTGGTCGTACGCTCCACGCACCCATCGCCCTTGGATGGCGCATGCAAGGCTGTTAGCCGCACTCTATCTTCCCATCGATCTAGGATCAATTGTTAGTCTGTTTATGTGCGTGTGTATCTCTCTCCCTCTCTCTTATGTACTATATTATATATTACCCCACCGTGGATGAATACGAGTATGTTATGCATTGCAACCCCTATTCTATCTTCTATCAGGCCACCTTGGCTTGCCCTTGCACCACCCCCGTGCCCCGCCTGCTTCCTGCTACTGTCCGCGTGCTATTGCTTCTGCTGAAGGTGCCGCCCCCTCCCGCGCTGCTACCTCCTGCTGCTACTGTGGTGCGGCTCTACTACTCGCCTGCCTGCTGCCGCCGCTGGCGCACGTGACCACTGCCCCCTGCGCCCACGCATCGCTTGCCGCTCGCTACCGGCGCCGCTCGGCCGCCTGTACTACTGCTGTTTTTGTCGTTGCCGCCGGTTGCCTTGCCCGCCTGCGTGCCGCCCCGTCCCCTCCACCTCTCGCGTGCGCACTGCCCGCGCCCAACCATCCTTCCCCGCGCAGCCCCGCAGAACCGCAACCTCCCGCTTCGACCGCCGTTGCTGGCGCTGGCGATTTGGCCGCCAACACCCCTGGTTGCGCTCGTGCGTGCATAGCAGGCCCAACGTTCAGTTAGCCACCCATTAATCCCCTCTTAGAACACCCCTGGGTATGACCAGTGGGGCCCGCCCCCTTAACAGAACAAAAAATATTATAAATAAAATTAATAATTAGTAAAATAATTAGTGAATTAATTAATTCATTAACTCTTAATTAATTAGCTTAATCTCACTGCCATGCAGGTCCCACAGGACCAGTTGACTGGTCAACCGTGGACCAGTCAACTGCTGGGTCAACAATTGACTAGACCCACTGGTCAGCCTCACTGGTGCACTGCATCGGGTGCACCCAGTGTTTCTCTCTGGTATTTTTGAATAAATATTAATTCCAGGAATTTTAGAAAATGAGTTAAAACTTTGAAAATTTATATAAAATAATCCTTAACTCGGATGAAAACAGTTTGTACATGAAAGTTGCTCAGAAAAACGTGACGAATCCGAGTACGCAGTCCGATCATCTGCAACACGTCCCTGGAATAGTGAACATGCAACCATTCCCCTCCGGTCCGTCTATCTGATAATGCTGAACATCGGGAATACTTTCTCGGATGTTTCCCCCCATCGCTAGTATCGCCTACTACCGCGTTAGGGCATACCTAGCACCGCAATTTGTTTTGTCATGCATATATTTGCATTGTATTCATTGTTTCTTCCCCCTCTTCTCTCCGGTAGACTTCGAGACTGACGCCACTGTTGCTGCCCGATCGACTACGGTGTTGACGACCCGTCCTTCTCTGCCGAGCTTCCAGGCAAGCAAACCCCCCTTGATCAACCAGATATCGCCCACTCTCTTCTCTCTTATTCTTGTATTAGGTTTGCTACTGTGGTTGATTTGATAGCTCCTATTCTGTTGCATAGCCTGTCATTGTTGCTACAATTGATGATACCTTACCTGCTATCCTAAATGCTTACTATAGGATGCTAGTATTCCATTAGTGGCCCTACATTCTTGTCCGTCTCCTATGCTATACTATTGGGTCGTGATCATTTCGGGAGGTGATCATGGGTATAAACTATATACACACTATACATGATACATTATGTGCTAAAGTCGGGTCGGCTCGTAGAGTACCCGCGAGTGATCCACGAACTGTGGGCTGAAAGGACATTTTTCTTGACAGCCCTCTGTGTGGATCTTTATGGCGGAGTGACATGGCAGGTTGTGACCACTTAGGAGACAAGTGGGCCTGATCCCTGGACGGTGTCCATGGTTATTTTATAATAACACGATTAACGAGATTGGGTATTTGATCTGAGTTGGTCATTGGCCTTATACGCACTAACCGCCATGTGGGACAAGATATGGGCAACCGACATCGTAGTAGCAGCCGAAGCCTTCTAGATGTCAGAGACAGAGTGGCGTGCGCCGGATTAGATGGGAACGCCTGCTCTTGTATTAGGGGGGCTAGGTCTGCTTCCAGCCGCCCACGCAACTTGTAGGAGTGCAAAGGGTGATGGGCCCAAGCCCCTTGCGGGCTTAGAATTTAGATCGGCGTGCTGACCTCTCTATTGGGCCTAGGTAGGGATGTGATGTGTTGATCTTCGGAGGCCGTACATGACCTAGAAAAGTGTGTCCGACCAGAGTGATCGAGCGTGTCGAGTAATGTGCACCCCTGCAGGGAAGATTGATCTATTCGAATAGCCGTGTCCACGGTAACAGGACGACCCAGAGTTGTATTCTGACCTCATGACAACTAGAACCAGATACTTAATAAAACACAACCTTTCAAGTGCCAGATACAACCCGGTGATCGCTCTCTCACAGGGCGACGAAGAGAGGATCGCCGGGTAGGATTATGCTATACGTTGTTATTTGCTGAACTTACCAGCTACTCTCTTGTACATGCTTCAAGATGGAGGCTGTCAGAAGCATAGTCTTTGATAGGACTAGCTGCCCCCTCTTATTCTGGCATTCTGCAGTTCAGTCCACAGATACTAGCCATTTCGTCATTGATACCGATGCATATGTAGTGTAGGTCCTTGCTTTGCGAGTACTTTGGATAAGTACTCACGGTTGCTTTGCTCCCTCTTTTACCCTTTTCCATTCTTCTCGGATGTCGCAACCAGATGCTGGAACCCCGGAGCCAGACGCCACCATCGACGACTCCTACTACACCAAGGGTGCCTACTACTACGTTCGGGCTGCCAACGACCATGAGTAGTTGGAGGATCCCAGGCAGGAGGCCCGCGCCTCTTCGATCTGTATCCCAGTTTGTGCTAGACATCTTATGGCAACTTGTTTAACTTATGTCTGTACACAGATATTGTTGCTTCTGCTGACTCGTGTATGTTCGAGCACTTGTATTCGAGCCCTCGAGGCCCCTGGCTTGTAATATGATGCTTGTATGACTTATTTGTGTTTAGAGTTGTGTTGTGGTATCTTCCGTGAGTCCCTGATCTTATCGTGCACATTTGCGTGTATGATTAAATTGGGGGTGTCACAATGTTGCACGTGAAACTTGGTGTTGTTGTATAATGGCATAGCTAGCTATATCCCTCTTTGGTGTAACTGAGTGCTGAAGCTATCTAATGTAATTCGGTTATGAAATCTTGGTGCCATTATACAAATATAAAATATCTGGTGTGTTTTATAAGAAATGTCAATTTGATTACTACATGGATTATCAATAACATGCTAATTACCATGCTTATTGGGGTTTTCTGTTGCAGACGGTTACTCTGACAACACCGTGGGCGATGAACTCAAATGACCCACCCCGTTTCTAGAAAGTAGGCATGTTGGATCAACTAACAATCACATGCGGCTTCCGGCAGAGAACTGTTTGCGTTAGGCCACCTTGCAAAAATATTTCCATACAAAAAACTGTGTGTGATATACATACGAACTGAAAAGTTTTTTCTGGGATTCACTATGTGGGATGTACATACGAACAGAAACGATTGGGCTTCGATGCCTCGCCCGATCGCACATGAGCTCATTTTGCTCCGCGTGTGTGGCCGGAGGGCCTACCCCCGACGGTTTCTGGGTCGTGTGGGAAG
>NC_041383.1:354481946-354551884 GCF_002162155.2 Triticum dicoccoides
CATCGCACACACTCACTAGGTGACGGTTTAAACTCCATCGTGGAAAGGGGAAAAAGCCATTTATATAACACATCTCTGTACCAGTGTCTGGAGCCTTATGAGAGGGCAAATGCTTATCTATCTAAACAATTTCTTGTTTTGAGAATGGGGATTCAAGACTAACAAGATTGTTTAATATTTGGATTGTGGATTCTTAAGTTCAGAAGGTTATGGGTGACAGCAGATTGGCCCAATCTATCTCTGAAAGCTTTCCAAAGGAGTGCAGCCTTGGCATGGTGCTCTGAATATTCATTTCCCAACTCATCCTGTAGATCAACAATGTGATTCTGCATATATTTGATAGTTTCCTTTGCTTGGAATTTTTTTGAATTTTTTGTTTCCAGTAGATTCTTTGATAGGTGAGATTTTTCAGTAGATGCTCCTTCATTATATTTCTACCATTGCTTTCCACTTCATCAAGAGGTCTAGTAATCCTAGCTAGATTTGAGAGGTTTTTAGCCCATATTTTTAAACCTTTCTTGAGTCTCTTGAATTTGGCAGTGATAAGCTTTGCACTATCCTGCTCTGGAACCTTTTGACTCCAAATATTATGTACCACTTCCAAGAAGTTGTGGTGTGGTAACCAGAAGTTTTCAAATTTGAAAATGTAGGATTTGGGAATTGCAGTACCAATTGATATGACATATGGGGACTGATCAAAAGCAGGTTTAGAGAGAGGCATGGCCATAGTATTATGATAATTGGCAGTCCAACATTTATAAGTGAAGACCCAATCAATTTATTCTAGCAGGGGCATCTTGCATGTTTCTCCATGTGAAGTGTTTGCCTTTTAGAGGGATTTCAATAAGAGCAAGTTCACTAGTAGCCTCATTAAATTGCATCATGCTTGAGAGGTCTCATATTCCCATGTTTCAATTGTGTGGGTATCTTATATAATTTAAATTACGAACAATCTATATTTGAGACCACTCCAGAAATAAGGCTTTTTCAGCATCACATGGACCATACATATTTGTAAGAACCCAAGAATTACCAGTATGCACTGAGGTAAATCTAATAGATATTTAAATTCTATTTTTGAAAAGGCACTCTCCTTAGAACATACTTTCATTCCATGCAATCAAAAGGCTACCAGAAGCTCCCGCTCAGGGGGAATAAACAAATTTGTTCAACCTTTTGGGGCAGAAGTTTATTATCTAAGCATTACCAAAATTCCCTCTTAGTTTCTTGCAATCATCATATGGAACAAGAAGATTCTTTAATTTTTATTTTGAAATTGCCAACCATTTGTTGCTAGAATTCTTATGTTCCAATTCAAAATACACTGGTGCAGAGACCTGTTATACAAACGGTTTTTAACCCCTTTCCGCGATGATGTTTGGAACCGTCGCCAAGTGAGTGTGGACGATAGGGGGGTCCTGCTCACAGGACCCAGAAACCGTCGGGGATAGGCCCTCCTGGCACACAGGCTGCGGCAAAATGAGCTCATGTGCGATCTGGCAGGGCATCAAAACCCAATTGTTTCCGTTCGTATGTACATCACACACGGTGAATCCCAGAAAAACATTTCCGTTTGTATGTATATCACACACAGTTTTTTGTGTGGAAACGTTTGTGCAAGGTGGCCTAACATAGAGAGTTCTATGCCAGAAGTCGTGTGTGATTGTTAGTTGGTCGCACATGCCTACTTTCTAGAAACCGTGCGGGTTGTTTGAGTTCATCGCCCATGGTGTTGTCTGAGTAACCGTGTTCAATAGAAAACCCCAATAAGCAGGGAAATTAGCCTATTATTTGTAATCCATGTACTAATCAAATTAATATTTCTTATAAAAGCACACAAGATATTTCATATCTGTATAACAGCAACAAGGATTTCATAATCAAAATACATTAGATAGCTTCGGCACTCAGTTCCGACATTACACAACATCACCAAGTTTCACATGCAACATCAAAAACCTTTTGAAAGTAGCATCATACACGGTAAATAGACAGATGAATCTCATCTGGGAAACTGCAGAAGCGGAAGGCAAATATTGAGCCTTCAATGATGTTGAATGTCCTTGCAACCTTAGGCCAGTGGCTATGGATAATTGCCCGCCAACCTTCATCCTCTTTAGCAAGACTTCAATATTGTACCGTGGGTGTTGAATGAATACCTTCCTCGCCTCTTGACCATGCAGGTGGTTTGAGATGTAATCATCGGTGCACTGCTTTGAAAAGTACTGAAAACAAAGATATGCATAAATTGCTGCTATAAATTTTGAGATGGCGCAAGGGGTAAAACAAGGTAAAAGAGTTAGTACCATCCTATAGTTGATTGATGTCTTCTTCATTGTGCAAACAAAGAACTTGCTATTATTCGTTGCAAGTTTCTTCATCCTAACAATCTTTCCGAGTTTCTTAATTTGACTAATATTCATGGACATCTCATTTCCCCATATGCAAAATGGGTCGAATAGTGGGTCTAAGCCTCTGACAGCAGGACCTATATGTGGAAAACCAAATTGTATGAAACCTAAATATTAGAATGATTCCTGCAACTGCACAATAATGTGCTATTATTCAAAGGACCACGCTTGAACAAACCTCGATGGTAAACCACAGTGTCTCCCATTGTTTCCCTACAACACACATAAGAAAGATCTTGATCAGGTTAAGTGAGAGTTGTCATACTATCAGTAAAGTATGTATTGAGTACAGCCAATTCGATTTATTTCACATGCATAATAATACAACAGCAAATGAAAATCAAATTGCAGAACTGAATGAATTAGTTAAATGGACAACAAACCAAATGAACCAAAATAGTTAACTGAGCATGACATTGCAGAATAGAAACATGCACTAGAAGATAAGACAGTTAACAAAACAAAGAATGCTTGAGAACACTACTACGAAATGTAGAAAATGTTGGACCAAACTATTAACTTAACGTTACATTTCAGAGGACCAAAGTTTTAACTGAACATTACATTTCACAGGACCAAACTCTAAACTAAACATCAGATTGCATATTAACATTACAGAGGACAAATCACTAGAAGGCATTGGACGTGGCCTCGAGAAGACAACATGAACTGTATTTTAAAGTAGACAACTGCGTGGCGGTGTTGACGGTGGCCTATATTGAGCTCCACATTATACTGCATGCAAAATGGTTGTGGGCGGCACTTAATTGGAGGAGGGGAACAGTGATTTCGGCGGATCGCGCCACCGGTTGGGGCATGTGGGACGGGAAAGGAGGAGGATGGTGTGGGTGGGGTGTGGATTACCTGACCATATCGAAGAGGCCGCACAGCAAGAAGAAGGGTCGGCGATGAGGAGGCAACACAGCAAGAAGAAGGTTCACCAGCGAGGAGGCCACACAGCAAGAAGAAGGGTCGCCAGCGAGGAGGCGGCGCTCCAAGAAGAAGGGTCGCCGGCGAGGAGGCCGCGTTGCAAGAAGAAGGGTAGCCGACGAGGAGGCGGCGCTTCAAGAAGAAGGGTCGCGAGCAAGGAGGCTGAGCTGCCAATAAGCAACAATGAAGGTTTGAACTTGGAAAGCAAGGAGGAACAGTGGAAATGTGGCTTTTGCTGGGAGGGAGGGGGCAGGGAGATAGATATTTCTGCGGTGGCGAAACAATTTCGCTCGGTGCTGTGAGAGACTGGCGCGCAAGTGTGCTTCAAGCAGGGGCAGTGGACTGTAGACGACGAAGCTTCCCGCGTAAGCCAGACAAGACGGCGCGCCAAGATATTTTATATCACATCCCACACGATTCTTTCTAGTAAACTGTTTGTGGTATACCTGATTTTTTCATTATGTTTTGAAAGAGAAAATGGTGTTACGGCGGGAAAGGATGGTGTTTGAATTGCTAGAACATTTATGTACAGTGAACATGCAAGTAAATGAGTGTTGTGTTTAAATTTAGAATTATTCTGGGTTCGTTTGGCATTTTTATGGATTAATTGAGTTTGTTGGCATTTAATATGCATAATTCAAATTTGAACTACAAGCACATGCTCCAGTGCACCAAAGTTAGTTGAAAAATCACATGTGTGTCTTTGGGTGAATTTATAGGTCCCATGCAAGAAATGGGAATGAAATTCAAACATCTGGGCGTCGTGGCTTGGTCGGGAACATTGAGAAACTTGGTTTTTAAGTTCCTGGGAATTCAAAACTTGCATGAAAATCATGAGACTTGGCATGGTGTAATTTCATGGCACCAACATGTTGTGGTAAAAAAATTGGCCACGTTTGGACAAGTTTTTGGTAGACGCTTCTTGCAAACCAGAGCTTCTCTCTAGAAGACATGTGGTTCCCGAGAGGGGACGTGTCACCTTTGTGTTCGAAACGATATACGCTGCCTCCCCCTTGTTTTTTGTACAGAGGCAACATAGAACTATATGAGTGTCATCTTAAAATTTGGAATTATCATGGGTTCGTTTGGACTTTCTTATACATTAATTGAAATTCTGGTCATTTAATGTGCATAATTCAAATTTGAGCTACAAGCACATGCTCCAATGCACCAAAGTTGGTTGAAAAATCGCATGTGTGTACTTGGGTGAATTTCTAGGTCCCATGCAAGAAATGGGAATGAAATTCAAACATCTGGGCATCGTGGCTCGGTCGGAAAGATTGAAAAACTTGGTTTTTTAATTCATGCAAATCCAAAACACGCCTGAAAATCATGAAACTTGGCATGGTGTCATGAGATGGCACCAACATGCCGCGGTAATTTTTTTGGCCAAATTGGAACAAGCTTTGGTATAAGCTTCTTGCAAATCGGATCTTCTCTCAAGAAGGCTCGTGGTTCCGAGAGGAACGTGTCACCTCCGTGTGCGAAACGACATACGTACACTGCCTTCTCCCACCTTAATTTTTTTACAAAGGCAGATTAGATCAAACAGAAGTATCGTGCTAAAATTTGGAATTATTTTGGGCTCATTTGGCCTTTTTTATACATTAATTGGATTTTTGGTCATTTAATGTGCATAATTCAAATTTGAACCACAAGCACATGCTCTAGTGCACCAAAGTTGGTTGAAAAATCACATGTGTGTCCTTAGATGAATTTCTAGGTCCCATGCAAGAAATGGGAATGAAATTCAAACATCTGGGCGTCGTGGCTTGGCTGGAAAGATCGAGAAATTTAGTTTTGTAATTCATGTAAATCCAAAACACACCTGAAAATCATGAAATTTGGCATGGTATCAAGACATGGCACCAACATGTTGCGGTAATTTTTTTGCCGAATTGGGACAAGTTTTGGTCTAAGCTTCTTGCAAACCGGAGCTTCTCTCAAGAAGGCTCGTGGTTTCGAGAGGGAACGAGTCACCTCCGTGTGTGAAACGACATACCTACACTGCCTTCTCCCGCCTTAATGTTTTAGGTAGATTACACCAAATAGAAGTATCATGCTAAATTTTGGAATTATTCTGGGTTCGTTTGGCCTTTTTTATACATTGATTGAATTTCTAGGCACTTAATATGCATAATTCAAATTTGAACTACAAGCACATGCTCCAGTGCACCAAAGTTGTTTGAAAAATCACATGTGTGTCCTTGGGTGAATTTCTAGGTCCCATGCAAGAAATGGGAATGAAATTCAAACATCTGGGCATCGTGGCTCGACCGGAAAGATTGACAAACTTTGTTTTTTAATTCATGTAAATCCAAAACACGCTTGAAAATCATGAAACTTGGCATGGTGTCATGACATGGCACCAACATGATGTGGTATATTTTTCGGCCGAGTTGGGATAGGCTTTGGTATAAGCTTCGTGCAAACCTGAGCTTCTCTCAAGAAGGCCCCTGGTTTCGAGAGGGAACGTGTCACCTCCGTGTGCAAAATGACATACGTACACTGCCTTCTCCCGCCTTAATTTTTTACACACGCAGATTAGACAAATAGAAGTATCATGCTAAATTTTGGAATTATTCCAGGTTCGTTTGGCCTTTTTATACATTAATTTAATTTCTGGGCATTTAATGTGCATAATTCAAATTTGAATTACAAGCACATGCTCTAGTTCATCAAAGTTGGTTGAAGAATCACATGTGTGTCCTTGGGTAAATTTCTAGGTCCCATGCAAGAATGAGAATGAAATCAAACATCTGGGCGTTGTGGCTCGGCCGAAAAGATTGAGAAACATTATATTTTAATTCCTGTAAATCCAAAACACGCCTGAAAATCATGAAACTTGGCATGGTGTCATGACATGGCACCAACATGCTGTGGTAAATTTTCTGTCCAATTTGCGAAGGCGCACACATTAACAATCAACAAAGTCATTTTGGAACAAGTGTTGTCACGTTACAAATCGGAAACACAGCTATTATTGAAACCATGGGAGTTCTACTTACCAATTACGTGCCGCCACGCGTCCCCTTTTTTTATTGGCTAGGAGGTGCCGTGCGGGGTAGCTATTTGAGTACAGGAGGCGTGCGATCAGACCCCTGCGTGTGCTCATCGGGAGGAGAGCTCTTTACCTCTATCCGCCGTGCACCTCCCTCCCAACGTCTCCATTAATGGCGCCCGAGCCCCTGTTTCATGGCATGGCTATGTCTCACTGGACTGAGATTTAAGAGAGAAAAATGAAAATCTGAAAAGAAAGTTTTGCACAGATCTTGATGTAAGATCCAACGAACCTATATAGCATCGACTGTGACTTATAGCAAGCATGATGAATATAAGGATGATGACAGTGGATAATAATTGTCTTACATATTTAGGAACATAATTAAAAAAGCCACATGCGGCAATGCCCGAAATACACAAGGGCAAAACAAGAAGGAAGACAATGATCTAGCTCGCTGGTCGCTACTTTCTTGATGCGTTGCTGCAGGCCACAGGAACTAGTCTCTGCAGCGAGCGGCGATGAGCTCTTTCCTGTCCTCAATATGCTGCTTGATAGCATCCACGGATTCCTCCACTAGCCTTTTGCGCTTCATGCGCATCACAGCATTCTCGTCCATAAGTTTCTCGACAATGATGTTGGTCCTCTTCAACAAGGCAGTGGTCTCCTCCTGCTACTCTGCACTTCCGACGATCTTCGCCCTTAGCAGGTCGTGCTTGGCCTGGAGCTTCTCATTGCTCTCCCTTAGTTGTTGGATGACGCCGATAGCCTATTCAAATGTGGATTTCATGTCGTCTTGCAACCTCGCCCAGCCAGAGATCTGATCCATTTGGCTATGGACGATCACATGCATGCGCATGTAAGAGTCCTCGCCTGCCCACAGGACATTTTCCCAGGCCGCCAGGGCGCAGGAGGACATCTTTGTTGCTTCCGCGGCGCGGCCGAACATCTCTGCTGCTTCCACGGCGTGGCCACACCAGTTTGCTACATCGACGGCGCGACAAGACCTCCGTGCTACCTCGGCAGCGCGGCGGGACCTCTATGCTGCTACGACCGCACAGCGGGACATGTCGGCTGCTTTCACGGTGAGGCGGGACATCTCTCGTGCTTCCGCTTCCATGCTCGTCTCTCCCTGGTGGCAATCTCTTGATCCAGAACTCACGCTGGCCATGGCAGACACAAGGGAACGTTGATGAATGCCTTTTTGTTTTTGTGGATGAGGAGTTGAGGAGGAATGTGCTGTCCTCTTGGAGTAGTAGTATTTATAACTGAGTACTAATACGCTCCTAAGTGGGAAACCGTTTAGCTTTTGATCGATGTGAACAGTTTTCCAATTTGGAGTGTGACGGGATGCAAGCTCAAAATTTATTGACGGTTCTATAATTTCTAAGTGCGGCACTATTCTCGGACGCCGTAACGTGGGCATGCTTTCTCGGCCGCGTACGTGACGTTTGCACCATAGGGTGCACCACAATAGGCAATGTCAGCACATGTCTTGTTCCAAGAACCGTGCACGCTAGTTATTACCATCGCGCATGCTTCTTTTAATTGGAATGTGTGCCCGTCTAGCGCACACACGTTGATCTGTCTAACTGTTTCTGTTTGTTGTGGCTAATCGCAAATAGTTCATCCGTGTGAAGTGTATGCCATCAATTAAGCACACCTTTGATCTGGCTGACCATTTCTGTTTTGTTGCCTAATCGCAAACAGTTAATCCTTCTGAAGCATATGCCCTCAATCACACACACCTTTATCTAGCTGTTCGTTTCTGTTGTCCCGCCTCATCACAAACAGTTAATCCGATTGAACTATATGTCGTATATCGCACACGCCTTCATCTAGCTACCCATTTTCGTTCTTCTTCCTCATCGCATACAGTTCATTGAATTGAACCATATGCCCTGCATCGCACACGCAACTAAAATCTGAACCGTGTTTGATGCATCCGTCATCGCAAACGTTTTGCACCTTTTTTGACGGGTTTTTTACACCAATGTTTGCGATTATTGCATCGCAAACAGTTTCATCGAAGGGTCTCTGATCGTAGTGTCACGTTAGCAGCATCCTGCAGCAGTGATATGCCAAGCTCTATTTACATAAGATGCATTCATTTCTGAAGAGAAGTTCTGATAGCTGGGAATTTTAACATCTCCTAAGAGAAAGAAGGAGAAAAAAGGGCATGCATAAGGGTAACATGAGAATTCCAGAAGCAACAGTACCACCTAGGCCTTATTACATTTAGTTCAGCTGCCATCACACGAAAGAAGTATGTCAAAAACTACTCTAAACAACTTATCCAAACTGCGAGCTAGGATCTCAAGGCTTCTTTCATCATATATTCCTTTGTGGAGGGTACCTTCCCTCCCATATTGGTCTTCTTATTCTGAAGTATTTCTTCCAAGGTGCCCTTAGAATCCACCTTGTAATAACAAACATTGAAGTTTTTTACTACCTTGCTCTTAAACAGTAGGGGCTTTGCATGAAATGCCATACATTTTTTTGTCTTTGCATTCCTTCTTTATGAAACCATATTTAAATATTCAAGTCTAAGGCTTCGGCTTACCTCAGATTCCGCAAATAGGTGCCCCTTCTTTTTTTGCCCCTTTCAGGTGAAGGGCACTAGTGGAGGATGTAGATGGCACTGGATTGGTTGCAGCATAGTGTTTTCCTTGAGGAGTGAAGAAAGGAGCCAGGTTTTCCACCTCTTTCTTCTAATTCCTGGGAACAGATAGGCTAACAAATAGCAGGGCACTTATCAGGTAGGAAAGTTTGAAACAACTCTTATTATCATATCCTTCCAGAATTATTTTCCATGTTGAGAAGTTGAGATTTTTTAACCCACTCACACTTATCTAGGGTTAAGAGACTGCTGGCAATAAACATTACCCATCCAGGAGGAACTTGAATGGCTTTGGAGGAATCTGTTCCAGCAACAAAGTGTTTAGACCAAGCTTCAATGACCTTAGCTAGTATCTCATCATTAGCTACATAATTAAGACTAGAGTCAGCCTCATGAGATGAGCTAATCTTATGTGGAAGATATTTTCCTTTAACACTAAAACCTGGTGGCGTAGAGCTAGTAGTGGCTGTCGAGGACCGAGTCTGGACCTCCTTTCTAGAAATGACCATAGTAGTATGAGAGGGTTGAATTGCAGATGTGGCTTTTGTTATATCATCTCATTGGACCCTAAAGAAAGAGTTAATTCACTTTTGCTATATATATATATATATATATATATATATATATATCTGGTAAATTAGGGGCAATAAAAGGTGCCTCTAGAGGTTGCATGAGATCAGCAAGCTCCAGAAACTCCCCCTCATCCAGCCCATGATCCACCAGTTCATTATCTTCAGGCATGGCCCAATGTCCCCGACTGGGAATCTCCTCTTCGTTGTCCTCTTCGATTAGGTCATCATTTTGTGTAGTGGCATTAATATCATTAAGATGATCGACATCTTGGGCTTGGAGTTGCTAAATGGGGCTCAATAAATCATTGATCTGATTAGGTTTGAAGTTGGGGTTGATAGGAAGGGGTGAGTAATTCCATCCACTAGACTGGATCCTCATCAGGTGGACCTCCTCCCAAGATCTCTTGCTGCAGAATAACTATGGGCAATGTCCATGATTTAGAGTTGAAATTGTCACTTTCACGTACTACAATGCTGGAAGGAACATCCCTGAGCTCTTCAACTTTGACCTTTACAACCAGAGTGTCCTTGGTGCTTCTAGCTCCATCCTAAAGTAGCATCATGCCAAAATTCGAGACCACATTTGCTATCTCATGTACTTTCCTCTTGTCAAAGGGGAACCCCACGAAAAGAGCCCATATTTCTCTATTCATAGTCATGACTCTCCAATTCAATCCTCTGTTATGCTTCTAAAAAATAACATGAACATCTCCAAAAACATCTGGGCTTTGGTTGACCAGAGTGTATCTAGAGGATGATTCAACTACACATAAGCTTGGACAGAAGGGCTAGGTGTAACTTCAAAAAACCCTAGCTGCTTGACATTTTGAATAAATTCCCCAAGAATCTGACGAACATTCACAACTGGTACATGTTGATCTCGCATTGTAATTATGGTAGCAATCACCCAATCCACATGAACTGGCACCGAGGACAAGGAAATGGCCCGAACTCTTGCAGGTCATCCAATGACATTGATGGCCTAGTGCCCATGCGGGAGAAAAGTTGTTGGGTCAAAGGGAAAGTTATTCATCGGGTACTCAATCGCCCTGGCGGCGATCTAAGAAGCAAGTCACTCAGATTGCAGCAATGGAGGAGGCAGAGGCAAAGAGGAGAAGGGGGGGGGGACTGGAAGCAGGGGTGGTAGGTGCAGTAGCAATGGGGATACTATCACCAACAATTGACGGGCCTTCCTGAGGAGTAGCAGGAATCACTCCGCTAACACTGGGCGCAGGGAGAGAAACTATGGTCACGAGATTAGACTGACTTGACAGCGAGGATAGTGGGGAGTTGGAACGACTGTCGCTGGCAACATGGCCCCACCCTTCACAAACGTGGCACTTAATTTGTGCCGATACCGTGAATAGTTGATCCACAAGGTCAAATGTGTGCGGGGCACAGTGGCTCCCTCCTAGTCCCAAAGCATCAAGAAGCCAAGATGCGGGAATGCGGCCTCCGGCAACGACCGCACTTCATTAGCATTGAAGGTGCCTCGACCAGCATGTTCCTTACGTGGCGTGATGGCTCTGCCTCGTCAGGGTCGGCACGACACCTTGTGAGCATGCCACTTGGGCAGTGGAAGCTCATCATCCACGGGGGTGATTCACCAGCCCACCTGCCACCAAGGTGATACTTGCTTCGCTGTGTGGCATCGGCAGGCTGGGGTGCCACCTTGGGTGGCAGTGACCAGATGGGTGTGCGTTCCCAGAAGACAGAAGGTCCTCTCCGCGCATTTAATGCACGTACCTACACTATCAACTCAGCGTAGTTCCTTAGAAACTTCGCCATTGTGGTACCCCTTGTGCAATAAAAGGAGGACCGGGTGGCGGATAGAAATGGTTGGACACTTGTTAGGAGAATAGTAGGATGACACAACCCTTCCTCGTTCCCGGGAAGGACTTGTAGCTCACAAATCCACCATATAAACACAAAAAAGCAGAAGTAGGGTATGATAACCCACAAGTATTGGGGTTCAATTGTAGCTTTTTCGATAAACAAGAGTGTCGAACCCAACGAGGAGCTAAGGGTAGAATTTATATTCTCTTCAAGTTCTGTCAACCACCGATACAACTCTACACACACTTAACATCCGCTTTACCTAGAACAAGTATGAAACTATTTTGCGGGGATAAAACCAGAACTATGTTGCAAGAATAAAACTAGGAGTACTTTGTGAGAATAAAATATGAGTGATTTGCAAGATAATAAAAGTTAGTTGTTTAGTAGAAAGATTTTTGTAACACAAGAGAAGGATTTTTCCATAGGCAACTGATAACTAGACCCGTAATCATTATTTTAATTTTATATGAGGGAGAGCCATGAGCTAACATACTTTCCGTACTGGGATCATATGCACTTATGATTGGAACTCTAGCAAGCATCCGCAACTACTAACAATCATTAAGGTAAAAGCCAACCATAGCATTAACTAACAAGTCCTCTTTACTCCCATATGCAACAACCCCCTTACTCGGGGTATAAGCTGATGTCACTCCCGCCACCCACTACAAGCGAATTATGAACGTGTTGCAACACCCTACAATGGTAATCCCACATGCTTGCACAACACGGAGGGATAGGATAGCACAAAAATAATACATACAACTCAAACCAATCACGATCACCAATCAACCCATAGGACAAAACATATATACTCAAATATCATACAATGGCTATACATGATTGGATAATAATATATAGCATTAAGCACCATGTTTAAGTAGAGGTTACAGTGGGGAGAAGAGGTGTTACACTGCTGCACAGAGGGGGAGAGAGTTGGTGATGATGGCATCAAAGTTGTTGGTGTAGATCACCATCATGATGGTTGCCCTATCGGTGTTCCGGTGCGACTGGGTGAGAGGGGGAGAGAGCCACCCTCCTTCTACTTCTTGCTTGGCCTCCCCCTAGATGGGATGAGAGTTTCTCCTATGGTCCTTGGTCTTCATGGCTCCTGGAGGGCATGAGCCCCTCCAAGATTGGATCTCTCTCTCTCTCTCTCTCTCTCTCTCTCTCTCTCTCTCTCTCTCTCTCTCTATTCTCTTCTGTTTCGCGTTCCTGTCTTCACCGTTTCTTAAATTCCTGAAGATCCATAACTTCGATTGGGCTCAAATTTTGAGGGGATTTTTATCCATAAATTATCTTTCTTGTGGCGAAAGGATTGCAACCGCCTTACGAGGGAGTCATACGACAACATGGCACGGACAACCCCGGTTAGGCCCTGTTGCCTTGTGGCCACCTCGGTCACTATCTTGCATTGATTCTTATTACCAAAAATCAAATATATTCCAAAACAAATCTCCATAAATTTTTATCGCATTTGGCCTTTGTATGATATGGATATTCTACGAAACAAAAGAACATGCCAAAAACAGGAACTGGCACTGGGCACTGGATCAATATATTAGTCTTCAAAATATTATAAAGTGTTTCCAAAAGTATATGAAAGTTGTAGAATATTGGCATGAAACAATCATAACTTATAGATACGACGGAGACGTACCACCATCCCAAGCTTAATTCCTGCTCGTCCTCGAGTAGGTAAATGATAAAAAAGATAATTTTTGATGTGGAATGCTACCTAGCATAATCTTGATCCTATAATCAAATCATGGCATGAATACCAAGATACGAGTTCTTTAAAGCAATAGTCTATCATTTGACATAAAGACATCAATACTCAGGCATACCAACAAACAATCATGCCTTTCACAACAAAAATGCTAAAGAATGCTATCCCTACAAAATCATATAGCCTTGTCATGCTCCATCTTCTCAACACAAAATATAAATCATGTACAACCCCGATGTCAGCTGAGCAATTGTTCATACTTTTTAACGTGCTTCAGCTTTTTCAACCCCCACGCAATACATGAGCGTGAGCCATGGACATAACACTATGGGTGGAATAGAGTGCAGTGGTAGGGATTAATAAGGAGAAGACAAGAAGGAAGATAGTCCCTCATTGATGTGGCTAATCAACGGGCTATGGAGATGGCCATCAATTGATGTCAATGCAAGGAGTAGGGATTGCCATGCAACGGATGCACTAAGAGTTATAAGTTTATGAAAGTTCAAACTAAAAACTAAGTGGGTGTGCATCCAACTTTCTTGCTCATGAGACCTCACGCATTTGAGGATACCCATCATCGGAAGATACAAGCCAAGTTCTATAAGAAAAATTCCCACTAGTATATGAAAGTGACAACATAGGAGGCTCTCTATATGAAAAACAAGGTGCTACTTTGAAGAACAAATGTGGAAAAGGATAGTAACATTACCCCTTCTCTCTTTTTCTCTCATTTTTTGTTTTCTCTTTTTTGGGCTCTTTTTGGCCTCTTTTTCCTTTTTTTGTCCAGAGTCTCATCCCGACTTGTGGGGTAATCATAGTCTCCATCACCCTTTACTCACTGGGACAATGCTCTAATAATGATGATCATCACACTTTTATTTACTTACAACTCGATACTAGAACAATATGACTCTATATGACTGCCTTTGGCAATGTACCAGGATGTGCAATGATGCTACAATAACATGTATAATAATGATGAACGGCGGCTGAGCCACAAGTACAATGTCATCCATATGATCATGCTATCGGATTTTGGGTTCCGCAAACCCTTGAGATGTTTGAACTTTGGGGTGCGTGCGGAGATCTCAACCTACCCAGCCTACCTACTCACGATCCTCATAGCCTAGCGCGTCGAGCTCAAAGGAACAGAGAGACACATCAGTTTATCTTGGTTCGGGCCACCTTGCGGTGTAATACCCTACTCCAGCTTTGTGGTGGATTGCCTCGAGGGGCTAAGGATGAACTAGCACAGTGGATGAACAACCTCAGGAGGTGAGGTGTTCTTGAGCTCAAGTGAGCTGGTGAAGGAGGAATGGCTTCGCTCCGTTCGGATTGTCCCCTTCTATGGTGGTCGCTAAGTCCTATTTATAGTGGCCTTGGTCCTCTGCCCAAATGTTGGCGGGAAGGGATCCCACAACGGCTAGATTTGAAGGGGAAAAAGAAGTACATCCTATCCTGACTAAAGTGGTCTTCGCCTGCAAAAGCCTCCGGTCATGACGCTGTGGTGGGCTCGACGATGACCTCCGTCCTGGCGGTCTTGGTCTTGTTGCACCAGAATGGAAACCTTTGGCTGATTCCTCGGGACTCCGCGCCTGCTGCTTGCCTCCTTTGCACCAAAGAGGAAACTGGTACTCTGCGTGCGCTGGCGCGCGCCTGGCCTCGATCGTCATGGCTCACATTAGCTGAGCCTCGTGAGGTGCACCTTGCATAGAAGTCTCCGCTCCTCGGGAGCCAGCCTGAGGAGGCCGACCCCCTTAGAGGTCTTGGCGTCGCCCGCCTCGCGAGGCTTGGCCCCTTGCGAGGGTCTTGAGTTGTTGATGCTGAAGCTGGGCCGTACCAGGCCGTCGATGGAGCCGTGCAGTGGGCCGCAGGCAAGCAAGTCTAGGTACCCCCATATCCAGAATGCTGACAGTAGCCCTGGGCCCAAGGCGCGCTCGGACTTGGCTTCTAGGCAAAGGGCAAGTGCAGAGCGCCATGGGCCCTAACCGCCTGCGGCCTTGGACGACGTGTGGCGATTGATGGGAGGTGGGCATCTCCACTTCCCCATGCTGCCCCGGGAACCGTTCGACTTTACGGGTCGATGCTACATGTAGAAGATCATCATTGCGCGAGGTCGTGGAGGCCGGCGGTTGGCCTCTCTCCGGCTATAAATGAGGGGAGGGGCAGAGCCCCCTAGCTCATCTCTTCCTCCATCTTCTCGCTGCACGTCCCCTTTCCTTATCCATCTTGCTGCTGCTTCCATGGCGCCGACGAGGAGGTTCTCGACTGAGAAGGGGAAGGCTCCCAAGGAGGGGCCAGCTTCTCCGCCTCCCAAGAGGGGCCGCTGCCATCGTCGCAAGCATGCCGCGACCCCTGCGGCGGCCCCCAGGGGCCGTGGGCGCGCCTTGATACGTCTCCAACGTATCTATAATTTTTTATTGTTCCATGGTATTCTATTACTCGTTTTGGATGTTTATGGGCTTTACTTTACACTTTTATATTATTTTTGGGACTAACCTACTAACCGGAGGCCCAGCCCGAATTGCTGTTTTTTTGCCTATTTCAGTGTTTCGAAGAAAAGGAATACCAAAAGGAGCCCAAACGGAATGAAACCTTTGGGAGCGATCTTTTTGGAACAAACGCAATCCACGAGACTTGGAGTGGACGTCAAGCAACAGAGGAGGCGGCCACGAGGGTGCCCGGCGCGCCCCCCACCCTTGTGGGCCCCTCAAGCGTCCACCGACCTACTTCTTTCTCCTATATATACCCACGTACCCCGAAAACATCCAGGAGCACCATGAAAACCTAATTCCACCGCCGCAACCATCTGTATCCGCGAGATCCCATCTTGGAGCCTTCGCCGGTGCTCCGCCGGAGGGGGAATCGACCACGGAGGGCCTCTAAATCATCTCCAAGGCCTCTCATGTGCGTTGTGGGTAGTTTACCACAGACCTTCGGGTCCATAGTTAATAGCTAGATGGCTTATTCTCCATCTTTGAATCTCAATACAAAGTTCTCCTTGATCTTGGAGATCTATTCGATGTAACTCTTTTTGCGGTGTGTTTGTCGAGATCCGATGAATTGTGGGTTTATGATCAAGTTTATCTATGAGAAGTATTTGAAACTCCTCTGAATTCTTTTATGTGTGATTAAGTTATCTTTGCAATTCTCTTTGAATTATCAGTTTGGTTTGGCCTACTAGATTGATCTTTCTTGCAATGGGAGAAGTGCTTAGCTTTGGGTTCAATCTTGCGGTGTCCTTTCCCAATGACAACAGGGGCAGCAAGGCACGTATTGTATTGTTGCCATCGAGGATAAAAAGATGGGGTTTATATCATATTGCATGAGTTTATCTCTCTATATCATGCCATCTTTCTTAATGTGTTACTCTGTTCTTCATGAACTCAATACTCTAGATGCAGGCAGGAGTCGGTCGATGTGTGGAGTAATAGTAGTAGATGCAGAATCGTTTCGGTCTACTTGTCACGGACGTGATGCCTATATACATGATCATTCCTAGATAATCTCATAACTATGCGCTTTTCTATCAATGCTCGATAGTAATTTGTTCACCCACCGTAATACTTATGCTATCTTGAAATAAGCCACTAGTGAAACCTATGGCCCCCGGGTCTATCTTTTATCATATAAAGTTTTTCATCTACTTTTATTTGCATCTTTTATTTTCCAATCTATATCATAAAAATACCAAAACTATTTATCTTATCATATTATCTTTATCAGATCTCACTTTTGCAAGTGGTCGTGAAGGGATTGACAACCCCTTTATTGCGTTGGTTGCGAGGTTCTTGCTTGTTTGTGTAGGTGCATGGGACTTCTGAGGAGCCTCCTACTGCATTGATACCTTGGTTCTCAAAAACTAAGGGAAATACTTACGCTACTTTGCTGCATCACCCTTTCCTCTTCAAGGAAAACCAACACAAGCTCAAGACGTAGCAAGAAGGATTTCTGGCGTCGTTGCCGGGGAGGTCTTCGCTCAAGTCAAGACATACCAAGTACCCATCACAAACTCATCTCCCTCGCATTACATTATTTGCTATTTTCCTCTTGTTTTCCTCTCCCCCACTTCACCCTTGCCGTTTTATTCGCCCTCTCTTTCCATTTGCCGCCCTCTTTCTCTTTCTCCTCGTTTCTTCTGCTATTATGTCTGAAATTGGGGAGATTATTGTTGATATGGACAATAATGATAACATGGAAAATTCCATTGGTCCTGCTGAAGAACCACCTATCTTACATACTAAAAAGTTTCGAATCGGTAGTGGTAATATTATTGGAAAAGGGGTTATTCAAGATTTCTTTACTTGTGCCGGTGCTTTACCTTCTATGGGTAGTTCCGTCTTGCATAGAACTAGTAGTCTTGCGGATGCCATTGCCATGCTTATAGTTGAACTTGAAAGATAGTTTATGCACATGCATCCTTGCATACAAAGGATTTTCCTAGAATTTTCTAATATTGAGCATTCTTCTGTTAAGCGCGCAGCTACTATCTTTTTGGCTCATGAGTTTAAATTAATAATAAAAGAGGCCAAGGAATTTTTTGCGCACTATAGGGTGGACGCCGGCCGTCCTCCCATAGAGGTGATCCTCTTCGATCAAGAGGAAATAATGCGTTTCCAATCTTTGGACTATATTGCTTTTAATGAAAACCTTAGAAAAAAGGTTCCTGCCACTGTTTTAGTTGATAAAATTTCTAAACTCAATAATGATTTTGCTATACGAAATAATGAGCTAGGGTACTCTCTTGAGTGTAGACTCAAGAGGTTCTGTCAAAAGAATATTCATAATGATGAATTGGTTGTGCAATATGAAGGGCCAAAAGAGGAACCCATACCTCCTGAGATTGATCTTGGGGACTTTTGTCCCATTAAATTTATCCCTTTTGATTACTTTTGCTTGCCTCAAAGAAAACTTGCTGCTGAACGTAGAGAATATGAGATGAGTTTTCGTGATCTATCTTATTATTATGGCACTACTTAGATCTATCTTCGCTTTTATGCCTAGCTAGGGGCGTTAAACGATAGCGCTAGTTGGGAGGCAACCCAATTTTATTTTTGTTTCTTGCTTTTTGATTCTGTTTAGTAATAAATATTTCATCTAGCTTCTGTTTAGATGTGTATTCATGTTTTAATTAGTGTTTGTGCCAAGTAGAACCTATAGGATAACCTACGGTGATAGTTAATTTGATTCTGCTGAAAAATAGAAACTTTTGCGCGCACGAAAATAATTTTAGTAATTCACAGAAACGTGCTTCTGCGTTGATTCTTTTTTCTATAGATCAATAGACAAATTGCCCAGGAGTTCCTATTTTGGTAGGAGTTTTAGAGTTGCCTAAGTATTCGAAAGTTACAGATTGCTACAGACTGTTCTGTTTTTGACAGATTCTGTTTTTCGTGTGTTGTTTGCTTATTTTGATGCATCTATGGCTAGTATCGGTGGGTATGAACCATAGATAAGTTGGAATACAGTAGGTTTAACACCAATATAAATAAGGAATGAGTTCATTACAGTACCTTATGTGGTGGTGTTTCTTTCTTGCACTAACGGAGCTTATGAGATTTCCTGTTGAGTTTTCTGTTGTGAAGTTTTCAAGTTTTGGGTAAAGATTTGATGGACTATGGAATAAGGAGTGACAAGAGCCTAAGCTTGGGGATGCCCATGGAACCCCAAGATATTCAAGGATAACCAAAAGCCTAATCTTGGGGATGCCCCGGAAAGGCATCCCCTCTTTCGTCTTCGTCTATCGGTAACTTTACTTGGAGCTATATTTTTATTCGCCACATGATATGTGTTTCGCTTGGAGCGTCTTGTATGATATTAGTCTTTGCTTTTTAGTTTACCACAATCATCCTTTCTGTACACACATTTTGGGAGAAACCCACATGATTTGGAATTTATTAGAATGCTCTATGTGCTTCACTTATATCTTTTGAGCTAGATAGTTTTGCTCTAGTGCTTCACTTATATCTTTTAGAGCATGGCGGTGGCTTTATTTTGTAGAAATTGTTGATCTCTCATGCTTCACTTATATTATTTTGAGAGTCTTTTAGAACAGCATGGTATTTTCTATGGTTATAAAATTGGTCCTCGAATGATGGGCATCCAAGTTGGGTATAATAAAAACTATCATAGGAAGTGAATTGGATGCTATGATCAATTTGATACTTGATAATTGTTTTGAGATATGGAGGTGGTGATATTAGAGTCATGCTAGTAGGGTAATTGTGAATTTAAATAATGTTTGTGTTGAAGTTGGCAAGTCCAGTAGCATGCACTGTAGCGACCCGACCCGAATGGATCAAGTCTTTGTGCTTAAGTGTCATCCCTGGATCGGTATGCTGACACACACAGTACTCGAGGATTTATAACAGAGGTAAATCACATGTATAATATAACGTAAATACTATTACCTCAATCCAAATAGTGGAAGTAACAAGGTTGTGGATTCCCATCAACACCAACGGCAAAGTTGAGTGTAGAAATCGTAACCCTAATGTATCACTTACTCGTCGTAAGATCCTGCAATATGAGACATTGTAGCCACAAAGGGTCAGTACATTGAATGTACTGGAAAATTCACACCATAGAGCAATGATGAATAATGGCTATCTCTACATGCATATTTGGCTGGTGGAGGCTCTATGGTTATAATGTTTTTGCGAAAAGCCAATTTTTCCCTACTGCAAAGGAATAAATTTTATTTAACTATCATGGTGGTTGTTAAACATTGAGAATGGTTGACAGCATTCTCAATCCAATTAAGTAACATCATCATTAAAAACCCAACAATATTAATACTCTCCAAAACTCAGTATGGTCCTACAAATCTCGGGGCTAACTTCCCCTTAACTCCAAATAGTTTAACTCCTCGTAGAGGGGACACACGAAGACATGCTCTGTCTCCAATTTCATAGACTACCTCCTTGCGTTTTTGAGTATGCATAACTCTTCTGCCAGGACTGAGCTACCTTCAGTCTATCTCGAATCAATTTAACATTCTCTTCTGACTCCTTGATCACATTAGGTCCAAACAACTGACGGTCTCCAACTTCATCCCACATCAACGGTGTCTGGCTCCTTCTCCCATACAAAGCTTCAAAAGGGGCCATCTTCAAACTAGCTTGGTAACTGTTGTTGTATGAGAACTCAGCGTAAGGTAGATTATCATCCCTACTAGATCCATAATCTAGCGCACACACTCTCAACATGTCCTCCAGAATCAGATTGACTTTTTCGGTCTATCCATCTGTCTGCGGATGAAAGGTTGTACTGAACACTAGCCTAGTATCCAAAGTCTGGTGCAGCTGATTCCAAAACTTTGAGGTAAACTGTCTTCCTCTATCTGATACGATGGTCCTCGGAACTCCATGCAGACATACGATCCTGGTCAAATATATCTTGGCCAACTTCGCACTTGTATAGGTGGTTTTCACTGGGATAAAGTGAGCCACTTTGGTCAAGCAAATCAACTACTACCCAGATAGAATCATATCCCGTTCAGGTTCTGGGAAATCCGGTAATGAAATTCATGCCAAGCTTATCCCACTTCCATTCGGGTATCAACATAGGCTGTATTAATCCCGCTGGCTTCTGATGCTCTGCTTTTACTCTCTCTGGCATACATCACCTACGACTACATACTCCGCAATATCCTTCTTCATACCAGTCCACCAGAAACACTCCTTCAAATCCAAATACATCTTGGTGTTTCCAGGGCGAATGGAGTATGGTGAGTCATGAGCCTCTTGAAGTATTTACTTCCTGATCTTTGCATTATTGGGAACATATACACGGTCCTCGAACCATAAGATGTCGTGCTCATCCTTACGAAAACCTTTGGCCTTTCCTTTGCTCATCCTCTCTTTTATCTCAGCAATCTCTTTGTCATACTTCTGAGCTTCACGAATCTTTCCCAACAATGTAGACTGAACTTCCATTGCTGCAACAAAACCTTCGGGAACAATCTCCAACCGAAGTTCCCTGAGATCCTCGGCTAACTCCTTTGGTAATCCCCCGCTTATGAGGGTATTCGTCATTGTTTTATTTATGGTTGTGTACTATTTCTCCACAAAGCTTGTATGCACAAGGTTTCTTCATATCCTTTCCATAAGGCCTTAACTTCTGGGACACAAACCAAGATTTTTGCAGAGTCAGCTTAAATTCTTTCCAAGTGGTTACTCCTTGCCATCCATTGATGGTTTGGTACGTCCTCCACTAAGTAGCAGCACCTCCTTCAAAGCACTGAAGAGCATGCTGGGTCATATCCTTTCCGGCTATAGGGTTATTCTCCATTTAATCCTCCATGTTCTGAATCCATCGGCTCATCTCCAATTGAGTCATCGTGTTGGAGAACGTTGCAGAAAATTAAAATTTTTCCTACGGTTTCACCAAGATCCATCTATGAGTTCATCTAAGCAACGAGTCAAGGGAGAGATTTTGCATCTACATACCACTTGTAGATCGCGTGCGGAAGCTTGCAAGGTGATGATGGAGTCGTACTCGACGTGATTCGAATCACCGATGACCAAGTGCTGAACGGACAGCACCTCCGCGTTCAACACACGTACGGGACGGGAGACGTCTCCTCCTTCTTGATCCAGCAAGGGGGAAGGAGAGGTTGAGGAAGACAGCTCCACCGGCAGCACGACGGCGTGGTGATGGTGGAGAGGCAGTACTCCGACAGGGCTTCGCCAAGCACACAACGGAGGAGGAGAGGTGTTGGGGAGGGGAGGGCTGCGCCTTGGAGGGTGGTACGGCTGCCCTCCCCTCACCCCTCTATTTATAGGGGGAAGGGAGAAGGGGGCCGGCCCCCCTAGAACCCATCTAGGGGGGGTGCGGCGGCCAAGGGGAGAGGGGGAGAGGGTGGCTTGCCCCCCAAGCCAAGGGGGCGCCCCCTCTAGGGTTCCCCCCTCAACCCTAGGCGCAAGGGCCCAAGGGAGGGGGTGCGGCCAGCCCACCAGGGGCTGGCTCCCTGCCCCACGCAGCCCATGTGGCCCCCCGGGAGGGGTGGCCCCTCCCGGTGGACCCCCGGAACCCTTCCGGTGGCCCCGGTACAATACCGGTATGACCCTGAAACTTCCCGGTGTCCGTTTGACAACTTCCCATATATAAATCTTTACCTCCGGACCCTTCCGGAGCTCCTCGTGACGTCCAGGATCCCATCCGGGACTCCGAACAACATTCGGTAGTCACATACTAGTCTTCCTAATAACCCTAGCGTCACCGAACCTTAAGTGTGTAGACCCTACGGGTTCGGGAGACATGCAGACATGACCGAGACGCTCTTAGGTCAATAACCAACAGCGGGATCTGGATACCCATGATGGCTCCCACATGCTCCTCGATGTTGTCATCGGATGAACCACTATGTCGAGGATTCGATCAAACCCTGTATGCAATTCCCTTTGTCAATCGGTACGTTACTTGCCCGAGACTCGATCGTCGGTATCCAAATACCTTGTTCAGTCTCGTTACCGGCAAGTCACTTTACTCGTACCGTAATGCATGATCCCGTGTCCAACACCTTGGTCACATTGAGCTCATTTTGATGATGCATTACCGAGTGGGCCCAGAGATACCTCTCCGTCATACGGAGTGACAAATCCCAGTCTCGATCCGTGTCAACCCAACAGCTACTTTCGGAGATACCTGTAATGCACCTTTATAGTCACCCAGTTACGTTGTGACGTTTGATACACCCAAGGCACTCTTACGATATCCGGGAGTTACACGATCTCATGGTCGAAGGAAGAGATACTTGACATTGGCAAAGCTCTAGCAAAACGAACTACACGATCTTTTATGCTATGCTTAGGATTGGGTCTTGTCCATCACATCATTCTCCTAATGATGTGATCCCGTTATCAACGACATCCAATGTCCATAGTCAGGAAACCATGACTATCTGTTGATCACAACGAGCTAGTCAACTAGAGGCTCACCAGGGACATATTGTAGTCTAAGTATTCACACGTGTATTACGATTTCCGGATAATACAGTTATAGCATGAATAAAAGACATTTATCATGAACATTGAAATATAATAATACTTTTATTATTGCCTCTAGGGCATATTTCCAACAGTCTCCCACTTGCACTAGAGTCACCAATCTAGTTACATTGTGATGAATCGAACACCCATAGATTTCTGGTGTTGATCATGTTTTGCACGCGAGAGAGGTTTAGTCAGCGGATCTGCGACATTCAGATCCGTGTGCACTTTGCAAATCTCTATGTCTCCATCTTGAACATTTTCACGGATGGAGTTGAAACGACGCTTGATGTGCCTGGTCTTCTTGTGAAACCTGGGCTCCTTTGCGAGGGCAATAGCTCCAGTGTTGTCATAGAAGAGTTTGATCGGCCCCGACGCATTGGGTATGACTCCTAGGTCGGTGATGAACTCCTTCACCCAAATCGCTTCATGCGCTGCCTCCGAGGCTGCCATGTACTCCGCTTCACATGTAGATCCCGCCACGACGCTCTGCTTGCAGCTGCACCAGCTTACTGCTCCACCATTCAACATATACACGTATCCGGTTTGTGACTTAGAGTCATCCAGATCTGAGTCGAAGCTAGCGTCGACGTAACCCTTTATGACGAGCTCTTCGTCTCCTCCATAAACGAGAAACATGTCCTTCGTCCTTTTCAGGTACTTCAGGATATTCTTGACCGCTGTCCAGTGTTCCTTGCCGGGATTACTTTGGTATCTTGCTACCAAACTTACGGCAAGGTTTACATCGGGTCTGGTACACAGCATGGCATACATAACAGATCCTATGGCTGAAGCATAGGGGATGACACTCATCTCTTCTTTATCTTTTGCCGTGGTCGGTGACTGAGCCGAGCTCAGTCTCACACCTTGTAACATAGGCAAGAACCCCTTCTTGGACTGATCCATTTTGAACCTCTTCAAAATCTTATCAAGGTATGTGCTTTGTGAAAGACCTATGAGGCGTCTCGATCTATCTCTATAGATCTTGATGCCTAATATATAAGCAGCTTCTCCAAGGTCCTTCATTGAAAAACACTTATTCAAGTAGGCCTTAATGCTGTCCAGAAATTCTATATTATTTCCCATCAAGAGTATGTCATCTACATATAATATGAGAAATGCTACAGAGCTCCCACTCACTTTCTTGTAAACACAGGCTTCTCCATAAGTCTGCATAAACCCAAACGCTTTCATCATCTCATCAAAGCGAATGTTCCAACTCCGAGATGCTTGCACCAGTCCATAAATGGATCGCTGGAGCTTGCATACTTTGTTAGCGTTCCGAGGATTGACAAAACCTTCCGGCTGCATCATATACAGTTCTTCCTTAAGATGTCCGTTAAGGAATGCCGTTTTGACGTCCATTTGCCATATCTCATAATCATAGTATGCGGCAATTTCTAACATGATTCGGACGGACTTCAGCTTCGCTACGGGAGAGAAAGTCTCGTCGTAGTCAATCCCTTGAACTTGTCGATAACCTTTAGCGACAAGTCGAGCCTTATAGATGGTAACATTACCATCCGCGTCCGTCTTCTTCTTAAAAATCCATTTGTTTTCTATCGCTCGGATTTCATGGCTTCAAGCCATTTGTTGGAATCCGGGCCCGCCATCGCTTCTTCATAGTTCGAAGGTTCATTGTTGTCTAACAACATGATTTCCAGGACAGGGTTGCCGTACCACTCTGGTGCGGAACGTGTCCTTGTGGACCTACGAAGTTCAGTAGTAACTTGATCCGAAGTACCTTGATCATCATCATTGTTTTCCTCTTCAGTTGGTGTGGGCATCACAGGAACGGTTTCCTGTGCTGCGCCACTTTCCCGCTCAAGAGGTAGTACTTCATCGAGTTCTACCTTCCTCCCACTTACTTCTTTCGAGAGAAACTCTTTTTCCAGAAAGCATCCGTTCTTGGCAACAAAGATCTTGCCTTCGGATCTTAAGTAGAAGGTATACCCGACAGTTTCCTTAGGGTATCCTATGAATACACATTTTTCCGACTTGGGTTCGAGCTTTTCAGGTTGAAGTTTCTTGACATAAGCATCGCATCCCCAAACTTTTAGAAACGACAGCTTAGGTTTCTTTCCAAACCATAATTCATACGGTGTCGTCTCAACGGATTTAGACGGTGCCCTATTTAAAGTGAATGTAGCTGTCTCTAGAGCGTATCCCCAAAATGATAGCGGTAAATCAGTAAGAGACATCATAGACCGCACCATATCCAATAGGGTGCGATTATGACGTTCGGACACACTGTTTCGCTGAGGTGTTCCAGGCGGCGTGAGCTGTGAAACGATTCCACATTTCCTTAAGTGTGTACCAAATTCGTGACTTAAGTATTCTCCTCCACGATCTGATCGTAAGAATTTTATCTTTCGGTCACGTTGATTCTCTACCTCATTCTGAAATTCCTTGAACTTTTCAAAGGTCTCAGACTTGTGTTTCATTAAGTAGACATACCCATATCTACTCAAGTCATCTGTGAGAGTGAGAACATAACGATATCCTCCGCGAGCCTCAACGCTCATTGGACCGCACACATCGGTATGTATGATTTCCAACAAGTTGGTTGCTCGCTCCATTGTTCCGGAGAACGGAGTCTTGGTCATTTTGCCCAAGAGGCATGGTTCGCACGTGTCAAATGATTCATAATCAAGAGACTCTAAAAGTCCATCGGCATGGAGCTTCCTCATGCGCTTGACACCAATCTGACCAAGGCGGCAGTGCCACAAGTATGTGGGACTATCGTTATCAACTTTAAATCTTTTGGCATCTACACTATGAACATGTGTAATATTACGCTCGAGATTCATTAAGAATAAACCATTGACCATCGGAGCATGACCATAAAACATATCTCTCATATAAATCGAACAACCATTATTCTCAGACTTAAATGAGTAGCCATCTCGTATTAAACGAGATCCAGATACAATGTTCATGCTCAAACTTGGCACTAAATAACAATTATTAAGGTTCAAAACTAATCCCGTAGGTAAATGTAGAGGCAGCGTGCCAACGGCGATCACATCGACTCTGGAACCATTCCCGACGCGCATCGTCACCTCGTCCTTCGCCAGTCTCCGTTTATTCCGCAGCTCCTGCTGTGAGTTACAAATGTGAGCAACGGCACCGGTATCAAATACCCAGGAGTTACTACGAGTACTGGTAAGGTACACATCAATCACATGTATATCAAATATACCTTTGGTGTTGCCGGCCTTCTTATCCGCTAAGTATTTGGGGCAGTTCCGCTTCCAGTGACCCTTCCCCTTGCAATAAAAGCACTCAGTCTCAGGCTTGGGTCCATTCTTTGACTTCTTCCCGGTAACTGGCTTACCAGGCGCGGCAACATCTTTGCCGTCCTTCTTGAAGTTCTTCTTACCCTTGCCCTTCTTGAACTTAGTGGTCTTATTGACCATCAACACTTGATGTTCTTTCTTGATTTCAGCCTCTGCTGACTTCAGCATCGAGAACACTTCAGGAATGGTCTTTTCCATCCCCTGCATGTTGTAGTTCATCACAAAGCTCTTGTAGCTTGGTGGGAGCGACTGGAGGATTCTGTCAATGACCGCCTCATCTGGGAGGTTAATGTTTAGCTGGGTCATACGGTTGTGCAACCCAGACATCTTCAGGATGTGCTCACTGACAGAACTGTTTTCCTCCATCTTACAACTGTAGAACTTGTCGGAGACATCATATCTCTTGACCCGGGCATGAGCTTGAAAAACTAGTTTCAGCTCTTCGAACATCTCATATGCTCCGTGGTGCTCAAAACGCTTTTGGAGCCCCGGTTCTAAGCTGTAAAGCATGCCGCACTGAACGAGGGAGTAATCATCAGCACGAGACTGCCAAGCATTCATAATGTCTTGGTTCTCTGGGACGGGAGCGTCACCTAGCGGTCCTTCTAGGACATATTGTTTCCTGGCAGCTATGAGGATGATCCTCAGGTTCCGGACCCAGTCCGTATAGTTGCTGCCATCATCTTTCAGCTTGGTTTTCTCTAGGAATGCGTTGAAGTTCATGTTGACATTAGCGTTGGCCATTGATCTACAAGACATATTTGCAAAGGTTTTAGACTAAGTTCATGATAATAAAGTTCTAATCAAATTATGAACTCCCACTTAGATTAGACATCCCTTTAGTCATCTAAGTGTTACACGATCCGAGTCGACTAGTCCGTGTCCGATCATCACGTGAGACGGACTAGTCATCGTCGGTGAACATTTTCATGTTGATCGTATCTTCCATACGACTCGTGTTCGACCTTTCGGTCTCCGTGTTCCGAGGCCATGTCTGCACATGCTAGGCTCGTCAAGTTAACCCTAAGTGTTTTCGCTGTGTAAAACTGTCTTACACCCGTTGTATGTGAACGTAAGAATCCATCACACCCGATCATCACGCGGTGCTTAGAAACGACGAACTGTAGCAACGGTGCACAGTTAGGGGAGAACACTTCTTGAAATTTTATAAGGGATCATCTTATTTACTACCGTCGTCCTAAGTAAACAAGATGCATAATACATAATAAACATCACATGCAATTATATAGTTGTGACATGATATGGCCAATATCATATAGCTCCATTGATCTTCATCTTCGGGGCTCCATGATCATCTTGTCACCGGCTTGACACCATGATCTCCATCATCATGATCTCCATCATCGTGTCTTCATGAAGTTGTCACGCCAACGACTACTTCTACTTCTATGACTAACGTTTAGCAATAAAGTAAAGTAGTTTACATGACGTTATTCAATGACACGCAGGTCATACAAAAAATAATGACAACTCCTATGGCTCCTGCCGGTTGTCATACTCATCGACATGCAAGTTGTGAATCCTATTACAAAGAACATGATCTCATACATCACAATTCATCATTCATCACAACTTCTGGCCATATCACATCACATGATCAATCGCTGCAAAAACAAGTTAGACGTCCTCTAATTGTTGTTGCATCTTTTACGTGGCTGCAATTGGGTTCTAGCAAGAACGTTTTCTTACCTACGAATCACCACAACGTGATTTTGTCAACTTCTATTTACCCTTCATAAGGGCCCTATTCATCGATTCCGCTCCAACTAAAGTGGGAGAGACAGACACCCGCCAGCCACCTTATGCAACTAGTGCATGTCAGTCGGTGGAACCGGTCTCACGTAAGCGTACGTGTAAGGTTGGTCCGGGCCGCTTCATCCCACAATACCGTTGAGCAAGAAAAGACTAGTAGAGGCAAGTAAGATGACAAAATCCACACCCACAACAAAATTGTGTTCTACTCGTGCAAAGAGAACTACGCATAGACCTAGCTCATGATGCCACTGTTGGGGAACGTTGCAGAAAATTAAAATTTTTCCTACGGTTTCACCAAGATCCATCTATGAGTTCATCTAAGCAACGAGTCAAGGGAGAGAGTTTGCATCTACATACCACTTGTAGATCGCGTGCAGAAGCTTGCAAGGTGATGATGGAGTCGTACTCGACGTGATTCGAATCACCGATGACCAAGTGCTGAACGGACAGCACCTCCGCGTTCAACACACGTACGGGACGGGAGACGTCTCCTCCTTCTTGATCCAGCAAGGGGGAAGGAGAGGTTGAGGAAGACAGCTCCACCGGTAGCACCACGGCGTGGTGATGGTGGAGAGGCAGTACTCCGACAGGGCTTCGCCAAGCACACAACGGAGGAGGAGAGGTGTTGGGGAGGGGAGGGCTGCGCCTTGGAGGGTGGTACGGCTGCCCTCCCCTCACCCCTCTATTTATAGGGGGAAGGGAGAAGGGGGCCGGCCCCCTAGAACCCATCTAGGGGGGGTGCGACGGCCAAGGGGAGAGGGGGAGAGGGTGGCTTGCCCCCCAAGCCAAGGGGGCGCCCCCTCTAGGGTTCCCCCCTCAACCCTAGGCGCAAGGGCCCAAGGGAGGGGGTGCGGCCAGCCCACCAGGGGCTGGCTCCCTGCCCCACGCAGCCCATGTGGCCCCCCGGGATGGGTGGCCCCTCCCGGTGGACCCCCGGAACCCTTCCGGTGGCCCCGGTACAATACCGGTATGACCCCGAAACTTCCCGGTGTCCGTTTGACAACTTCCCATATATAAATCTTTACCTCCGGACCCTTCCGGAGCTCCTCGTGACGTCCAGGATCCCATCCGGGACTCCAAACAACATTCGGTAGTCACATACTAGTCTTCCTAATAACCCTAGCGTCACCGAACCTTAAGTGTGTAGACCCTACGGGTTCGGGAGACATGCAGACATGACCGAGACGCTCTCAGGTCAATAACCAACAGCGGGATCTGGATACCCATGATGGCTCCCACATGCTCCTCGATGTTGTCATCGAATGAACCACTATGTAGAGGATTCGATCAAACCCTGTATGCAATTCCCTTTGTCAATCGGTACATTACTTGCCCGAGACTCAATCGTCGGTATCCCAATACCTTGTTCAGTCTCGTTACCGGCAAGTCACTTTACTCGTACCGTAATGCATGATCCCGTGTCCAACACCTTGGTCACATTGAGATCATTATGATGATGCATTACCGAGTGGGCCTAGAGATACCTCTCCATCATACGGAGTGACAAATCCCAGTCTCGATCCGTGTCAACCCAACAGCTACTTTCAGAGATACCTGTAATGCACCTTTATAGTCACCCAGTTACGTTGTGACGTTTGATACACCCAAGGCACTCTTACGATATCCGGGAGTTACACGATCTCATGGTCGAAGGAAGAGATACTTGACATTGGCAAAGCTCTAGCAAAACGAACTACACGATCTTTTATGCTATGCTTAGGATTGGGTCTTGTCCATCACATCATTCTCCTAATGATGTGATCCCGTTATCAACGACATCCAATGTCCATAGTCAGGAAACCATGACTATCTGTTGATCACAACGAGCTAGTCAACTAGAGGCTCACCAGGGACATATTGTAGTCTAAGTATTCACACGTGTATTACGATTTCCGGATAATATAGTTATAGCATGAATAAAAGACATTTATCATGAACATTGAAATATAATAATACTTTTATTATTGCCTCTAGGGCATATTTCCAACACATCGGTCCAGAAAATACGATCTCATCTCCATTCATCCTCTATTGGGTCCAAGGGTTTGGCGTGGGATAAGAGAGATCGAGAGGGATGCACACAGTACAAACAATAGTTTTGAAAAGACAGGTTTTATTGTGGCTGTCGGAAAAACAACAAACAAATGACAGCTCACAAACGTCGCATCTAACATAGGTACAATGAGGTTTGGTCTTCTAATGGTCAATAAATCTTCAACGTCACCAAACTCTTCAATTCTTGTTCATGTCTCCGATGGCTTCTTCTGATCATGCTTGTCCTTCTCAAGTTCCTATGCCAGATCTCTGTTGACGCGAAGTCTCTAGTTACATCCTTTAATATTTCTGGAGTTGCATTCCAAACTTTTGGGTTCCAACATCCTTGGCATGAGCTATGGTACTATTGTCCTTCAGTTCCTGACGACTCTCCAGTATCTCGAGGTTTTGCTCCTCCAGCTTGGCTACTTTCAGCTTCTGGGTCCCGAGTTCTTCACGAACTGCTTCCTTGTCAAATATAACTTCCTGCGTGTCCATCTTAAACTTCTTGATGTAATACTCCAGATCCTGGTGATACACTGGCTATGTTAAAACTGCATCCTTTGCTGACAGATCCTCCATCAGCCTTCTACCATCCAATCCTTCCATGCATATGTATGCTTAACTCAGCGTGGTGAAAATAGCATAGGCGAACGATAACATCATGAATGTCCATGTTTCTGCTCTTATCATTGCCATGAGCTATCATTCTGTTAGTTGATATCTCCTGCCTTATGGTTTTCTTGACAAAAAGTTTGAGTTCTAATGCTCCATGTTTCGGTCTTTCTCCGATACACCTTGATCTCGGGTATTGATAGCTTCCATAGTCTGTCAAGTTCCATAAGTATAGCCTTCTTTGGTCATACCAAATCTGAAATTCTTCATATTCTCCTAGTCTTTGAAGTCTTTATCCGTCGTAGTTTCCATCGTTATAATGCTCGGTAAAATCCTCTTCATTCTGAAGTGGTCTTAGTTATCTGATATCTGGTCCTTCTTGGAGTGGTCTCATCAGTCGAATCTTCGAGGGGTCAAAAGGGGAAAGGGGTATGGTCTCACTAAAAGGGAATATTTGAATAAGCTCAGAAGAGAAGAGAGGTAAAAGATCATTTTGAAAAGAAATTTGTAGAGAAAAATCTTTCCTATGGGCTTGCCAGTTTCTAGGGTCACGTCCTACAGTCAACATGTGCTCTGATACCATCTTGTAGCGACCCGACCCGAATGGATTAAGTCTCTGTGCTTAAGTGTCATCCCTAGATCGGTATGCTGACACACACAATACTCGAGGATTTATAACAGAGGTAAATCACATGTATAAAATAACGTAAATACTATTACCTCAATCCAAATAGCGGAAGTAACAAGGTTGTGGATTCCTATCAACACCAACGGCAAAGTTGAGTGTAGAAACCGTAACCCTAACGTATCACTTACTCGTCGTAAGATCCTGCAACATGAGACGTTGCAGCCACAAAGGGTCAGTACATTGAATGTACTGGCAAATTCACACCATAGAGCAATGATGAATAATGGCTATCTCTACATGCATATTTGGTTGGTGGAGGCTCTATGGTTATAATGTTTTTGCAAAAAGCCAATTTTTCCCTACTGCAAAGGAATAAATTTTATTTAACTATCATGGTGGTTGTTAAACATTGAGAATGGTTGACAGCATTCTCAATCCAAATTAAGTAACATCATCATTAAAAACCCAACAATATTAATTATAGTAACATGATGAGATTCACATGATAATCCAAGTACTAGATACTCAAGTTGTCCATAACCGGGGACACGGCTAACCATGATTAGTTTATACACTCTACAGAGGTTTGCGCACTTTTCCCCATAAGACTCGATTTCCTCCGTTGGGGTTCTCGTACTACATGATGGTTGAGAAACGGATGACCGAGACATAGTCTTTCAGAAGCGCTAGCACCTTACTATCGGGTAGACAGTACCAACCTACATCCCCTACATCTGCTAGTCTACCACTGTAAGAGTTCGCACGACTTAATCAACTATGCTAGAGCCCATAGTAGCTTGTGGCTGCACATGGAAGTTTCTAGCATGAATAATCTCATGATCCCTTTAAGCCTGGGTGGCGGTCCATAAAGAAAAACAGGCAATCCTGGAATACCCAGGTACCTCAATCCACCCAGATGTGTGTTAAAGTTGCCACCTTAAGTTGAACCATTAAGTAACAATCTCACATCTGTCATGGAATACACTCAAACCCAATCCACGTCTACGAGCATAGCATGGCATTATAAGCATATCGTTGAAGTAACTCCCAAGGGTTTGGTAATAAACAGGGCAATAGGTTCCTACCTCATCAACTACTTCCCAATACCCACATGTTATCAATCCTACTCATGAAATGTTTGAGGGTTGAAACTAATGCATAAAAACTGGGTATGAAAAGGGATATGATCAAAGTGTGAACTTTCCTGCAATGTTGATGAAGATGATTCACACTCAAAACTCTTGATAGTTCTACTCGTCACACTCCGGTCAATCTATCGTGAGCAAGCAATAGTAACCACACATAAGCAATCACTCAAAAGATCGGAAGAACGAAGAGTACGATTCGGAAAACATCAAAACCAAGAAAATGAATCTTGCAGCATAAAACAATTTCTAACAGTACCAAAACTATGTGTATTTGGCCTTATCAGAAAGTTTAGGTCAAGAGCTTCGATTTGCAAAAAGAATCAACTAAATCGGAGTTATAGAACTCAAACTACGATCAAACGAAGTTCAAATACTAAATTGTTCGAATTTCAAATTTTAAACTTTCAAAAACAAGTTTAAGTTGTTTTAATGGATAGAGGGGGTCATAACGAAGAAGTGGGCGTTGGTTTCGTTGGATTTGGATAAACTGTTGAAAAGTTGAAGTCGTTTGAAAACCAGGGGCTAATTTGTAAATAAAATAACTACAACTAGGTCCCTGGCTACGTGGCAGAATACTACTGGCTGAAAACCGTTCGTTGTGAATCTAAAACAGTGAACGTTCACTAAATAGAACGTACCGGTTCGAAAAAGAAAAAGAAAAAAAAACTAATTCTAATCCTAACAGTGGAAAAGAGATCGGGCGGACGAGGCGGCTCCGGCGACTTACCGCGGCGGCGGACGGTGTCGGCGGCGAGGAAAACGGCGGCGGCAGCTCGGTTTGAACGGGGCGACGGCTCCGGGCATCGGCGGCGATGGGCGGAGTAGCTGGGGAGGGGCGGCGCGAC
The DNA here is from genome assembly GCF_002162155.2 of Triticum dicoccoides. Taxonomy (NCBI): domain Eukaryota; kingdom Viridiplantae; phylum Streptophyta; class Magnoliopsida; order Poales; family Poaceae; genus Triticum; species Triticum dicoccoides. The sequence continues at coordinate 354,515,386 of NC_041383.1, forward strand.
GAGGTGAAGGTGATGGCGGTGTCGGCGCTCGGCGAGGGGGCGGAACAGAACGCGGCGGCGACGGCGGATCTCGTCGGAGCTCGCAACTCCGCCAAGGGTTTGCGCGGGTGGCTGCGAGATGTGGGAGGGGCGGCGGCGCGAGCAGAGAGAGGGGAAGGGGTGCCTACCTCGGCTTTTAAAGGCCAGGGGCCTCGGGAGGCGTGGGCGAGGGGCAAGGCGCGGCGGCGGCGGACTCCGGGAGAGTCCCGGTCAGCCACGAGGAAGAAAGGCGGCGGCGGCTACGGGCCTGGGCCTGGCTGTGAGTTGGGCCGGCCCAGACGGCGGGAGAGTTTTTTTTTAAACATGTTTTTTTAAAAATACAGATAAACAAAATAAAAACAAAAACAATAGAAATATTATATAGGCATATAATATATCAAAATTTGCAGAAAAATATTTTCTACAACATGAACATTATTCCAGATTTAAATAAAATCTACAAAAAATCAAATAATTCAAACAGTGCTACTGCTCTAGTAAAAACCACTAAAAATCATTTTAAAAATAGCAAAATTAATTCAAATTTATTTATATCCAATTTTCTGATGTAAGGAATCATGTTACCCTATTTTCCATATATTTTATTTTTGGAGAAAAATGATTTGAATAAAACTCAAATAACTCCAAATTGAAAATAAATTCAAAAGAACTTGGAATTTAATTCTTTTAAACTACCAACTCATATTTCATATGTTTTGAAGAAGTCATTCTATCTTCTCTCATGAAAATCATTGAGTTGCTTGAAGTTTACGAATTGGAAATAATTTCAAATGAAATTCAAATATTTTCAACACCCTTGTCATTTAAATAAATGGAAGAAGTCATGTCATCTTCTCTCCAGGGTTTTATGGTGAAAAGAATTTGAATTCACGCAGGTCGAGAATGCAAAAATGAAAGTTTGGGAAAGTCCTTTTTTCCCTCTCATTTAACTTTCCAAAATTTCAAATGTCACTCAACTTCACATAATCAATCAAACAATCAATCGTAACTATCTATTTAATATAACATTCCAAAATTTAGAATTTTGGGATGTTACAAACCTACCATCCTTAAAATGAATCTCGTCCTCGAGATTCAGAGAGGCTAGCAAGAAATAGGTTAGGGTTTGGGGGTCTTCTCAAAATCCATCGATCGTCTCCGGGGTCTGGGGTGCTATCACCCTTAGAAGCATGGTTACGGTTCCAACAAAACTCATATACTCATCGTTATTGCTGACAGTGGCGGTCTTCTCAGATCTTTAGGATAATACCTTCTCAGATCTTCAGGATAATACACAATCAATCAAACAATCAATCATAACTATCTATTTAATATAACATTCCAAAATTTAGAATTTTGGGATGTTACATGCACGTATGGTAACCTTTGTGTAACAAATTTGAAATATGAGGTGTTCTTAGATTGTCATCCTTATGAATGGCGGTCGGGGACGAGCGATTGTCTTTTCCTACCAATCTATCCCCCTAGGAGCATGCGCGTAGTGCTTGGTTTTTTATGACTTGTAGATTTTTGCAATAAGTATATGAGTTCTTTATGACTAATGTTGAGTCCATGGATTATACACACTTTTACCTTTCCATCATTGCTAGCCTCTTCGTTACCATGCATTGCCCTTTCTCACCTTGAGAGTTGGTGCAAACTTCGCCGGTGGATCCAAACCCCGTGATACGATACGCTCTATCACACATAAATCTCCATATATCTTCCTCAAAACAGCCACCATACCTACCTATTATGGCATTTCCATAGCCATTCCGAGATATATTGCGATGCAACTTTCCACCGTTCCGTTCATCATGACACGCATCATCATTGTCATATTGCCTTGCATGATCATGTAGTTGACATGGTATTGTGGCAAAGCCACCTTCATAATTTTCATACATGTCACTCTTGATTAATTGCCCATCCTGGTACACCGGCGGAGGCATTCATATAGAGTCATATCTTGTTCTAGTTTTGAGTTGTAACTCATGAGTTGTAAATAAATAGAAGTATGATGATCATCATTATTAGAGGATTGTCCCTTATAAAAAAAGAAAAAGGCCAATAAAAAAAAGAAAGTCCAAATAAAAAAGGGGGGAAAGGCCCCAAAAAATGGGGGGGGGGGACAATGCTACTATCTTTTTCCACACTTGTGCTTCAAAGTAGCACCATGTTCTTCATATAGAGAGTCTCATTTGTTGTCACTTTCATATACTAGTGAGAATATTTCTTTATAGAACTTGGCTTGTATATTCCAACGATGGGCTTCTTCAAAATGCGCTAGGTCTTCGTGAGCAAGCAAGTTGGATGCACACCCACTAGTTTATTTTGTTGAGCTTTCATACATTTATAGCTCTAGTGCATCCGTTGCATGGCAATCCCTACTCCTCATGTTGACATCAATTGATGGGCATCTCCATAGACCGTTGATTAGCCTCGTTAACATGAGACTTTCCTCTTTTTTGTCTTCTCCACACAACCTCCATCATCATATTCTATTCCACCCATAGTGCTATATCCATGGCTCACGCTCATGTATTGCATGAAAGTTGAAAAAAGTTTGAGATCACTAAAGTATGAAACAATTGCTTGGCTTGTCATCGGGGGTGTGCAAGATGAGAGCATTCTTGTGTGATGAAAATGGAGCATGACCAAACTATATGATTTTGTAGGGATGAACTTTCTTTAGCCATGTTATTTTGAGAAGACATGATTGCTTTGTTAGTATGCTTGAAGTATTACTATTTCTTATGTCAATATGAACTTTTATTTTGAATCATTTGGATCTGAACATTCATGCCACAATAAAGAAAATTACATCGAGAATTATGCTAGGTAGCATTCCACGTCAAAAATTCTGTTTTTATCATTTACCTACTCGAGGATGAGCAGGAATTAAGCTTGGGTATGCTTGATACATCTCCAACGTATCTATAATTTTTGATTGTTCCATGCTATTATATTACCTGTTTTGAATGTTTATGGGCTTTACTTTACACCTTTATATCATTTTTGGGACTAACCTACTAACCGGAGGCCCAGCCCGAATTGCTATTTTTTTTGCCTATTTCAGTGTTTCGAAGAAAAGGAATATCAACTGGAGTCCAAATGGAATGAAACCTTCGGGAGTGATCTTCTTGGAACAAACGCAAACCACGGGACTTGGAGTGGACGTCAAGCAACAGAGGAGGCGGCCACGAGGGTGCCCGGCACCCCCCGTCTGGGTGGGTGCACCACCCACCCTTGTGGGCCCCTCGAGCATCCATCGACCTACTTCTTCCTCCTATATATACCCACGTACCCCAAAAACATCCAGGAGCACCACGAAAACCTAATTCCACCGCCGCAACCTTCTATATCCGCGACATCCCATCTTGGAGCCTTCGCCGGCGCTCTGCCGGAGGGGGAATCGACAATGGAGGGCCTCTACATCATCTCCAAGGCCTCTCATATGAGTTGTGAGTAGTTTACCACAGACCTTCGGGTCCATAGTTATTAGCTAGATGGATTCTTCTCTATCTTTGAATCTCAATACAAAGTTCTCCTTGATCTTCTTGGAGATCTATTCGACGTAACTCTTTTTGCGGTGTGTTTGTCGAGATCCGATGAATTGTGGGTTTATGATCAAGTTTATCTATGAGAAGTATTTGAATCTCCTCTGAATTCTTTTATGTGTGATTAAGTTATCTTTGCAAGTCTCTTTCGAATTATCAGTTTGGTTTGGCCTACTAGATTGATCTTTCTTGCAATGGGAGAAGTGCTTAGCTTTGGGTTCAATCTTGCGGTGTCCTTTCCCAGTGGGAGCAGGGGCAGCAAGGCACGTATTGTATTGTTGCATCGAGGATAAAAAGATGGGGTTTATATCATATTGCATGAGTTTATCCCTCTACATCATGTCATCTTTCTTAATGCGTTACTCTGTTCTTCATGAACTTAATACTCTAGAGGCGGGCAGGAGTCGGTCGATGTGTGGAGTAATAGTAGTAGATGCAGAATCGTTTCGGTCTACTTGTCACGGACGTGATGCCTATATACATGATCATGCCTAGACAATCTCATAACTATGCGCTTTTCTATCAATTGCTCGACAGTAATTTGTTCACCCACCGTAATACTTATGCTATCTTGAGAGAAGCCACTAGTGAAACCTATGCCCCCCGGTCTATCTTTTATCATATAAAGTTTTCCATCTACTTTTATTTGCATCTTCTATTTTCCAATCTATATCATAAAAATACCAAAAATATTTATCTTATCATATTATCTCTATCAGATCTCACTTTCGCAAGTGGTCGTGAAGGGATTGACAACCCCTTTATTGCGTTGGTTGCGAGGTTCTTGTTTGTTTGTGTAGGTGTGTGGGACTTCTGAGGAGCCTCCTACTGGATTGATACCTTGGTTCTCAAAAACTGAGGGAAATACTTATGCTACTTTGCTGCATCACCCTTTCCTCTTCAAGGAAAACCAACGCAAGCTCAACACGTAGCACGCCTCTCCAAGGGCCGGCGTCTCCCTTGGCTTCCGTGGCGGTACTTCTTCTCGTGGCGGGGGCCACCGGTCCCGGGGCAGCCCCCACGACGAGGGGAGGTGCTATGTGGTTGCTCGCCCTCCTTGACCGCGCTTCTCTTTGCTGGACGTGCTCCCGGAGTTTGTGGTGTGGTCGGAGAGGCCCGCCGGCACCTTGTTCTGGCTTCCGCGCTTCTTCTCCGATGAACTACCCTCCTCGGGGCTTGACGGCCTCTGGCTGCAGGCCAACGACTACTGTAGCAGGGCCTCGTGGGTGGGGACCGAGGTCGTCGCCATGGGCAGTGTGGTCCTGACCCGCGGCTGGCAGGCATTCGCCTGCGCATGAGGCCTGAGCGGGAGGTGCACCCTCCACTTCAAGTACGACAGCCAGGCGACCCTCTTTGTGAGGGTGTTCAGGGAGGACGGCCACCGCGTGGGGTGCTGCCCAGTAGATAGAAGCAACGTTGAGCTTGGTCTTGACGTTGGCCGCACCGGCGATGAGGGTGAACTTGGTCTTGACGACGTCCCCTCCTCCTCCCGTAGCGGCAGCTCTTCCTCGGACGAGAGCTTGAGCAGCGGCGACTACGACCAGCCTCCGTGCCGTCGAGCTCGGATTGAGGGTGGCGGTGGGTCGTCTCACTGCCACACCCCGGTGAAGCTAGAGGGGAGCCCGGCCTAAGCTTGGGCCCGCCAAACTTGGACTCAAGACCCGACACGGCCTCAGGCCACTTGAGGGTGAACTGGTGGAGCGCCGAGGGCACCTTGAGGTGCTGCTTGAGGATGCGGCGCTAGCGCTGGATCCGCACGACCTTGGGACACTTTTGTTTAACCTTTCCTTTCTTCTACAATTAAAAAAAGTAGGGTGCCCCGCTGGGGTGTGTAATGGACTATGGCAGTTATGCCCCTTAATGCAATGCTTATTATCTAAATGTTGTGCCTTGATGTTTGTACTCTGGGTAGGCAAGGGTTGGATAACTTAGCTTGATGTGTTTGTAGTGGCTTCCCACCTCATGAGGGCGAGGCCCTTGGCATCTGGCGATGCCCCCATTCCTGGTGACTCAGGAGGCGGTTGAGGCCTCGGGAAGTCTTGTAGACTTGCTACAGAGCTGTTTAGAGAAAAAGAAAACATGTCAAGCACCTCATTCCTCCTTGCGCAAGCCTTATGTCATAGGTTAGCTGTGGCTTAATGCACCGCGTTGCACTGCCCGAAGGGCACAAACATGAGGGGGTGCTGGTGCCCGTGAGCTTTATCGAGGGCTCGTCGCGAGGATAAAGCCGAAGCACTGGGGCAACGGGGTTCGGCGAGGTGTGCTTGTGCAAGGGCAGGCCCGTGCGCACACACCTGCCCATCCCCCACGCGCGAGGTGTGCAAGGAAGAGCGACGGGCAACTGCCACTCCTTCCTGACCCAGGCTAATAAAGAACAAAACGAGAGGAGAGAAAATCCAACTTGGTGGACCAAAGCACGAATACACCAACTCCATTAAAGATCACTAAAAGATTGCAAGCAACTTCGGAAAGCAAATGAACAACCGCGTCCAGCACCTAGTCTAGTCTTCTCACCAGCGCAGAGCTAAGTGTTGCCACTAGGACGTGGTAGGGAGCCCCCGTGAGGCCCCAGGGCGGCTCTCGGGAGACTCCGGGGCGTTTACAGCCCCACTCATTATTATGTGAGAGTTTCACGAGCGGAGACCTTCACAGGCCGGAGCCTTGCTTGATGGGTAGAACTTCGGGTGGTGCTGGATGTTCCAGGCGTTCTGGATGGGGACCCCGTCCTGTGTCTCCGGGCGTGCGGTGCTAGGCCTGGAGACACGGACAATCCTAAATGGGCCCCTCCCACATGGGAGAGAGCTTGTGCAGCCCCTCCCTAGAGAGCACCCGCCTCAGGACAAGGTCGGCCACCTCCAACTTCCTGGAGCAGACGCTGCAGTAGTGGTACCGCCGCAGTGCCTGCTGGCACCTTGCCGCTCGGAGCGAGGCTTGAAGGCGACATTTCTCCCCCAGCACGAGATCCATCCCCCGCGTGGCGTCCTAACATGCCTCGTCCAACGCCAGGACCCGCGTGGAGCGATGCTTGACCTCATGTGGGAGAACTGCTTCAGCTCCGTAGACGAGGAAGAATGACGTCTCTCCCGTTGGCTTGGTCGTGATGGTGCTGATGGACCACAACACAGACTGGAGCTCATCGAGCCAGCCCCTGCCGCAGGCCTCGAGCTTCTTCTTGAAGGTCCTTGGCTTGAGGCCCCTCAAGACCTCTGCATTGGCGCGCTCGACCTGGCCGTTGCTCCTGGGGTGTGCCACTGATGCGTAGCATATCTGCGTTCCAAGGTTAGCACAGTATGTTGTGAAAAGGTTGCTAGTGAACTGCGAGCCGTTTTCGGTGATGATGCGATTAGGGACCCCAAACCAGCTCACGAGGCCCTTGATGAACTTGACGGCTGATCCAGCTGGGATGGTCCAGACGACTTCTACCTCCGCCCACTTGGTGAACTTGTCGATGGCGACGTAGAGGTAGCGGTAGCCCCTGGGCGCTCGGGGGAAAGGCCCCAAGATGTCCAGCACCCAGATCGCAAATGACCACATGAGCGGGATAGTCTGGAGGCCTTGCGCGGGCTGGTGGATCTGCTTGGCATGGAAGTGGCATGCTTCGCAGGAGCGCACCAGCTCAGTGGCGTCGTTGAGTGCAGTGGGCCAGTAGAACCCACTGCAGAACTCCTTGCCCATGAGGGTGCGTGATGAAGAGTGGTGTCCGTAGTCCCCACCATGTATGTCTGCCAGCAGCTCGAGCCCCTGCTCCCTGGAGATGCATCACAAAGAAATGTCATTGGGCCTTTTGCGGTATAGCTCACCGTCGCGGATGCAGTACGCGGTGGCCTGACGAGCCACGTACTTGGCATCCTCCTCCTTCTCCGGCAGGGTCCCCTGGAGCAGGTACGTCTTGAACTCCTCAGTCCAGCACCCCTCCTGAGGCTCGAGCGTGAGGAGCAGGCGGGCCCCTGAGGGCGGGCCGCATGCCGGGGCGCCTGTTGCTGGTGCTTGGGGTAGGTCCTCCTAAGGTGGTGCTGGTGCTGTGGTGGGGGGAGCCGCCGATGGCTCGAAGAGCCATTCCTCGAACACCCCTAGCTCTTGAGGTAGCCTCCGGGATGCCCTCTTGGCGATGTCATCCGCCTCCTTGTTCGTTCCTCGTGGCACGGGCTGCAGTTCCAAGCCCAGGAATTGTTTCTCCATTTTGCGTACCTTTTCCAGGTATGACTCCATGTGTTCGTCCTTGGGTGTGTACTCTTTGTTGGAGAAGTTGATGAGGAGCTAGGAATCGCCCCTGATGGTGAGACGCTACACCCCCAGCACCGCAGCACCCCTGAGGCCGGCGAGCAAGCCTTCATACTCTGCGATGTTGTTGGAGACCTTTTCGCCTTGATGAAAACTGAGCTGTAGAACATAGTAGAGCTTGTCCTTGGCGGGTGAGATGAGGACGGCCCCAGCCCCCGCGCTTTGTCGTGAGAATGCGCTGTTGAAGTACATGATCCATCCGTCTGGCGCATTGTCTCTAGGCAAGAGGGAGCGATCCTCGCATATTCCACGGTCAGGGACATCAGTCCATTCTGCCATGAAATCTGCAAGGTCGCGCCCTTGATGACCCTGGTGGTGCTGAACTTGAGGTAGAATGCCTGAAGTTTGAAGTTCCACTATGCAACCCTCCCAGCGGCATTGGGGCTCCGAAGCACCCTCTCTAGTGGGTAGGCTGAAATGACCTTGATGGGGTGCCCCTGGAAGTAGTGGTGCAGCTTCCGGGAGGCGACGAGCAGTGTGAGCAGGAGCTTCTCGGGCATGGGGTAGCGCGCCTGTGCCTCCTGTAGCACCGTGTTGACGAAGTAGACCGGCTGCTCGACGAGGGAGGAGGAATTGGTGAGGTCTTGTGTCTCTTGAGGATGCAAGCCTTTGGGGGTCCCATCGCGTGCCGCACCAGGTGCGGCCTCGCGAGCCCCAGCCTTAGGAGCCCCTTCGGTCGGATGGTCGGTTTGAGCCTCGGGAGGGATGTTGGTTATAGAGTCAGCTGAGGCCTCATGAGCACCATCCTGAGGCTGCTGCACTTTGCTTGGTGACCGAGCGCCCTGCTAAGGGTCTTTGATCGGGCGCTCCTCTCTTAGCACCACCAGAGCGGCACTAGCGGAGTGAGGGATGGCAGCCAAATAGAGCACCTGGGGCTCGAGAGGGCGCGGCGCCACCATCACTGGTGGGCTTGTCAGGTATCTCTTGAGGTCTTGAAAGGCCGCATCAACTTCGGGGGTCCACTCAAACGGCCCCTTCTTTTTCATCAGCTTGAAGAACGGGAGGGCACATTCCCCCAGCTTGGAGATGAAGCACCCCAACAAGGTCACATAGCCTGCCAGCTTATGCATTGAGCGTCTGGGGGCGGCTCATGTCTTCTATGGCCTTGACCTTCTCCGGATTGGCCTCGATTCCTCTGTGCGACACTAGGAAACCCAGCAACTTGCCAGAGGGAACCCCAGACACACACTTCTCGGGATTGAGTCGCAGGTCCAACTTGCGCAGGCTGGCAAACGTTACCTTAAGATCCTCAATCAGGGTCTTCGCATCCTAAGACTTCACCATTATGTCATCAACATAAGCCTCAACGTTTCTCCCGAGCTGCCGGCCCAGGGCGATGTGCATCAGCTGCTGGAAAGTAGCCCCGGCATTGCGCAGCCCGAAAGGCATGCAGGTGTAGCAGTACACCCTGTAGGGGGTCAGGAACGCCATCTTCTCCACATCTTGCACGACCATCATGATCTGATGGTAGCCCGAGAAGGCGTCCAAAAAGCACAGCAGGTCGCACTCGGCGGTGGAGTCGACGATCTGGTCGATGCGTGGAAGCGGGAAAGGATCCTGGGGGCAAGCCTTGTTGAGGTTGGTGAAGTCGACACACATGTGCTCCTTCCCTCTTTTCTTGGGACGACGACTAGGTTGGCCAGCCACTCCGGGTACCGCACCTCCCAAATGACTTTGACATCATGCAGCTTGCGGGTTTCTTAGACGATGAACGCCTGCTTCTCGGTGGAATATCGTTGGGCCTTCTGCTTCACTTGTCGCACGTTCGGGCATACCCTTAGGTGATGAGCGATTATTCCCCTTGGAACCCTGACCAAGTCCTTGGGCTCCCACGCGAACACTTCCTTGTTGGCGCGCAAGTAGCTGACCGACACTTCCTCTTGGTCCTGGGGGAGGTCAACCCCTATGGTGAAGGTGGCGCCTGATGCCCCATCCTCATCGACTGGCACCTGCTTCGTCTCGGCTCGTTCTTGGGAAAATAGCTGCTTCTTCTTGGTTGGTGCAACCCCCGGTACCCAAGGATGGCGTTGTATGGCTATGTCAAAGTCGATGAGCTCGGTGCGGTAGTTGTGGTGAGTCCCGAAAGTGACGGGGAGGCAGATTTGCCCTAGGGGGCTGGTGGAGCCATCACCGACCCCGAAGAAGGGCTTGGTGGGGTGGAGCCGGCCGTGGGGCGTGTGAAGCGGGCCGAATGCCTCCATCGAGAACACATTGAGGCTAGCTCCACCGTTGATGAGGGTCTTGGTAACCGCCACGTTGCAGGTGGTGGGGGTGCAAAGCATCGGGAGCATGCCTGCTCCTGCCGTGGTGGGTGGATGATCTTCTCGGCCGAAGGTGAGGTTGGCCTTAGGTGCCGCCCAGCCTGGGGGAGCACCCGAGCTCACCTGGGCGGCGCTTACTTGGCGGTAGAACTGCTTGATGTGTCGGTCGGAGGGTGGTGCCTGTGAGCCACCCAGGATAACTGCGACGATGGAGGTCGCCGGCACCGTGAAGTGTGCGATGAAGAGGCTGCGTAACCACAACTAGGGAAAGCCTAGCAGCAGCGCGGGTTCTAGGTATAGGAGTAGCGCAGGGTCCGGCGCTACAGATAACCCATAGAAGTAGCGCGTGTACGCCCTCGCTACTGCTATACAAGTGTAGCAGCAGCGTGCTGTATGGAAGCTTGGTACTGCTAATAGCTCTAGCACGCTTTGCTGGGACGCACTACTGCTACTGTCACGCTGCTGCTAACTTTTCTCCACTCGCTACTGCTAATTTTAGTAGTTTTTGATTTTTTTTCTGCATATTTGTTCTGTATTTGAACAGGCTTTATACAAGAATCTTTAGCACATACAAATGTCATCATCATACACATAGAAATGACTGCGAGACGACAAATGTAATCATAGCATATACATACAAATAGTCTCATCATAATCATCATCCAACACAAAGTGGTATCTCGTCATCATCTCGAAAATAGAGATACATGCAAGTCTCGGATACTTGCAACTACAACGTCATCCATCTAAACAATGATATATGCGAGAAGAGCTATCACTATGAGTGATAGCAGAACTATGCAGTACATGAGGCGGCAGTTACGAGTCCTCTCTCGCGCTAGCGTGAACCTCAAGTAACTAGCTTCTTCTTCTTGTCTGCTTTTGAAGCCTTTACGGCTGGCGCCCGAGACCCCATTCACTTGCGCCTGACACTCATGCCACTCGTTGTACACCCCCGGAACCTTCCCTTTGTACACGACAAAGCACTGCCATCTCGCCATCAAGAAGCTAGGTACCTGTTAGAGATGCATCTTCATCAAGAGGATGTACAATCATGTGTAACAAAATATACTAGAGCAACACGAAAAAGAAAGGGTTAGCAACTGGATGCAACATATAGTACGCAAACTGATTAATTAGAGGTACGCAGGTCATAGTACCCAAACTAATAAAGTAGCGTTACGCAAGTTTGGCAGGGACCATGGACATCACAAAGTTTCGTCGCTACAGAAAGTATACAAGTTCGACCGAACACATATCATCATAATCGGCATCGTAAATCACTAGAAGTTCCATCCTTCCATATCATCAAGGATGGACCCTAGCTTCTTGAACGGCGTGAGGTCATGACGTTGCATGCCAATGCGAGTTCGGATGTCAGCTCGCGATATAGGGCCGTGGTGGAACATCCCCTTCTCATTGACGACTTCTTTCATGATGATCATCGCAATGTCCCTTTGGATGCGAAAGAAGTCATCTCTAAGTTTATAATCCGCTTCTCCATGAGATTCTACCCACTTGTGGATATGATCATCATTTCTGTTTGTGATGCGAAGCTTTTGGTGATCCCGCTGAACTCAATCATGAGATAGAGGATGTAGAATCCATCTTTCTTGCTTGGTTTTGGGACATGGATGCAGAAGAAGATAGTTTTATGCGCGAAACCCATCTTATTGTTCCTTTATTTCCTGATCTGCACGTGGCCACCTCTAATGTTGAAGCCTTGGAGAGCATCATCTAGAATATTCATTATGTGGGTGTAGTCCTTCTTCTCTTAGTCTCTGGAAGGGTTGAAATACACGGCGTGGGAGACTCACGGGTAAAGAACGATAAGGACGGTGCACCTGTTGCTGCGGGGAAAAGACACCACAAATTATTCTCCATATGAGCGAGAAGGAATGATTGAAATGTACAAAAGGGTTGTACGGAACTGACTTACTTTGGATGATAAGGCAGGAGGACAATTTCCTGGTCCTTATTCTGTACCATGAAGTTTTGGAGGTACTCCCTAGCAGTTTCATGCTCAAAGTCGCCGAGACTCAAGAAAGACTCGTGCATGTAGTATGGATCCACCACACAGATTTGCGAGACTTCTTCTCTCTTCATGACAGAGCTCATATGTAGCGCAAAAAGGCAGACGGTTGTAAAATCGAGCTGCCTTGTCAGAAACATCTCAAAGATATGGTCAAACCACAGGAACAACACCTCTGCGGGCCATGTTCGACGTAACACTTCCCCTCAGGCACACGAGCCGCGTATGTCGTATATCCTAGATCCTTCGAGGCTAGTAGGCTTTTCTCAGTCGACAACACATGGTCGTGCAGTCTCCTGAGATCCCCTGATAGTGCCTCCAGCGGTTTCGGCAGTAGCAATGGCTCGCCCATGAGATGGAACATGGCTGCACCTTTCATGGGTACACGCTCTTCAGAATCCATCGTCTGGCTGCTATGTGCTCTGGCTTGTTTGGAGGCAGCTATCTTTCCTGGTCTCTTCCTCTCCTTTTTCTTGGGCACACCTTCCAGACCCTTCCTTAACCCCTGCCCCAGTGTTGCCGGGCTAAGCACTATACGACCCCCGGCTAGTTGAGCATGTGTTGAGGCAGCATCTTCAGGCGTGTCCTGTGAGGATTTCATGAAGAGAGAGTTCTTGCAATCACTGCTACGACCTTCCTGCCCGGGCAGATCATCCATATCCTCATTAGCATGCTGATAGCCCGATTCGTCATATGGTTGACTCATCATATCTAAGTCACCCTCATACGCGTTTGTATTGAGGAAAGCCATTGGGTCCTCTGTCTTATCATTCATTCTCTGTTCTACAGGACCGATTCCATCAGCCAGTACTATTGCACCCCCTTCATCACGTCGTCCGTCGCTCTCACCTGGCACTACAGGAGCTGGTAATTACGTAGGCGGGGTGGTGGTCACTGCACATGCTTGTTTATGTGTGGTTATTGGTGTGCTCTCGGCCGGCTCCAGACGAAGAAGATTCTTCGGCCATAGCAGCACCCAACCCATGCAGCTTCCAGTCTGCGGCGGGGTCTCGTCGTCCTCTCCCACATGCCGTATTGGAGGAGGCAAATCCTCGTACCCCGACTGCACACTGGAAAAGTTAACCCTTAAGTGCCTAGCGGGAATCAGCTGGTTGTGGAACGTGGGTTGCAAGGGGTTCATTATCCTTTCCCACATCCATCTTCTGGCCTTTGATCAAGTAGAGTATGGTGCACGGGGTTTCGTCGGCCTGCAAACACATGTCTGTGGCATAAAACATCCAAAAAGCAACGAAAATGGAATATTCTATATATATATATATATATATATATATATATATATATATATATATGTTGGTGCGATGGTGCGGTGGTGTTGTTGTTCACAGAGTTGCTCGTGACGAAACTGGGCAACGGGAAATCATGTACCGTCTTGTCTGGATTTTCCTTCCTCCAGTTGATGATAGATGGAACCAAGTTAGTAGCGACAGTACAAAAAAAATACACTTCCGTGATGATACGTGTTTGTCACACTAGGTCGCTTTTTTAGTCATGCATGTACATCCATGACGATTTTATGACAGAATCAAGATAGTCATACCTGTGCTGTCATAGAAGTGTTCCATGACATTACCAAAATTATCATCACGGAAGTGTCCACTTACATGACGATAAATCACGCGTCATAGCAGTGCTTTCGTCAATGGTGACCGACACGCGGCATCCACCGTAACGGAACGCCGTTAAGCTATTGGGTCCGGTTTTGGATCCGATAACCCGTTAACAGCCCAGACCAATGGGGATTTTCCACGTGTAAAATCATCATTGGCTAGAGGAAACACGTGTCAGCTTCGCGTTGGCACAGGTATCACTCATCCAATGGGAGAGATGCGCCTATGATATGTTGACACGTGGATCGGCCCATAAAGTTTAAATGGGCCAGCCCAACTAAAGACCCACAAGATTTTGCGGACCATAATGGGCCGACCCAGCTAAATGCCCACGAGATTTTGCGGACCATAATGGGCTGGCCCAGCTAAAGGCCCACAAAATTTTGCGGGCCATAATGGGCCGGCCCAGGTAAAGGCCCACAAGATTTTTGTGTGCCATAATGGGCCAGCCCAGGTAAAGGCCCACAAGATTTTTTGTGGATCATAATGGGCCGGCCCAGCTAAAGGCCCACGAGATTTCACCGACATTAATGGGCCAACACAACTATAGGCCCACAAGATTTTGAGGACCCTAGTAGGCTGGCCCATTAACTGGCTGCCATGTTTTGGGCCCAATGCCGGCCCATATTTGATCCGGTCCATTAATGGCCTGCCATGTTCCGGGCCTAATAATGGCCCATATGAGATCCGACCCGTTAAAAGCCTACCACATTCTGGGCCAAATTACGTCCCAGATCAGGTCCGGCCTTTAAGAGTCTTTGGGCTAAATTATGGCCCATATCAGATTCGGCCCATCCACTGGACGCTATGCTTTTGGGCCTACTTGCTAAAGGCCCATTTAGTAGTTCAGCCTGATATTAGTTACGGCCTATTAAGGGCCCGTTTTATATTTCGGCCCTATATTAATTTCGGCCCGTTGTCAGGACCCCGACTCAATGCCACCTCGATCTAGCATGTACCACCTCATATCACTTTGCGGCCTCACGCACGGTATTCCCACGGGTGTCGCCTTACCTTTACCCGGGACCGTTTGCGCCTTTTGGCACACGTATATGACAGTGTCGCTAGCATCTATATGATAAAGAGCCCGGGCTGACATGGCTAGTTGTAAACCCAAAGTGGCACAAACTTACAGGGACAGGCATCCATGACCCAGCATCGAACGTGTCGGTCATCAGCGAGTGAATCCAGGCTGTAGCACTGGGCTAGCAGGACTCCGGTGAACCGGGCTGTAGCGGGCTAACAGGACTCCGGTATTCATCGCGTGACATTTCCCCGAAGGGACAGACACAGGAACGAAGAAGGACACATGCCGGCCAGCCTAAGTGTTCCGGAGCAGTAGCAAGCTACCAAGGCTCAATGGAAACACTAGGAGACATTTCCCGGTAAGAGAGGCTACTAAAGATAAACAACTAGATAGTCAGATCCCACACATACCAAGCATTTCAATAACATACACACAATATGCTCGATATGTGCAATACAACATGGCATCACAAAATGACTCTACGACTCAAGTATTTATTCAATAGGCTCCGAGGAGCAAGATATTACAAACAGGGGTCTCACGACCCAACATTCAGAGCATACAAGTCAAAGCACAAGCGGAAGCTATCATGTCTGAGTACAGACATCTAGAAATGAAAAAGGCTGAGAAGCCTGACTATCTACCAGATCCTGCCGAGGGCACAAGATCGTAGCTGAGGTAACAAGCTAAACGTCGAAGTCCACGTGGAACTACTAGTGAGACTGAAGTCTCTCTGCAAAAACATAAATTAAGCAACGTGAGTACAAATGTACCCAGCAAGACTTACATCAGATCTATCTACATATGCATCATTATCAACAAAGGGGATGGTGGAGTTTGACTGCAGCAAGCCAGCTTTGACTCGGTGGCTATCCTGAACTACGACTGCAAGTAACTCTTTTGAGGTGGCGCACACGAGTCCACACATTCACCATATCAATGCACCACTATGGATCCGCTCCCGTCTCCCTACGAGAACGCCATCCATAGCACTCATGCTTATCTTGCGTATTTTAGAGTATCCACTTTCACTTGTCTATGAACTGTACAAGGGGCCCAAGTTTCCATATCCGAGGAATCCGGCTATTCGAATAGATGATGTTAACCCTGCAGGGGTGTACTTCTTCACACACGCTCTCGCCACTTACCGCCCTGTACACGTCATGTACCTCGGCAACCTTCAAGCGGAAGCCGGGCGAGGGAGTCGGCCACGACCTGACTAACCGAACAAGTCTCTAGTCCAGGTTTATCGCCTATTCGGGTTCCATCCGCAAGGAGATCCGGCCGGGGTGTCGCTCACGGCCCCAAACGATGTGAGCAGGGTTCCCAAGCCCACCATCCGGGTGCCACTTGGTACACCGTGCCACTGTGTCTAGTCTGTCCCAAGCCCACCTGTACCGGGTGCCACTTGGTAGACTACTAACACTACCTACAAACACCAGAAACTAGTTGCAACTCCTGGACAGAGATCATGTTGATTAATAAGTCGAGAGGGGTCGAGTTACCAGAACCCAATGTGTGGTAGTAACTGGTCATGGATCACAAACACAGAACTCAGTTCCTGAGGACGGCTACAATGAGACAACCCACCATGTACTCCTACATGGCCTCTCACCGCTACCTTTACCAAATCGTGTTCACACCCTTAGTTCACCCATAGTAGGACATGTTCACACGCCTCTGATTCATCCCCGATGAATCAGACCTGACTCAACTCTAAGAAGTAGCAGGCATGACAAACAAGCATGAATGAGTAGGCACATCAGGGCTCAAACAACTCCTACTCATGCTAGTGGGTTTCATCTATTTACTGTGGCAATGACAGGTCATGCAAAGGATAAAGGGTTCAGCTACCGCAGCAAGTATCAAATATGTCGTTGTTGTCCTAATGCAGTAAAAGAGAGCAGGAGCGAGAGAGTGGGATTTTATCGGAATGAACAAGGGGGTTTTGCTTGCCTGGCACTTCTGAAGATAACATTGAGTCTTCATCAGTGTCAACGATCACGTCATCGGTATCACGTCTATCGAGAGGGGACAAATACCGGCAACACAGAAAGGAACACAATCAATGCAATGCACAATATGATGCATGATCATGACATGGAAAAATGAATGTGTTTTGGGCTAATGCATCTAAAACCAGATTAAATGAAGTTGGTTTGAATCCAAGATTCAAATTCAAACTCCATATGTGGTTAGTTAAATGTCATTCACTTCATTTGCCCTAAACAGTAGTGATAAGTTGTTCTAACATGCATGAAAATGGTACAGATGGATTCCTTGAATTTTTCTGATAATTTTTCATATATAAATTATTTAATTTGGAGTTACGGTTGAATTTCTATGATTTATTGAAGTTTTAGCTATTTTCTGGAATTTCCTGAATATTTTTAAATCCAGAAAATACTTATTGCGTCAGCCCCACGTCACAGTGACGTCAGCAGGGTCAACTGGGCTGGTCCGGGTCAAACCTGACCAGTGGGGTCCACTGGTCAGTGACACAGTGCTGCCCAGGGTCAATGACAGGTGGGTCCGGCCAATGACCACGTCAGCAAAGTCAACCTGACGCGTGGGGCCACTATGATTAACCTAAACTAACAGAAGTTTAAGCCGTGGTTAATTAAGGGCGTGGGGCCCAGCTGTCAGTGTCACAGGGGCTAATTAGCAGGGTCATTAGCCCCTAACGACGGCGCCACGTCAGCACGTCGGAGACCAGCCGACGGCGACCACAGAACACGGCGGGGGCACGCCGGACTTGCGCTAGGGCGTCAGATTGGCGCGCTGAGGGCACCAGGGCATAGCCCCCGCTCTTGCGCATCCAGAGAGCCAAATGGGAGGGGTTGGGGTGGTTCGAGCTCGCCGGGGTCGAGCTCGTGGCGGCGGCCGGCGTTCGGGAGCAGCCGAGTATGGTGCTAGAGGGCACGGGAGGCGGAGCTACTGGTAGCTGCAGGTTCGTGGAGGCGCGCTGAGCACACTGGTGTACTCGGGTGGGAGCTCCAGTGGCTCTGGCCACGACGGCGACGAGGCACGGCGGCGGAGAGCTTCGGCCGTGGTGGAAGAAGGAGCTAGGGGACGAAATCAGGTGCGGGGAGTGAGGGGAAGAGAAGAGGAGCTCACGGGGAGTCGGACGAGACGCTAAGTGGGCTCGGGGACGTCCTGTCGGCGGCGAATCGAACGGCGGCGATTACCGGCCGTGGCGATGAAGATGGAGGTGATGGCGTGGCTACAGGGCACCCGGCGTCGCATGCGTCGTGGTGGAGCTTCAGGGGGTCGGGACGGAGCTCAGGGGTGTGGAGAGGGAGCGAGGGGGTGGCTGTGGCCGCGAGGGAGCTCGTCGGTGACGGCGGCTCCGTTCGGTCCAGGCGGGAGAGAGGGAGCAGAGGAGGGAGGGTCGAGGGGGGAGAGTGAGCGAAACGGTCAGCGGGATCGGGACGGCCTGCGGGAGTCGTCCACGCGGCCAGTGGCTCGTCGGCAAGCAGGAGGTGGCTGCGCGGCCATGCGCGTGCGAGCACGCAGCTGCTTCGGGGCGAGGGGAGGAAGACGACGGAGGGCTGCAGTGGTGGGCTGGGCCGGCTTCTGCTGGGCCACCAGGTGGGTGGGCCTCCACAGGTAAGTCCAGGTAAGTCTTCTGGTCTGTTTTATTTTTTTCTGTTTGTTTTATTTAATTTATTTTGCCACTGTTTTGAATTTAAAATAATTCAAACAATGCCAAAAACTCCTCTGAATATTTTATATTGCTAGATGGACTCTTCCGAAAGCTTATAAAATATTTCAGGGGTATTTGAAATTATATTCTAATTATATGAATATAATTCAAATTCAAATAGCTAATGAATTAAATCCAAAGTCCCAAAAATAATTCCTTAAAAATGTTCAATATTTTGGTTGGGACCAGAACCCTTACCAAAAATTATCAAACATTTAAGAAGAGCATTTTGGAGCAATGAATGAGATTTCTAGGGTTTTTGCCCCTCTTTTATTTAAGTTTTTGAGGCTTCCAAAATTCCTCAGTTCAAATTTCAGAATTTAAACATGATGCACACATGAAGCTAGCCTAGAGCATTACCAGAAGCTAGGGATGTGACAACTCACCCCCACTAAACAAGAATCTCGTCTCGAGATTCAAGCGTAGGGTAGGATGAAGGGGAAACGCAAACTAGTACAATCTTCACGATCCAGGTTGCACTTCAAATGAACGTTGATTCGAACACCATCATTGTCTCGAAGTCTTGCTCTGAGAACTCCAGCTAACATGACAACGAGAGGAAAGGAAAAACCCTAAAAGAATCGTTCCTCTCGAGGGTCGAACAACTCAGGATTAACTCTCGGAATGAGACATAGCAACATCTCTTGAGCTGAGAGACAAAGCACACACCCATAGGAATGGAGTGAAACAGATGACAAGGTTTCACTAGGTAGACAACAATGCCACACCTAAGAGGGTGGTGAACGGTTGTCAACGTAGCGAGGAGTTGAGTTGCCATGATACCACAACGAGACACCTTCGGAACCGTGACTCGTAGACATCTCCCCTTAAGTGGCAAAAAGAATTACCTTTGATTCAGAGATCATTGAAACTCTTTATACCAGCTTAAGGCAAATCATAATCGATCATTTAGAGGGGTTCGGTAGAATGGCATACTCAAACTTGGATGATGTGGATTACCTTGTTGAGGACAACGTAATGGATGAATTTGCTTATCACCAGAAATGGAAGAGACCCATGGTAGAATGGCACATTGGCGGTGCAAGCTGGGAACAAAATGCAAATGCTGGGAATGATTCTGGTAACTGGGGAAGAACCCAACAATAGAGGGTGAATCCACTGTTTGAGAAGTTATAGTATAACCGAGGAAGGTGAGAGCAAACCCAGTTAGTGCCGATGATAACACCTAGCGCTTGTGTGTGCTCTCAAGAACTTGAGCATTTCCATATTCATCAAGGTTTTACCAACATCCGTGTCAAGGATCCTGGCAACACAACATACCACCATGATGAACAACGATGGACGATGCAGATGCATAGGAAGATAACATCAACTCAGATTTCATCCTAGCGAGGCCAAGGAAACAAAATCTGGATGATCGACCGAGAGACATTTAGCACTCCGCTTCTAATGTTCTCCTTGATGTGCTAGTGTAATCCAATCATTGAAATGGTTTGGTAACTAGACATCAAGTAAAAGGTCGGACTTCGGGAGCAATAGAATCCATAAGGAACAGTTACGGAGGTAAATCCTACGAAATCCTTATGGGGAGGTGGCCAACTTCCTCAAACAAGATACTACAATAACAGGTCTTCCGGCTGGGTGTGTTGGCCATGACATCCACTTTACCGGTTTCCGAGGGACCGATGTTATAGTTTTTGGGAAATGTTCCAAACCATCATATCTGCCTGAGATTCAGATCTGGTTGGTGTCAGGATATTCCAGACTCATCGAGTCTAGGAAGAAAAACGAAAGTTTGCAACACAAATCGACGAGATGACGTTGCGAGATTCTCGGGGAATGAACTACGATAGTAAGCTCCAAAACATGAGCTGGTTCTGCTACAAACAAGTGAACACGTTGTCCCAGACAAGCATGACCACGTGGTAGTCTTACAATAAAACACTACCGAGTTCTGGTTGGGAACCATCACCGTGGATAACGAAGTCCTTGCATAAGTCATATGATTAGCTCTTATGAAGGAACTTCTTCTCCTTGAACAAATCAATCAGTGGCTTGGTGTGCTCGGGACACATATGGAATGAAGGTTGCAAGTCTCCAGACCACAGAATACTTCGCACGTGTGCATGACTGATTTGGGATGATTCCAAGGAAACAAAACAATCTTCCTCGAATTCATGGCGGCAACTTGCATCATATGCACATGAATTAGGGAAAGTCACTACTTTCATCCAAACATATGCTTCATGAACGAAACACGAAGAAATGCTTACACAAGTTTCCAACACTAGGTTGATGTTCAACATGATTCATGGGGGGAGACAAAATGCTACTGATGGGCTCAACAGCAACTCATCGGAATTTCCATATCACTGGACTTCCACCATCATGTGAACACGGTGATAGCATTGGTCAGACCAAAGATGTAATGGTGTATGCTCGAGGGATCAGCCACGAGTAGGACAACATTACGAGCATCGTTGGTACTGATTTGATTTGACGATAGCCCACACTCAAATCAAGGGATTGATAAGACGATAGGTCCAGCAACTGATCACAGGGACCAATCGATGAAGATATCATCTTCTTTCAACACACACTACACAAGAATATCCCTTTGGAATGAACTAAGTCAGGCAAGCTTTTATCTTCCAACTCTCCAAGTTGTCGTTTAGCTTAACCAACTAGCTCAGGGGTATTCAACACGGATTCTTGGAGAAAGGGTGGTTTATAATAAACCAACTTGATCACGAGCTCAACATAGCGGTCAGGTGACAACCTGGTAGTACTTCCGAGAAGATCTTCGGAAAATCACGAACCACCGATATGTTACTAAGCTCGAGAACAATCTTGCTTTTCAGGGCAAGATGATATGATCAAATGAGCGAGGACTTGACAAATCCTAACTCATCAATCAAAGAGTGCACCAGGAAATAAGGACTAGGTAGCACAATCAACCTTAGAAGGATGATTCAAAAACCAACACGCTAAGAATGAGGTTATCGTCCATTTAACTACCAAGCAACGAGGTTGCTGGGAGTATTGATTTCACACATCACAATTCATTTGTCAGTATTCCGGTTGCATCAACACGAGGGCCGAGGAATGACTAATGATGGTGAGAAGTATCACTACGTCAAAATTCATGAGAGTTGGTGCAGTTCTCATGACAATTCTGACATAAAGGGGGTAATACTCCAAGGTAGAACAAAACCAAAAGCTGGATTGGCATTTGATCTGCGGAATACAACTACTTTGACCCAATCCTAGATATGGATGAGGTACTGGAGTTTGTTTCTCCTAGTCATTCCGCGATAGAATGGCTTGACGGACCACAAGAATAATAGGCATCGATGAACGAATGCATGCATACTCTTGACTATCAATTGATAGACGAGGGTCGAAAGACAACTAAAAAGGGACAACTCAAAGGAACATATAACTTTTTGAGTTGTGGATGCATAGATTAGTATGTCGAACCAAGTTCAACATAATTCTTCCGGATAACCCATGCAGAAAGGTTGAGCTGACAGAGTCACAATATAGCATGGAGAACTCATCAAGAGCATTCTGGTTGTGATCGTTCAGTTCAACGAGGAACTTCTGCCATAAGTAGTTCATGGTATTTGGAAGAAGAAGATACCACGGACTTCAAGGACTATCGCAAAGGTTACTAATATCCTAAAGGCACTAGCAATTACTATCAACATGAAGTAGGTAGAGTGAATCTCGAGTTCAAAACCCAAGGAGTAGAATACCTACTACTAAGTAGCATCACGGAATGCTTTCGAGAATAAAGGCCAGAATCATCACACTAGGACACAAATCATGGCTAGACCACTAGATAATCCCCTGAGACACCTAGGGTCATAATAATAACTCCAACATAAATGTCAAGGCAATAGAATACCTCAACTCAACAATTAGTGTGATTGAGCTGGCATAAAGGAACATCGAAACCAGAGGGAAAGGATTTTGCAAACGCATCAGAATATTTAGAAACCTGGGATGACTCGGACAGCATAACGGCTGTAAATGCTCAGAAAAGATTTGAGACATTCACAAAAGGGTGGCATAACCACTCAGAAGCACAATATCAAGGTTTGGAGATCAACAGTTAACATACAGAAATAGTAGGAACTGAACTGAGACTTAAATCCAACAATCTTATAAGTCTACGGATTAGTAACACGTGATCCTGATAGAAAGAAGAGATAGCCTAGTTCTTGATCCCCGTAGGAAAGATAAGATGACTCAGATCAGAAGGGCATAAGGTATAAGGAGTAAAAAGAGCCTTACGTTCCATCCCACAATCAATTCCCCTACATATAACTAAAGAATTTCTAGACTCAACATCGACCAGTTTGGCTTGGTCATCCTACAGGCAGTCAAGCTCTGATACCAACGCTGTCAGGACCCCGACTCAATGCCACCTTGATCTAGCATGTACCACCTCATATCACTTTGCGGCCTCACGCACGGTATTCCCACGGGTGTCGCCTTACCTTTACCCGGGACCGTTTGCGCCTTTTGGCACACGTATATGACAGTGTCGCTAGCATCTATATGATAAAGAGCCCGGGCTGACATGGCTAGTTGTAAACCCAAAGTGGCACAAACTTACAGGGACAGGCATCCATGACCCAGCATCGAACGTGTCGGTCATCAGCGAGTGAATCCAGGCTGTAGCACTGGGCTAGCA
Organism: Triticum dicoccoides; assembly: GCF_002162155.2. Taxonomy (NCBI): domain Eukaryota; kingdom Viridiplantae; phylum Streptophyta; class Magnoliopsida; order Poales; family Poaceae; genus Triticum; species Triticum dicoccoides. The sequence continues at coordinate 354,538,562 of NC_041383.1, forward strand.
GGACTCCGGTGAACTGGGCTGTAGCGGGCTAACAGGACTCCGGTATTCATCGCGTGACATTTCCCCGAAGGGACAGACACAGGAACGAAGAAGGACACATGCCGGCCAGCCTAAGTGTTCCGGAGCAGTAGCAAGCTACCAAGGCTCAATGGAAACACTAGGAGACATTTCCCGGTAAGAGAGGCTACTAAAGATAAACAACTAGATAGTCAGATCCCACACATACCAAGCATTTCAATAACATACACACAATATGCTCGATATGTGCAATACAACATGGCATCACAAAATGACTCTACGACTCAAGTATTTATTCAATAGGCTCCGAGGAGCAAGATATTACAAACAGGGGTCTCACGACCCAACATTCAGAGCATACAAGTCAAAGCACAAGCGGAAGCTATCATGTCTGAGTACAGACATCTAGAAATGAAAAAGGCTGAGAAGCCTGACTATCTACCAGATCCTGCCGAGGGCACAAGATCGTAGCTGAGGTAACAAGCTAAACGTCGAAGTCCACGTGGAACTACTAGTGAGACTGAAGTCTCTCTGCAAAAACATAAATTAAGCAACGTGAGTACAAATGTACCCAGCAAGACTTACATCAGATCTATCTACATATGCATCATTATCAACAAAGGGGATGGTGGAGTTTGACTGCAGCAAGCCAGCTTTGACTCGGTGGCTATCCTGAACTACGACTGCAAGTAACTCTTTTGAGGTGGCGCACACGAGTCCACACATTCACCATATCAATACACCACTATGGATCCGCTCACGTCTCCCTACGAGAACGCCATCCATAGCACTCATGCTTATCTTGCGTATTTTAGAGTATCCACTTTCACTTGTCTATGAACTGTACAAGGGGCCCAAGTTTCCATATCCGAGGAATCCGGCTATTCGAATAGATGATGTTAACCCTGCAGGGGTGTACTTCTTCACACACGCTCTCGCCACTTACCGCCCTGTACACGTCATGTACCTCGGCAACCTTCAAGCGAAAGCCGGGCGAGGGAGTCGGCCACGACCTGACTAACCGAACAAGTCTCTAGTCCAGGTTTATCGCCTATTCGGGTTCCATCCGCAAGGAGATCCGGCCGGGGTGTCGCTCACGGCCCCAAACGATGTGAGCAGGGTTCCCAAGCCCACCATCCGGGTGCCACTTGGTACACCGTGCCACTGTGTCTAGTCTGTCCCAAGCCCACCTGTACCGGGTGCCACTTGGTAGACTACTAACACTACCTACAAACACCAGAAACTAGTTGCAACTCCTGGACAGAGATCATGTTGATTAATAAGTCGAGAGGGGTCGAGTTACCGGAACCCAATGTGTGGTAGTAACTGGTCATGGATCACAAACACAGAACTCAGTTCCTGAGGACGGCTACAATGAGACAACCCACCATGTACTCCTACATGGCCTCTCACCGCTACCTTTACCAAATCGTGTTCACACCCTTAGTTCACCCATAGTAGGACATGTTCACACGCCTCTGATTCATCCCCGATGAATCAGACCTGACTCAACTCTAAGCAGTAGCAGGCATGACAAACAAGCATGAATGAGTAGGCACATCAGGGCTCAAACAACTCCTACTCATGCTAGTGGGTTTCATCTATTTACTGTGGCAATGACAGGTCATGCAAAGGATAAAGGGTTCAGCTACCGCAGCAAGTATCAAATATGTCGTTGTTGTCCTAATGCAGTAAAAGAGAGCAGGAGCGAGAGAGTGGGATTTTATCGGAATGAACAAGGGGGTTTTGCTTGCCTGGCACTTCTGAAGATAACATTGAGTCTTCATCAGTGTCAACGATCACGTCATCGGTATCACGTCTATCGAGAGGGGACAAATACCGGCAACACAGAAAGGAACACAATCAATGCAATGCACAATATGATGCATGATCATGACATGGCAAAATGAATGTGTTTTGGGCTAATGCATCTAAAACCAGATTAAATGAAGTTGGTTTGAATCCAAGATTCAAATTCAAACTCCATATGTGGTTATTTAAATGTCATTCACTTCATTTGCCCTAAACAGTAGCGATAAGTTGTTCTAACATGCATGAAAATGGTACAGATGGATTCCTTGAATTTTTCTGATAATTTTTCATATATAAATTGTTTAATTTGGAGTTACGGTTGAATTTCTATGATTTATTGAAGTTTTAGCTATTTTCTGGAATTTCCTGAATATTTTTAAATCCAGAAAATACTTATTGCGTCAGCCCCACGTCACAGTGACGTCAGCAGGGTCAACTGGGCTGGTCCGGGTCAAACCTGACCAGTGGGGTCCACTGGTCAGTGACACAGTGCTGCCCAGGGTCAATGACAGGTGGGTCCGGCCAATGACCACGTCAGCAAAGTCAACCTGACGCGTGGGGCCACTATGATTAACCTAAACTAACAGAAGTTTAAGCCGTGGTTAATTAAGGGCGTGGGGCCCAGCTGTCAGTGTCATAGGGGCTAATTAGCAGGGTCATTAGCCCCTAACGACGGCGCCACGTCAGAACGTCGGAGACCAGCCGACGGCGACCACAGAACACGGCGGGGGCACGCCGGACTTGCGCTAGGGCGTCAGATTGGCGCGCTGAGGGCACCAGGGCATAGCCCCCGCTCTTGCGCATCCAGAGAGCCAAATGGGAGGGGTTGGGGTGGTTCGAGCTCGCCGGGGTCGAGCTCGTGGCGGCGGCCGGCGTTCGGGAGCAGCCGAGTATGGTGCTAGAGGGCACGGGAGGCGGAGCTACTGGTAGCTGCAGGTTCGTGGAGGCGCGCTGAGCACACTGGTGTACTCGGGTGGGAGCTCCAGTGGCTCTGGCCACGACGGCGACGAGGCACGGCGGCGGAGAGCTTCGGCCGTGGTGGAAGAAGGAGCTAGGGGATGAAATCAGGTGCGGGGAGTGAGGGGAAGAGAAGAGGAGCTCACGGGGAGTCGGACGAGACGCTAATTGGGCTCGGGGACGTCCTGTCGGCGGCGAATCGAACTGCGGCGATTGCCGGCCGTGGCGATGAAGATGGCGGTGATGGCGTGGCTACAGGGCACCCGGCGTCGCATGCATCGTGGTGGAGCTTCAGGGGGTCGGGACGGAGCTCAGGGGTGTGGAGAGGGAGCGAGGGGGTGGCTGTGGCCGCGAGGGAGCTCGTCGGTGACGGCGGCTCCGTTCGGTCCAGGCGGGAGAGAGGGAGCAGAGGAGGGAGGGTCGAGGGGGGAGAGTGAGCGAAACGGTCAGCGGGATCGGGACGGCCTGCGGGAGTCGTCCACGCGGCCAGGGGCTCGTCGGCAAGCAGGAGGTGGCCGCGCGGCCGTGCGCGTGCGAGCACGCAGCTGCTTCGGGGCGAGGGGAGGAAGACGATGGAGGGCTGCAGTGGTGGGCTGGGCCGGCTTCTGCGGGCCACCAGGTGGGTGGGCCTCCACAGGTAAGTCCAGGTAAGTCTTCTGCTCTGTTTTATTTTTTTCTGTTTGTTTTATTTAATTTATTTTGCCACTGTTTTGAATTTAAAATAATTCAAACAATGCCAAAAACTCCTCTGAATATTTTATATTGCTAGATGGACTCTTCCAAAAGCTTATAAAATATTTCAGGGGTATTTGAAATTATATTCTAATTATATGAATATAATTCAAATTCAAATAGCTAATGAATTAAATCCAAAGTCCCAAAAATAATTCCTTAAAAATGTTCAATATTTTGGTTGGGACCAGAACCCTTACCAAAAATTATCAAACATTTAAGAAGAGCATTTTGGAGCAATGAATGAGATTTCTAGGGTTTTTGCCCCTCTTTTATTTAAGTTTTTGAGGCTTCCAAAATTCCTCAGTTCAAATTTCAGAATTTAAACATGATGCACACATGAAGCTAGCCTAGAGCATTACCAGAAGCTAGGGATGTGACACCCGTTAAAAGCCCGTCATATAGTTGGGCCTAACTACGGCCCGGTTTGCATCCGGCCTGCTCGCAGCTGATAATCTGATTGGGCCAAACAAGGACCGAGACAATTTTGGCCTCTTAAAAGCCCGTGATTTGATTCGCACAATCATGGGCCGAGGTCCATTTCGGGCTGCTGCCGACCCATGAGCTGTTCGACACATTTCAGGCCCAACCTACTTCTCAGCCTCCGAAAAGCCAATTGAGTTTTCTTGCGAAAAGAGGGCCGGCGGTTACTCGGCCTATTAAAGGCCCGAATCTACTAGTGGGCCAGTTTACTTTTGGCCTTTTAACAGACCAAGATGACGGGGCACATGATGCGGATCATACATCATGATTGCATGACGGCCCGATTATGTACCGTAATTTTACGGTTTGGCCGGTTTACTACGAAGACAGGGTATATATACAGTAAAATAACTTCAGTATCATGAATACGAAAAAACCTAGACTATACAATAAATAAACTACCGCGTATTACATCCACTGGGCATCAAAGTTCGCCACTATGATAATAAAGCACAAGCAGACAGCAGATTACATACACTGGGCATCAAAGATTGCCACCAGTGCAAATAAACACGCCGACAAAATAATATACAAACCGACAGCACTTCAATAGATTTCAAGAAAGGTTAGCCCTGCTGGGGAGCTGTAGCCCAAGTAGCTGAGCATGCTGATGGGACTGCGCTTGTTTAACACTTATATCTTCCTCACTCTGTAAGATAAACAAGCACACGGATGGCAGGTTTTGCGCATAAAAGTATCAGTGCTGACAATTCATCACATTTCTTACTGACGAATAAAGTGACATAGTTTAAAATTGCATTAACACAATATGGTATTGTTCAGGTCAAGACATGACAGGAAATGACATTGTGAAGGAGTTGGCAGCTTCACGACACCACTGGATTATAGATCAAGAACTCATAAGTATCAATGGTTAGTGTGATGTCAATTTATCCCATTTCAGATTGGCAAATAAAGAGACGGTTTAAATAATAGTAGAATGATATGACATTGTTCATAGTTAAGACATTGCAGAATATGACATTGTGCTGTAGTGGGTAGGTTCACCACACCACTGGATTACGGATGAAGAACAGAAGCATACATGCAGTGCAAAAGAAGAGCACTTGCTCTGTATAGTTTAATTTACATGGTATGAAGAAGGAACTTGGTTGTACAACTGAAAACTTAAATTGAGAAGGACAAACTTTTGTTTATGAACTACATAATAAACTTTAAACATGCAATTTGATGCAAACACTAAAAATAAACAGCTGTTGCAGTCATGCCTAACCAAATATACACAACAAAGTTTGAAGGCTTGAGAAGGACAAACTTACATTATTGGTGAAGACAGGCTCTATAAAGCCCTTGTCCATGCTGATGGGGGGGGGGGCAATTCAAGAAGTTTACCAGAGAATCTTCTTCATAAGCATTGCCTTTATTCTACATTTTGTTAAGAGTAAATATAGATGTGATAATATACGAAAAAAATGGAGAATATTTAATATAAGATGAAGAGTGATGCTACATAACCAAGTAGCTATAAATGTAAGTGCAGCGATACAGGCAAAAGGTACATGCGATATCTTGTCGTTCTTTTCAAACCGGAATTCTTCTTCGAGCAGATTTCCTGCAAAAAAGATCCGTAAGGCACATGTGGAAACATAGAAGTTCAAATTGTCATGTGGTTTCATAGATAGTACCTCATCCTCGGAATGAGACCAGTGCATAACAAGGTTTTTCCATTCAATGTCTTCTAAATTTAGCACAGGAGACTTCATCGGAAATTCGTTTATAGACTTGCCATCACACGAGACCTCAGGTAACACCGATACTGCTGCAATGCTTCCTTGAAAAGCACAAGCAAGCTTTTCTCGTCATGACTATCCAAATTGACCCTCGCCTAGTTACAACAATGTAATGTAAATCATTGATGTGTTCAATCAGCCGAAAACATGAAAATAATAACCATGAATAATAGCACTTACACGTAAGTTGGACAGGAAGATGTGAAAATGGTGTTTGTCTTGACTATAATCTTCCCATGATGGGAATATATGCATGTAGTCCCTAACAACATTGAAAGCATTGTATTTTAAACTGGGAATAACTGGAATGGGGTTCCAATCTGCAGGAATTGGTTGTCTCTGCAGTTGGGATAGGTCTTCGGCCGGTGGACTTGCTGTACTTTTTGCTGGAGTGGGATTTTTCTGTGGTACGGCTGGTGCTATGGCCAATGAAATCAGTATACCTTTTGCTAGAGTGCAGGTCCTGTGTGGTGGGGCTAGTGGTGTGGGCAATGAAGTATGGGTATAGTCTGCTGGAGTCGGTCCTACATTTTGTGTCACTGGTTATACAACCAATATAAGTGGGGTGTTGTCTGATTTCTCCGGCACCACCACGTTTTCAAGGACTTTGCTGGTGCTCCTTCATGTTCGGCAATCACCCTCTTCCTTTTTGATGTCTGATGCACAATAACATCATTTGAGTGAAAAAACATGGTATGATGACAGATGGAATATGTATTAATAATGGATGGGCATGGCATCTCGACATATATGATGAGTAAACTAAGCAGATGGCGGTGCAACAAAGTAGAAGAAATGCAAGACAACATATGCAAGATACGCGCAATCAATAAAACTTTTCTAAATTAGAACAGGCACCTTGGTGGGTGAACAGGACATGCCATCTGCCTTTGACTCCTCGAGGTTAGAATAGTCATTAGGATCATATTCTGAACAAGAATCAACAGGTGGGGAGCGTATGAGTTTCATTGCATCCAGAATGGCACTCAATGCCTTGGTGCCAATTTTGTAAGTCATTGCAGTGTTTAGCTTCAAGAGTGGGCTGCTGCTAGTGCGACACAAAGCAGCTACACAGATCATAGTGTAGATATAACGGGAAAACCGTAAGCATCAGAATAAAATCAGCAAAGTGGAACTTGCTGGAATATATGTGCTAGTACTACCGGTACGGCTAGAAAGGCTTCAGATACTAGTTCTCTTCAACTGAAGGTGCGATATTGTTAATATCAGTGTAACTCTCAAAGGCGACACAACTCCCCGCATTTCATTGCTATTCTTACAGGATTCAAGTGGGTAGGCCACTACAAATCCTATTCCTATGTTTACAAAATCCTACGAATCAAAGTCTTGGTAGAGATTTCCACTATGGATCACATACAGATGTATCCAGATACATTTTAGAGTGTAGATTCACTCATGTTGCTCCATATGTAGTCCATGGTGGAATCTATACAAAGACTTGTATTTAGGAACGGAGAGAGTACATATTAAAGAAGAACGAAAGAGGAACATGGCAAAGAAGAGCAAGCAGATTTTGGATAATAAAATGTTGGTTGCGCAGTGCCCACACATGATGAACCAGAGCGCATTAAGAATGCAACTCCCAGCTGTCTCTCGACCATTTCAGGCGGTTGGATGAAGATCCTACGTCTCCTGACCCTTCTTCTTCTTCTTCTCTGATTTTTCCCATACAGAACACCGCACGGGCCGCCGGCCGGACCACCGGCCCCCACCGCCTGTGTTCCTCCGCCACCCCCACCCCCACCCCCGCCCCACCCGCGTCGAGTTTTCTTCGTTCGGCTAGGGCCCACCACCGCCCCCACAACCACCCGAGCCCCTTCGTTCGCACCGGCGAACTCCAGCGAGCTCTGAAAAATCGACTGACCCAATTTTGAAATTTAGTCTACTGTGATTTAACTAGTGTGGAATATAAAAAGGGAAAACCATAAGCATTGGGAGTATAGTGTTGAGAGTGCCATGGCAGATCTTAATGTGCAAACCAGACAAAGGAAACTTCGCAACCAAGACAAGAAATCAAAGTAAAGCAGTGGCGATCTATTTTCTTGTTGCGATACATAAGTTGAGCAAATACGAAAGAGTACCGCCTCTGGTGCAGCGCCATGTATGCATCTACTGAGAATTTGACAGTGTTGCGGTAGCGATGGCTATCGGCGGCGTGGAAGCAGATCTAGGAGGGTAGACGGTGGCGGCGGGGCGCAGTGGATGAGACGGTCGTAGGAGCGGCGCCGGCAAGGTGGACGACATCGGGGATGAAGCGAGAGGACAGGATGCAAGGATCCCGGTCCGAAGCTGTGGATGAGAGAGGTCGATCTCTTGTAATGGACGGCGGCGTCAGGGTATCAGCTCTGGCATGGTGGAGGAGGACGGTGGTGGATGGGGTGGCGGACGGAGGAGGCTGGGGTGGACAGGGTGTTTTGGCGCCCACGGAGTATGAATGGGGAAAAGGGAGGTAGAGAGGAAGGGGGGAACCATGTATTCAGGGCGCGCTTGTCTCAAATGCGAGGAAATTTACAAACTTAGCCCCCGTTTCAAATTTCCTATATCACAACAATATTAGTCGGTTAGGGATAGGACGGTAATCTTGCATACACCGAATATTTGCCGACGAGAGTTTGTTTTTGGCGCCCATCGTGTATGAATCGGGGAGGGAGTCGATTTCGGCCGAGGACACACTGTGTTTTGGTGCCCACCGTGTATGAATCCGGGTGAGAGGCGGTTATGTCACGTTTGGGTGAAATTACAAACCTACCCCTATCGAAACCTATAGAAATCCAGCAGATAGGCTTTGCGTGGCAGGGATAGGCAGTAGTAATTTCCATCTCGCAGATTTTGGTTTTGGGCGGTTACTGCGACTTTCCCCGCTTCGTTCAAATTTTGCAGAGTGCACATTTACCGTGCCAACTCAATTTGAATCCCGTTTGTATTCTATTGTTTTTTCGGGCGGGATCCATTTTCGATTCGAATTAAATTCCATATACATCGTTTTTTATATATACTTTAAAAAGCACAACAAAGAATTCCACTCCTTTATATGTATAATATGATTTACAAATACAATGATCTCAAAATCATAAGGTTGAATTCAAAAAATTTAAACCAAATTATGTTCTACTAAAATGTATGGATCAGTAATATCTACATATTAAATAACATAGATGCGCGTGAATTCATATGAGGATGCATGTTTGATAGATCAATTTTGGTTCGAGTATGGATTACATGTATCATCATCTCGAATTCAAATATTTGAATCCCTTTTATGTTCACTCCTTTCACACCCATCTCTCTCGCATGCATGCTCCTTCATGTAGCTATCACTATCTTTTCTCCAGCTCACCCGCACGCTCACTTCATGTTTCTCCTATCCTCGCAAACATGGTCTCTCGACGTCTCCCTTGAGAAGTGTCACACTCTCCCTATCATTATACATTACACGATTTTCATTATCTCTCACATCTCTGCTGTTCTCTAGTATCACTTCGTACCTAAGCTTTCTTTTTCACCGCCACACACACAGTCTCCACTCGTCTTTCACTTTGTCTTTCTCTCTATGGGATTCTCTCACACACCCTATATGTCTCTAGATATGACTCATACCACTAAAAGTACTCTCTCTCTCTCTCTCCTGTAGACACAACATTTGTTGCGGTCTCCTTTTCGTCTCCATCCCAGACTGACATTATTCATTTGTTTACCGATCAGACAACTCCCCCCTCTCTCTCTCACATACACACACACAACTCCTTCTTCCACTCCCCTTCCCGACTACCTTCTCTCTCTCACACACACAAAACTCGCTTTCGCACCACGACTCGTATTTCTCTCACAAACATTTATCAACTAGCCTCTAGATAGGTTTATACACCCGCACACTCATGCTTCCACTATCGCATACATGTCTCTCTCCCACTCCTTGTATCTATGTAGATTTTTCTTCCCTTCTTGAGACACGCCCTCTCGATCGTGCACACACACACAATCGCCTCATTTTAAGCTGATACCTCTCGCACACACACTCTTTGTGTCATTGTCACACATGCACTCTGTCCTCCTCCACTCTCCCTCTCTCTCACACACACATGGGCTTTTTGCAACAACTAGCAAGATGCCCATGCGTTGCACGGAACATCAAGATGCATTTGTATGAGTAGTTTATCTTGTGGGGGGAAAGGATGAACGAGGGAAGGCCTTATTTGCAAATGTGGAGAGGGGTGTGGGTATCTTTTTGCAAAATTGCCATAGTTTCCTTCCTATCCGTCAGATATAGATCGGACGACCTATATTGCAGGATGGCAGGCACACGATCATCACCAACTATGCTTGTTATAAGAGTAGGGATAAAAAATAGAGTTGGTGATGATGGTGGGCCTTCCATCCTGCAATGTAGGTTGTCCGATTTATATCTGACGGATAGCAAGGAAAATATGGCAATTTACCCGCACTCCTCACCACATTTGCAGATAAGGCCTTTCCTCGTTCAACCTTTTCTCCCACAAGTTCTTGATATTCCATGCAACACACGGGCATCTTGCTAGTAAGAGTTGAAATTAGACATATACCACTTCTCAAATCTTGAAACCAACAACATTCCTCCCTTATCTCATCAAAACCGCCAAAGGAATATATTTTGAGTGAACCATAACATATTTTTAGTGATATACGTATTTCAAAACTAGACTTTTTTTCTATCAAATCGGTGAATATGTATTAATCTACTTTGATCGTGTGGCAACGCATTGGCAAATTGCTAGTAGTTATTATAATTTTTTGGACACCAGACAAACGGTGGAGTACATATACAAAGAGAAGAAGCGCATGCACGCAGTCGGTCTCTCGCTGTCTCGCACACATGAGTTTTACGTAAAGGCAACATTACCAAATAAACCCTAAAACCCTAGGTGCACGATTGCTGCATTCGCGGGTACCGAGTACGTGGTGGAGCACCTTTGTACTAATAGTCAGCTCGCGTGATAATTTCATCTGTAGGTGTTGATGGTTGGGACCACAGGTAAACGACTTGGAGGCGGTGGCTCGCCAGTTGCCACAGATCGAGTAGCCATGTTTAAAATATCATTTTTAGCGGGATTAAGAGTTTTGATTTTCAATGGCGTGTTATAAGTACTAAGTAGTTTTTAGAACGATTTATATGGAGCGAGAATGGAATTCATAGTACTACGTACCTCCTTGGCATATGGTTGTATGGGTTTATGTTGCGAGATGTTGAACCTGGTAGTTCTAGGGCAAATACTATGGTTTAGATTTAGATGCTGGTTTTCAGTAATGAAAATCGGAAGGGGGAAACCCTTCTTTGATTAAAAAAAACTACTACCTCCATTCTGGTTTACTAGTCCCCATCGTATTTTGGGTCAAAGTTTGTCCACGAATTTTACTTGTAAAATGTGAATGGAAAACGAGATTTTGTTATACCCAAACAAAAAGGACTGGAGGGAGTGATTGCTCTGACACGGACGCGACCTCTCATAGCGCAGGCATTGAACCGGCGCGCCGGCCAAGAGGGCCCCACTCGCTGCAGGCCCGGCTGAGCACGCCTCCTCGCCGCTGCAACCAGCTACAGACTACCCTGCTTGCCTTCATTGAATCCACGCGTGTGCCGGCAATACGTCCTTCCGTGAGCCGGCCGGCATTTTAGAACCCAAAAAATGACTAAAATATAATTAATTTACGCATGGTCTTGAATTGTTGTGCTCGCACTGGTAGCAGGAACTAGTAGAGATTTTTCTTTATTTATAACTCTCCTCACATTTTTTTGGCTTTGAAGTGAGTCATGGTTGTGGACATTATGTATGAATGTGCAGATATCTATGAACACGAGTTTGATGTGGAAGTTGAACTTGGAATGTCGGGCTTGCGCGTGAACTATACCATGTCCAATGCTTCGTCTTTTATTGTTTGGAAAGTAATTGCTGTTATTACATGACCCAAAAAAATATTTTGTGCCACACAGTAGATGCACGGACATCACAATAGGCATGCTGACTGGATAAACATTTGAACCTAGCTATTATGAAGGAAATTTCGTATTGACAATAGTTTTAGATAGCAGGAGACGCCTAGCCTGCTCTGCCTCTGCTAGCTTATTTAAGTCTTCTTCCATCTCTTCTTTGGCTTGGGTGAAGAGAGCATCTGATTGCTCTTTTCGCTTCTTCAGGAACTCAGCTACATTCTCAAGGGCTGTTGCACGCTTTCTTTCAGCCTTTACTAGAGCCACGAGGACACGAACAGATGACAACTCCACCTGGCTTGTGTGTAATCCAGCATCATCTGGGAATTTGCACCTTGTGTCTAATCCAGCATCATTAGGGAACTGGCACCTTGTGTGTAATCCAGCCTCGTTTTGGAAACATGATCTCGAGGTTGACCATACTTCCCTCCTCGCAGGAACTGCATCCTGACATGAAGTTACTTCTTTTTTAGATCAATACTCAGAGCAACCAAGATCCATTTCGATCCCTTCCCTTTCAGCGAGCGATGGTGCCCCGCAAGGCCAAGGTTGATGCGCAGCCAGCTTGGTACGAGTCGGCCCTGGATGCCCCCAATGTGTCGGAGAAGAATCTCGCCGCCATGCGCCTGCTGACGGCGGTGGAGAGCAACGAAAAGGGGGAGACCAAACTCCGGGCTAGCTCCGCCGTGCTAGAGGCTCAGGGGATCACTTTCTACCCCTTCTTCACGAATGCCGTCATCGCAGGCTCGATTCCTCCCTTCTCCGACTTCTTCTATGCCGTCCTCCGCCATTACAGGTTGGAGGCCCTTCATCTCCATCCCAACTCCATCCTTCTCTTATCGATTTTCGCCTATTTCTGCGAGGCGCATGTTGGGGTGATGCCATCCGTGGCTCTGCTGCGCCACTTCTTACTCCTCCGAACCAACGGCGAGCACACCTTGGCGTGTGCCAATTTCGTCGCGTACGGCAAGGCCAACGCAATCTCGAAGGCCCGGAAGAGGGCCGACAGCTTCCGGAGCAAGTGGGTCATGATGGACTCCAAGTGTGTCCGCCCCGGGTTCGCACTACCTACGGAAATGCCCCAGCCTGACGAAGGGTGGTCTCGCATGAAGCTTGCTGACGATCGGGTGAAGTTGGTGCTGGAGAAGATGAACGTCGACCTGAAGCTGGGCAACGCGAAGGCGGCGAAGCTAACGGGGGTCACGCTCCTGAGGGAGTTCTTGATGCAGCGGGTGGCTCCGCTTCAAGCGCACTCGCGCCCCTTATGGATGCTTGGGAGCGTAGACGACATGCTTCGCCTGAATCCGGCGGCTTTGGCTGACGAGGATCTGGCCACAGCTCTCCACCTCTTGGTTGGGGACGACCAGGAGCACCCGCCGAATGCCCCTGTCCCCATGTTCCCCCGCGAGGATAGGGCGCAGGTGGTGGCTGCTATGCCCACCTTTGATGGGCGCGACCTGGTGCCGGCGGCGCCCCCGTGGTCCGGGGGGTGATGGCGCCGGTGGACGTGTCTTTGAGTGACTCCCGCAGGGGAGGAGGAGGAGGAGAAGAAGAAGAGGAGCGCGACTCAGAGGCGACCCTCGAGGG